>NC_057350.1:84109627-84412657 GCF_016509475.1 Prionailurus bengalensis | reverse complement strand
ATCCCACTGCTCCCCTTCAATTTTTTCTCATAGATGATCTGCTTACATTCTTATGGCAGTTTTATTTTGTGTATTTTGCTGTGGCTAGTGTTTTTCTTTTCTTTAAACCAAATAGTCATTGAGTAATAATGTTCTATGGGAACATCTAGGGCTCATAAGCCAGGTGGAGTTGGGAAAGGCTCAGCAAATACATACAGCACATAAACACAGACTGTCCTTTGATCTATGAAATAAGCAGCTGATACCTGTGTGACCTCCCCATCCAAACTGACAGCAAATGCCCCCACAACAAGGTTCTTCTTAGCTCCATGCAGATCAAGTGCCAGGGCCAGAGCATCTGATTAAACAGGATGGGATCTCCTGGGAAAATACCTGTGTACATAATGGGCTGTGTCTCCAGACACAACTGTTTACAGACCCCAGTTCAGAAAGAAGAAATAATAAATCATGACAATGATTTTGAGTACAGTCCTCCCATATGATAAATATGCTAAACAACATTCAATTATATTAACTACCGTGGGATTGTTTGGTTTTATTTTTCCACCCTATCTGATTCAACAAAAGCACCAAAACCTCAATTTAAACCAAATGCACAGGAAATGGAGTTTCTGGACAGTGTATTTCTTTAAGTAACACTTAGCTGTTTTGATCCCCATTGTTCTATTTAACACTAAGGTCCTATGATGTGCTAGACACCTGCATAAATGCTACAATATAATCCTCACAACCAGGTTGGTAATAATAGCTCCATGTTAAAGATGAGGAAATTAATCCTCAGAGATATTTAAAAAAATAGTAATTACTTGCCCAAAGTCACACACCATGTACACAGTTAAGATTCAAAGTCTTCAGACTCTGAAACCAATGCTCATGACACAAAATTCATCCTCTCTTGGTATGGAAATATTTTAACACTATATTTCTTCATTTTCCAATATTAGTAACTCCTCTGTAACAAATATAACTGAACTGAATTTTTAATGAGTGAAACCTGACATTTTAAACATGACTAAATATAAATATATAAGTTTAAGAGATTAGGATAAATGTGGTCTGATCCCAAAATACTGAAGCAGTTTTGTGGTGAATGTGGTATTTATTTCCCTAATTAAGCTCTGATGTTAATATATTTTCCTATGATTTGCCTTTTTCAGTAAGCTAGGTATAAAAAATTTTTTGGTTAACTGAAATTTTACCACATTGCCATAAAAACTGAGTCAAATATAGGGTAACCAACTATCCCAGTGTCCTGAATAGCTTCCTGGGAACCAGGATTTCAGTGCTAAAACACAGACAGTCTCAGAAAAACCAAGATAACTTGGTAACCCTAACTCAAATGCCTAATTCCAAGCATATGACTTCCCATTGGCATACTGCCCATGGGACTTCTTACTGGAGAAAATCAAACTTCTTTTTAGGACCATTTATGCTTGTTGGCAGTTACCCTGTGATTTTAAGTAGTTTTAGAAATTCTCTTTTGAATGGAAGCCCTCAAAGTTGTTCCTGAATGGAGTTAGAATAATTAACCTATTTTTTGAAAAGTATTATTCTAATTCAGAAGTAAAGGATTCATAATGCATTCAGCCTTACAACATTCTCTTGGCATCTATATCTGTAAAATGGCAGGCTGGCACAAGTTCATCTCAAGTATTTCTTCCAACTCTAACATTCTATGACTCTAATTCTGTATACAGTAAAACCTTGCATTGCAAGTAACTTGTTGTGCAAGTGTTATGCAAGATGAACAAACATTTCTAATAAGTTTTAAATTGATAAATGAGCGATGTCTTGCAATTCAAGTAGTATGTGATGCCAAATGTCACATGATCACAACTGAGCCAATGGTTCTTCTCTCTCTCTCTCTCTCTCTCTCTCTCTCTCTCCTTTCTCACTGTGGGATTGTGGGTGATCATTTTCCATGCTTGAATGCTCTGTCTCAGGCCATGGTGTTTGGCAGAAATCAGTGATTTTTCAGAACACTGAAAGCTGCCCACAACTGGCACTAGTGTATTTTTGTCATTTCAAAGCACCAATGGACAGTCCTTTGCTTTCCCATACAAGAATAAGCTTAGGAATGCTTTGCTTCATTCTAGGTTAGGCTGTCTGAAGATATAGACCATTTCCTCTGTTGCTTCATTGCCAGTCACATTGAATACTATATATGACAAGAGTTTATTAATACTGTCCTATAGTCAACATCCATTAGTGATAGTGAAAGTCATCCTACACAATAACCCTCGTCTCTCTTGTCTCCCTCACACCAGCCATGAAGGTTTTCAAAAGTAAATGCAGGTTAATTTGTTTATTTTCTTTATATTTTGTATTTTCTTTATTATTTTGTGTTATACTATTGTAATCATTTTTATACGAATATTTTTGGGTTGTAGAATGAATCATCTGAGTTCCATTATTTCTTGTGGGGAAATTTGCTTTGATATACAAGTGCTTTGGATTACAAGCATGTTTCTGGAACAAATTATGCTTGCAAACCAAGGTTTTACTGTAATAACTTCAAGTCCTTGTCCATGGATGTACAAATTCAGTGGATAATTTTTAGAGTTTGGAAGAGATTATGAGGTAATCTCAAATTAAGGATGGAACACATAGGGGACAATTTATTTTGATCTTTTGAATATATCAAATTCTTCATTATATCTTCCCTACTCCTCAAATCTAGAACCTCAACTTTTGTCATCTTTTATGTATTCTTTGATGTCTCCTCAAGAGTAGAAAGTGGCTTCCCATTTTCTCTGTAGGAAAAAACTAAGGTCTTTATTTAAAATTGGGGTGCCTGGGTGGCTCAGTTGGTTAAGTGTCTGACTTTGGCTCAGGTCATGACCTCACTGTTCATAAATTCAAACCCCACATTGGGCTGACTCCTGTCAGCATAGAGCCCACTTCAGATCTTCTGTCATCCTCTCTCTCTGCCCCTCCCCTGCTTACAATCTCTCAAAGAAAAATGAATAAATATTTATTTAAAAATATAAAAAATAAAATTAAAAAATAATTAAAATGGACTAGAGACTTCTGGGAAAGATGGTAGAGTAGGAAGACCCGAAGCTCACTGTGTCCCACAGATACAACTAGACAACACCCACATCAGTGTAAATAACCCAGAAAACAACCCAAAGTCTGGCAAAACAAACTCCACAGCTAAATGTAGAGAAGAAGCCACACTGAAGAGGGTAAGGAAGGTGGAGACACTGTTGGGAGCTGAACAGACCCCTCAGGACTGTCCACAGGAGGGAGGTTCACCTAGGGTACAGAGAGGGAAGAGGATCAGACCCTCACACCAGGCACCCAAGGCATGGGAAGCCCACATAGAAAAGATAAATCCCCATAATACTTGGCTTTGAAAAGCAGAGGGACATAATTTCACTAGTTCTTATAATCAATGGGGCTTAAGAGTTGGAACTTTAAAAATCAGAAGGCTCAACTCTGGGAGAACAGAGAGAGTAATAAGAAACTGAGTCCACATTCTTAAAGAGACAGCACAACAAACAGCTCCACTGAGATGCAGCATAGAAAAATGCCTGGAGTATACAGGAAGGAGATCTATTTACTAATCTCAGAGTATGTGCTGGAGGAGTAGGGGTCATTGAGAGACCTCTCTCAAGAACAAAAGAGCTGGTGGGCATCCTTTCCCTCCCTGCCAACCTAGATACAGAGACGCTTGCCGTAAAGAGTGCAGCATCAACACTGTCTACATAGCTCACTAACAATGCACCCCTGCCTCCACACACTTGTGTAGACACACCCCCTCCAACCCAGCCTCCAAAGCAGACCTATGGACTTTGCTGGCACCATGCCCACACACTCTCCAGAGGACTACCCCCCTCCACTCATGTGACAGGTGATTTCTAAAGTGCTCGAGGTTCCCTCCCACAGCAGACCTACGCAAACCTTGCTAATATCACACACTCCAACTTGGTGTTCTCCTGTGGACCTGTGCCCTCCAATACACCCTTGGCCAGAGCCCATCCAAAGTGGTGCCACAAGCCTGGAAGTTTGCAAGCAGTCCCAACAGAGACCAGCACTACTCCAAAGTGATTCCTGCCCTGAAGAGAGGGGAAGATAAGCATACACACAAGTCAGATTGCAGGTTTAGCAGTGGGCTGGGGGCAGACATCTGATCTTACTATAAGACCTGCCCACTAATGAAAGCTTCTCAGTAAACAACATAGGGAAAGTACCCTGCAGTTCCATGCCACCACATCTCTGTGCAAACACCTGGTCTGACTCAACTCAAGCCCAAGATGGTCCCAGTCTGGCCCACTAACAACACAGGGAACAAACCCTGCCCACAACAGGCCAAGACAGCCTTAGTGGGCAACTGGACTAAAGGTAAAAGTGACTCATTCTTAACAGTAGGGTTCACACAACACACATAGAAGATATCCTTGAAGCACCAGGTTCTGATGAATAGGGGACATTACACTGCAGAGCACTACAGGAATTCTTCTTCATAAGGCCACTACTTTCAAGAGCAGGAGACATAGCTGACTTTCCTAATACATAGAAGCAGAGTTTGACAAAATGAGGAGACAGAGGAATATGTCCTAAATGAAAGAATAGAAGAAAATCACAGCAAGAGAGCTAAATGAAACAGAGATACATAATATGTGTGATAGAGAATTTAAATGGAGGCCATAAATCTACTCACTGGACTTGAGAAAAGAGTGGAAGATCTCAGTGAGACCTTAACAAAGAGACAGAAAACATAAAAAAGAACTAATCAGAGATGAAAAACTCAATAATTGAAATTAAAAATACACTAGATGGAATAAATAGTAGAGTAGAGGAAGCAGAAGAATGGATCAGCCACCTGGAGAACAGAATAATGAAAAGCAATCAAGCTGGACAGGAGAGAGAAAAAAATTAAAAATGAAAACAGACCTAAGGAACTCAGTGCCATTATCAACTGTAATAACATTCACACTGTAGGGACCTGAGAAGAGGAGAGAGAAAAGGGGACAGAAAATGTATTTGAAGAAATAATATCTGAAACCTTCCCAAATCTGGACAAGGAAACAGAAACCCAGATCTAAGAGGCACAGAGAGCCCCCAACAAAATCAATTCAAGGAGATCCATACCAAGACACACAGTAATTAAAATGGAAAAACATAGTGATAAAGAGAGAATTTTAAGAGTAGCAAGAGAAAAGGAAATAGAAAACAAGGAAAGAAAAGAAAACAAGGCTATCAGCTGATTTTTCAGCAGAAACTTTGCAGGCCAGAAGGGAATAGCAGACTGTATTCAAAGTGCTGAAAGAAAAACACCTGCAGCCAAAAATATTTTATCTGGCAAGGTTATCATTCAAAATAGGAGGAAAGATAAAGAGTTTCCCAGACAAACAAAAATTAAAGGAATTCATCACCACTAAGCAAGCCCTATAAAAAAGGTTAAAGGGGATGCTTTGAATGGAAAGGGAAGATCACATGTAGGAGTAAGAAAAGTAGGAAGCACAAAAGCAGTAAAATTAAATATATCTATAAAATCTATAAAATTTATAAAATAAATCAGTCAAGGGATTCACAAAATAAAAGGATATAAAGTATGACACCTTTTACCTAAGACATGGGGGAGGGAGGGGGAGGAGTAAAGATTGGGTTCAAATTTAAGTGACCATCAACTTAATATAGACTGTTAAATGCAGAAGATGTTATAAACAAACCTAATGGTAACCACAAATCAAAAACCAGCAATAGATAAGTGAAAAATAAAAAGAAAGGAATCCAGGTATATCACTAAAGAAAACCAGGAAAGTGTGAGGAAAAACAGCAAGAGAAGAAAAAGGAACAGAGAAGGACTACAAAAACAACCATAAACAAGTAAAAAAAAAATGGCAATAAGTACATACCTATCAATAATTATTTTGAATGTAAATGGACTAAATACACCAATCAAAAGCCACAGTGTGACTGAATGGATAAAAAAGTAAGACTCATCTATATGCTGCCTACAAGAAACACATTTCAGACCTAAAGACACATGTAGATTAAAAGTGAAGAAATGGAAAGGCATTTATCATGCAAATAGAAGTGAAAGGAAAGTTGGGGTACAAATACTTACATCAGACAAAATAGACTTTATTTTTTTTTAATTTTTTTTTTAATGTTTATTTATTTTTGAGACAGAGACACAGCATGAGCAGGGAAGGGGCAGAGAGAGAGGGAGACACAGAATGTGAAGCAGGCTCCAGGCTCTGAGCTGTCAGCCCAGAGCCCGACACGGGGCTCAAACTCACGAACTGTGAGATTGTGACCTGAGCCGAAGTCGGACGCTTAACCGACTGAGCCACCCAGGCGCCCCAGACAAAATAGACTTTAAAACAAAGACTGTCACAAGAGACAAAGAAGGACACTATATAATTATAAAGTAAACAATCCAACAAGAAGAAACAACTATTGTAAATTTACACACTCCACATGGGAACACCTAAATACATAAAGTAGCTAATAACAAACATGAAGAAAGTAATTAATATGAATACAATAATAGTAGGAGTCGTTTAATCACCCCACTTACATCAATGGATATATCGTCCATACAAAAAACCAACAAGGGAACAGTGGCTTTGAATGATGCATTGGACCAGATGAACCTAACAGATAAATTCAGGATCTTCCATACTAAAACAGCTGAATACACGTTCTTGTCAATTGCACATGGAACATTCTCTAAAATAGATCACATAGAGAGACAAAGCATAAGAGACTCTTAAAAACTGAGAACAAACTGAGGGTTGATGGGGGGTGAGAGGGAGGGGTGGGTGTTGAGGAGGGCATCTTTTGGGATGAGCACTGGGTGTTGTATGGAAACCAATTTGACAATAAATTTCATATATTTAAAAAATAATAATAATAAAATAAAAAATAAAATAGATCACATATTAGGCCACAAATAAATTTCAACAAATTCAAAAAATTGAAGTCAATACCATTCATGTTTTCTGACCATATGCTATGAAAGTAAAAATCAACCACAAGAAAGGATCTGAAAAGAATTCAAATACAGGGAGGTCAAATAATATGCTACTAAAAAATGAATGTGTCAACCAAGAAATCAAAGAAAAAATTGAAAAACACATGAAGACAATTGAAAATAAAAATACAATGGTCCAAAATCTTTGGGATACAACAAAAATGATTCTAAAAAGAAAGTTTATAGCAATCCAGGCCTACCTCAAACAAGAGAAAAATCTCAGATAAACAACATAACCTTTCACCTAAAGAAGCTAGAAAAAGAACAAACAAATCCCAAAACCAGTAGAAGAAAGAAAATAATAAAGATTAGAACAGAAATAAATGAAACAAATACATCACATAAATAGGAGAAAATGTTAGAACCATACGATCATTCCAATAGATGCAGAAAAAGCATTTGACAAAGTACAACACACATTCATGATAAAAACTCTCAACAAAGTAGGTTTAGAGGGAACATATCTCAACATAATAAAGGCCATATATGAAAAGCCCACAGTTAACATCATACTCAATGGGGAAAAACTGGCAGCCTTTCCTCTTCCATCAGGAACAAGACAGAGATGTCCACTCTCACCACTTTTATTCAATATAGTACTAGAAGTCCTAGCCACAGCAATCAGACAAGAAAATGAAATAAAAGGCATCCAAATTGGTAAGGAAAAAGTAAAACTTCCGCTATTTGCAGATGACATGATACTATATAGAGAAAACTCTAAAATCGCCACCAAAAAACCACTAGAACTGATAAATGAATTCCATATGGCCATAGGATTACAAAATCAATATAAAAAAATCTATTGCAGTTCTATATACTAATAATGAAGTAGCATAAAGAGAAATTAAGAAAACATTCCCATTTATAATTACACCAAAAATAATAAAGTACTAGAAATAAACTTAACCAAGGAGGTAAAAGAGCTATACCCTGAAAACTGTAAAACACTGATGAAAGAAACTAAAGGTGACACGAACAAATAGAAAGATATTCCATGCTCATGGATTGGAAGAATGAATATTTTTAAATTGTCTATACTACACAAAGCAATCTACACATTTAATGCAATCCCTATCAAAATACCAACAGCATTTTTCACAGAACTAGAATAATACTAAAATTCATATGGAACCGCCAAAGACCCTAGACAGCCAAAGCAGTCTTGAAAAAGAAGAACAAAATTTGTGGTATCACAATCCCCAATTTCAAGATATACCAAAAAGCTATCATAATCAAAAGTATGGTACTGGCACAAAAATAGACACATAAATCAATGGAACAGAAGAGAAAACCCAGACATAAACCCACAACTATATGGTCAATTAATCTTTGACAAAGCAGGAAAGAATATCCAGTGGGAAAAGGGCAGTCTCTTCAACAAATGGTGCTGGGAAAACTGGACAGCATCATGCAAAAGAAAGAAACTGGACCATTTTCTTACACCATACACAAAAATAAACTCAAAATGGATTAAGGACCTAAATGGGAGACCTGAAACCATAAAAATCCTAGAAGAGAGTCCAGGCAGTAACTTTTCTGACATTAGATATAGCAACATTTTTCTAGATAGGTCTCCTGAGGCAAGGGGAAAAAAAAACAATATTAAACTATTGGAGGCCACATCAAAATGAAAAGCTTCTGCACAGTGAAAGAAACAATTAATGGAACTAAAATACAGCTAAATGAATGGCTCAAGATATTTGTAAATGGCATTTCTAATAAAGAGTTAGAATCCAAAATATATAAAGAACTTATACAACTCAATACCCAAAACCCCAAATAATCCAATTTATTTTATTTTTTTTTAATATGAAATTTATTGTCAAATTGGTTTCCATACAACACCCAGTGCTCATCCCAACAGGTGCCCTCCTCAATACTCATCACCCACCCCCCCCAACCCCCATCAACCCTCAGTTTGTTCTCAGTTTTTAAGAGTCTCTTATGCTTTGGCTCCCTCCCTCTCTAACCGTTTTTTTTTTTTTCCTTCCCCTCCCCCATGGTCTTCTGTTAAGTTTCTCAGGATCCATATAAGAGTGAAAACATATAGTATCTGTCTTTCTCTGCCTGACTTATTTCACTTAGCATAACACTCTCCAGTTCCATCCACATTGCTACAAAAGGCCATATTTCATTCTTTCTCATTGCCATGTAGTACTCCATTGTGTATATAAACCACAATTTCTTTATCCATTCATCAGTTGATGGACATTTAGGCTCTTTCCATAATTTGGCTATTGTTGAAAGTGCTGCTATAAACATTGGGGTACAAGTGCCCCTATGCATCAGCACTCCTGTATCCCTTGGGTAAATTCCTAGCAGTGCTATTGCTGGGTCATAGGGTAGGTCTATTTTTAATTTTCTGAGGAACCTCCACACTGCTTTCCAGAGCGGCTGCACCAGTTTTCATTCCCACCAACAGTGCAAGAGGGTTCCCGTTTCTCCACATCCTCTCCAGCATCTATAGTCTCCTGATTTGTTCATTTTAGCCACTCTGACTGGTGTGAGGTGGTATCTGAGTGTGGTTTTGATTTGTATTTCCCTGATGAGGAGCGATGTTGAACATCTTTTCATGTGCCTGTGGCCATCTGGATGTCTTCTTTAGAGAAGTGTCCATTCATGTTTTCTGCCAATTTCTTCACTGGATTATTTGTTTTTCAGGTGTGGAGTTTGGTGAGCTCTTTATAGATTTTGGATACTAGCCCTTTGTCTGGTATGTCATTTGCAAATATCTTTTTCCATTCCGTTGGTTGCCTTTTAGTTTTGTTGATTGTTTCCTTTGCAGTGCAGAAGCTTTTTATCTTGATGAGGTCCCAATAGTTCATTTTTGCTTTTAATTGGGGATGTCTTTGGGCCAAATGCCTTTTGCTTGCCTTTGGGGATGTGTCAAGTAAGAAATTGCTGCGGCTGAGGTCAGAGAGGTTTTTCTCCTGCTTTTTCCTCTAGGGTTTTGATGGTTTCCTGTCTCACATTCAGGTCCTTTATCCATTTTGAGTTTATTTTTGTGAATGGTGTTGGGAGACCTGGACAGCAACATGCAGAAGAATGAAACTAGACCACTTTCTTACACCATTCACAAAAATAACCAGCTTTTTAAAGGCAGAAACTATAGGAGATCTAAGGAGACAGAAATACATTTTACACAGGAGGATTCAATATACCAGTTTGAACACAAGACAGAATAGACACCATGTCAAAAGGGTTATAGAAGACCTAACAAATATAATCAATAAGTAAGATCTAAGGGATATGTGTTGAACTTAATATCCTGGTAATAGAGGATTCGTCTTCCTCGCAAGCACACATGAAACATCACAAAAATTGATCATGATATGGACCACAAAAAAAAAAAACCCTAAAAATTTAAAAACCTTCTATTAAACAACTCTTTAGTAGGAGGGAATATAAAATACAGTTACAGAATATCTAAAATATAGTTATAATAAAAATACTACATATCAGAATCTATGGAATATATTTAAAGAGAAAATTCATAACCTCAAACATTTATATCAATAAAATGAAAGAAAGAAAATAAATTTAATTTTCAACTCAAAAATGAGAAAAAATAAAGAAAAGCCAAAAAAAAGCACAAGGAAGAAGGTATTAAAGATAAAGACAGAATGAAAAAGGTAGAGAAAAAGAAAGCAATAGATCTAACTAATAAATCAGAATCCCATTTTTTAATTAACAAAATAAATAAGTTATTAGCTAACTTAATCAAGGGCAAGGAAAGGACAAAGAACAGTTATACAAACTAAGAAACAGCAAAAGAAAAATAACCACTGAAACACCGGAAACTTAAAATCTTCAAGAAACTTTGCATATACCTCTATGCAAATAAACTCAGAAACCAAGGCATAAATAATTTCCTAGGAAAATATAATTTACCAAAATTGATCTCATTAGAAATACAAAGTTTAAACAGACCAATTTCCATAGAGGAAATAGAGAAAGTTATCAAGGCCCAAATCCACAGAGGAATTTCAGAAGGGAATTCAAATCATCATTGGTCATAAAGTCCCAATGCCACAAAAATTGTTTCAGAGCATAAAAACTGAAAGAAAACTTCAAAAGACTACTTATGAAGCAAGAATGACATTAATACCTACACCTAATAAAAACAGTACAAAAATAAAATCACCAGTTAACAGACATAATGGTAGAGAGATCTCATTTATAATGGCAACAAATGATGAAATACTTAGGAGTAAACTTAACAATAAATGTACAAACCTATGTCAGGAAGTTTTTAAACACTCCTAAAGACACAAAAGTAGATTCTAACAAATGGAAAGACTTTTCATGTTCTTGATGAGATTATTTTAACACCATAAATATATCACTTTTCCCTAAGTTACTTTATAAATTTAACAAAGTCCCAATGAAAAGACCAGCAAGCTTTTTTTTTTTTTTTAATTTTTCAATGGAGCAAGATGCATACAAAGAAAACAAGAACAGTTGGGAAAAAAATGAAAAAAGTAAGTAAAGCTTAAGGGGCCTGGAGGGGAAAGGGAATTAATCCTACCAGATGATAACCATACTTAAATTCTCTATAATTAAAATAGTGTGTAACTCACTTATGAATAGACAGACCAATTAACTCTCAAATCACTGAGGCAAAGATGAACTCTTAAAATTATTGGTGCTGGAATAACTGAACATCCATTTGGAAAAAGATAAACTTATATCTATATCTCATATCACACACAAAAATAAACACCAAGTGCATCAAAGCTGACTGTAAAAAAGGAAATATTTATTACAAGAAAGCATAGGTGAATTCCCCTATCACCTAGGTATAGGAAAGTTTTCTGACAATGATTCAAAATCTAGATGCAATAGAAGAAACATTGATGCATCTGATGATATAAAAATTTTGCATGGCCAAAAACATCCTAAGCAAAGTGAAAGGACAATAAAAAGTGAGAGAAAATATATGCAGCATACATCACAGATAAAGGGTTAATATCCTTAATCCATAAAGAATTCTTAAAAATGAAGAGGAAGATAAAGGTAAAAAAAAAAAAAGAAGAAAAAAGAAAACACCTCAATGGAAAAAAGAGCAAAGACATTAATAGACTATGTATACATATAAAATGTGGGGCCCTTGGCTGACTCAGTCAGTGGAGCATGTGACTCTTGATATTGGGGTTATGAGTTCCAGCCCTATGTTGGGCATAGAGATTATATTAAAAAAATGTCAAGTGATAAAAGATGAAGAATATGAAAGAAAAGTTAAAGACACAGAAAAGAAATTCAGAAGATACAATATCCCTCTAATTTGAGTTCCAGAAGCTAGAAAACAGACTTGGAGGGAAAATATAATTTAAAAAAAAAAACAGAAAAATAAAGAAAAAATTCTAAGCCTAAGACAGACTTGAACCTCCAGTTCTAAGGTCCATTAGAATGAAAGAAAAAGTATGAAATTTCAAACCTGCAAAACCTAAAGAAAAAAAAAAACCAAAAGCTTCCTACGTTACAAAAGAAACAGCTTACCTATGAAGGAATGAGACTCAGATGTGAGACAGAACAGCATTGTTATTACTAAACACTGGCTGCTAGAAATCAATGCATCAATGCTATTTTACATAAAAAAAATTCCATATTCAGACAAACTGCCAATCAAGTGTGAGGACAAAGTGCAGCCATTTTTTTGACATTTAAAATCTTGTACATTTCTACTGGCACAAGAATAGACACTCAGATCAATGGAACAGAATAGAGAACCCAGAAATGGACCCACAAACGGATGACCAACTAATCTTTGACAAAGCAGGAAAGAATGTCCAATGGAATAAAGACAGTCTCTTCAGCAAGTGGTGGTAGGAAAACTGGACAGTGACATGCAGAAAAATAAACCTGGACCACTTTCTTACACCATACACAAAAATAAACTCAAAATGGATGAAGACCTAAATGCAAGGCAGGAAGCCATCAAAATCCTCGAAGAGAAAGCAGACAAAAACCTCTTTGACCTTGACCTTGGCAGCAACTTCTTATTCAACATGTCTCCAGAGGCAAGGGAAACAAAAGCAAACATGAACTATTGGGACCTCATCAAAGTAAAAAGCTTCTGCACAGTGAAAGGAACAATCAGCAAAACTAAAAGGCAACCAATGGAATGGGAGAAGATATTTGCAAACAACATATCAGATAAAGGGTTATTATCCAAAATCTATAAATATCTTATCAAACTCAATACCCATAAAACAAATAATCCAGTGAAGAATTGGGCAAAAGACATGAATAGACACTTCTCCAAAGAAGTTTCTGACTTCTTTGGAGTGTCCAGATGGCCGACACATGAAAAAATTCTCAACATCACTCATCATCATGGAAATACAAATCAAAACCACAATGAGACACTACCTCACACCTGTCAGATGGCTAACATTAATAACTCAGGCCACAACAGATGTTGGCGAGGATGTGGAGAAAGAGGATCTCTTTTGCACTGCTGGTGGGAATGCAAACTGGTGCAGCCACTCTGGAAAACAGTATGGAGATTCCTCAAAAAATTAAAACTAGAAATACCCTATGACCCAGAAATTACACTACTAAGTATTTATCCAAGGGATACAGGTATGCTGTTTTGAAGGGGCACATGCCCCCAATGTTTATAGCAGCACTATCAACAATAGCCAAAGTATGGAAAGAGCCCAAATGTCCATCAGTGGATGGATGGATAAAGATGTGGTATATATACACAATGGAGTATTACTCGGCAATCAAAAAGAATGAAATCTTGCCATTTGCAACTATGTGGATGGAACTAGAGGGTATTATGCTAAGGGAAATTAGAGAAAGACAAATATCATATGACTTCACTCATATGAGGACTTTAAGAGACAAAACAGATGAACATAAGGGAAGGGAAGCAAAAATAATATAAAACCAGGGAAGGGGACAAAAACATAAGAGACTCTTAAATATGGAGAACATACAAAGGATTACGGGAGGGGTTGTGGGAGGGGGGATGGGCTAAATGGGTAAGGGGCATTAAGGAATCTACTCCTGAAATCATTGTTGCACTATATGCTAACTAACTTGGATGTAAATTGAAAAAATAAATTAAATTAAAATTTAAAAATTAAATTAAAAAAATTAAATCTTGTGCATTTCACTTACCATACACCCTTTCTGAAAAAGAAACAACTTGAAAGTTTTCCAATGAAAATGAAATCACTATGCTGTACACCTGAAACTAATATAACATTGTGTGTCACATATACTTCAATTAAAATTTTTTTTAATTTTTTTAATGTTTATTTATTTTTGAGAGAGAGAGACAGACAGAGTGTGAGTGGGGGAGAAGCAGAGAGAGAGGGAGACAAAATCTGAAGCAGGTTCCAGGCTCTGAGCTGTCTGCACAGAGCCCAAGAAGGGGCTGAGATCATGACCTGAGCCGAAGTCAGACAGTTAAACAACTGAGCCACCCAAACAATCCCCCCCAAAAAAATTTTTTAAATAAAAAAGAAGGAACAATCTTTCCAGAGATATGATAAAAAGCAATCCCAGGTTGACATCTGGCAACAGGTTCAGATAACAGCAATTATAAGGGTAGGCCAGCGGGCCTCAAAAAAAGTCTTCAAGAAAAAAATATATGTATTACATAAATTCTATAACAAAGAATCTGCAAGATATTAATAATGCAATATAGATATATGCTACTGTATAAACAAGAAAAAAAGACAATTAGAAATGCCAAGGGAGGGGTGTCTGAGTGCCTCAGTGGGTTAAGCTTCCAACTCTTGGTTTCCACTCAGGTCATGATCTCGGTTCCTGGGCTCAAGCCCCATGTCAGGCTCTTCACTAGCAATCCAGAGTCTACTTGGGATACTCTCTCCCTCTCTCTCTGTCCCTCCCCCTCTCTCTGTCCCTCTCTCTGTGCACACATGCACGTGCACACGCTCTCTCAAAGTACGTCGCACACACATGCACGTGCACATGCTCTCTCTCTCTCAAAATAAATAAATAAACTTAAAAAAAAAAGCAAAAGAAATGCTAAGGGAAAAGGTGAAAAAAAAAAAGACATTGCCTGAGTCTGAAATGAATTAAACTGTGACATGGATTTTTAGAAAAGAGAGCCTATCTACCTTAACATGTGTAGCACTCCTTTGAGTGACACAGGTTTAATGACATAGAATTACATTTCTTACTCTAGAGGTATGAACATATTACATGTATAAATGCATTTTACTGATTTCTGTGTATAGAATCAACTAGAGTCAAAGAAAAACCCACATATAGTAAAAATGTAAAATACATTATAAGTCTTACCAACTGAAAGAAAGTGGTATATAGGTAGAAGAACTTGAAAGATGAGAGACAGAAAAAAGATGGAAATATATGGTAAAAAAATCAACAGATATTATCTAAGGTTGCTGCATCACCAGATAGAATTAACTGTGTTATTTAAATTTATCATGGTAACCATTGTATGATCTAAAAATAATAATGTAACTAACAAAAATTGGGGGATGAAAGGGAGCAAGGACAGAGAAGCATCATAAATATGCAAAATTCACTTTTCATAGCAAAGAACCACAAGATATTGTCTAAAGGTGATAATCAAAAAATAAAAACAAATATGTAAATTAGCACCATGGACATCACCACCATAATATTATCTAAAAGTTTCGCATTATGGTTGGTGTAAATAGCACCAAGCCAGGAGCCAAGAAATCTAAGTCCTAAGCTTTACTTTTCACTAGCTATGTATAGTTCTCAAACTGTGATCCTCAGACCAGCAGTGGTAGCATCTCCTGAAAACTTGTTAGAAATCCAAATTATGTGGCCTCATCCAAACCTACTGAATCAGAAACTTGGAGTGGGACCAGCAATCTGTGTTTTAGCAAGTCCCCCAAATTCTGCTGTATGCTAATGTCTGGGAACAACTAATCTAGACCAGGAGCCAACAAACTGCAGTCCATGTGTCAAATCCACTCCACACCCATTTTGTAAATAAAGTTTTATTGCAACACAGCCACACTCATTGGTTTATATATTATCTATATTTGCTTTTCCGCAAAAACAGCTGAGCTCAGTCATTGAGGCAGAGATCATATGGCCTGCAAAACCTACAATATTTACTCTCTGATCCTTTACAGAAAAAGTTTGATGGCCTTCAACCTAGAATATTCTGACTGATAATACTGAGTGCACATCATTACTAAATGCAATTCAATGTTTACCATCCCAGTGAAGTTGTATAGATTATTCAATCAGAAAGGTACTTGTGCTAATAATGTCTAGAGTCTTTTAATAATATTTTAATAAGGTATTTTTAATAAGGTATTATGGAGTAACTGAATCCTCCTACCCCATCATTCTCAGGACCCCTTAAACTAGTAAGTAATAAATAGTAAAGAACCATGTAATAATTGTTAAATCAATAAATAGTACAAAAAATAAAATAAACAGCAAAAGTCAACACCCTCTGTGGCTCACAGAGTTTTAGGAAACATTACTGACCACATAATGACTTGTAGAGGGCATGATGAGCTGCTTGCTCTCCATCAAAAGCTTGATTTTTAAAAAGCAACATTCAGGGGTGCCTGGGTAGCTCAGTCAGTTAAGTGTACAACTCTTAGTTTCAGCTTAGGTCATGATCTCATGGTTGATGAGTTTGAGCCCCAAGTCGGGCTCTGTGCTGACAGTGTAGAACTTGCTTGGAATTCTCTCTCTCTCCACCCCCCCCCCATCTCTTTCTATCAAAATAAATAAATAAGCTTAAAAAAAAAAAGCAGCATTCACATTTTAAAGTTAATACCACACCCAACATCTTGCCCAATTTCATCTCAATTCTTCAGACCACCCCATCACCAAAACAACCCACATCACATAATAAATAGATGAGCCTATTTGTTAGACTGTGGCAATTATCTTCTTTATAACTGATAATACCACTGAATAAGGCCAAATTCCAGATATTTACAACCATTAGCACCCATAAATTCAAGCAAGAGGCTGTGCTTTGAATGTCTAAAGAAATCTAAATTGAACATATCGGAAAAGGGAAAGTAGGCTCCTATCTGAAAAGGACAGGTGACACAATGCAGGATAGTTAAGATATTCTAAAGCAAATGAACAAAGAAAAGCCATTATGCACACACTAGCTCATCCTACTGGTGAGAAATACTGTCAGACTCCTAGTCTTACACAGAGAAGGACAAGAATCTAACATATTAAATGTTTTTCTGCCCTCTAAAATAATTCATTCAAATTATCTTGGCCTATAAGACTTACTTGCCAGTGTTACCATTTATTCACAACAAATCCATGGGGTGCTCTCAAATTTCAAGTCTTGGCTGGCTGTCTAAGGTCTGGTCTCTCAAGGCATCCTTTCTGAGGGCTCTGAAGCAAATCTACCCACCCTGGGCAATGCAACAGGCCAACAAGACTCCCCATCCTGGACCTCTATCCTTAGAAGTCAAAGAAATGATTCCATCTCCCTGACTCTGAGGAGCAATGCCACAGCCAGCCCAAGAAATAACATACCTCACCCTTGCCACTCAATCAAAGCAGATCTTTTCCAATTAATGCTATTCAAAGCCATTTAAAAACAGGCGCTTTTCTATTGCCTCCATAAGTAAGAGGCCCAGAATGAACTAACTTCATTGGTGGGGCTAGTTTCTAAAGCTGACAAATTGTTATATTTATTCAGTGTTTTCATTTATTTATTGTTTGTTTGTTTGTTTCTTTGTTTAGAGGGGAAAGGGGCAGAGGGAGAAAGACAGAGCAAATCTCAAGCAGGCTCCATGCCCAGCTCAGTGTGGAGCCTCACACAGGGCTGAATCCCACAATGCTGGAGTCATGGCCCAAGCTGAAATCAAGAGTCAGATGCTTAACTGGTTAAGCCATCCAGGCGCCCCATTCAGTCTTTTAATACAAAAGAGAAACTCTCATTATAATTCACAAGGCAAATAGTTGCAATGTCCTTCTCCCCTCCTTTCCTAAAGTAGAAATGCCAGACAGCATTCTATCAGACAGCATATCATAAATGAGGATCTGACTCATCTCAAAGACTATTAATCAGACTTTATGGGAGGCAAATGGACATAGGAGAATTCTTCAAACTTAAACAGGTCTCTCAACAAATTCATTTATAGAAAAGTTCCTTTAGAAATAGTAAATAATCAGGGATGCCTGGGTGGCTCAGTTGGTTAAGCATCCGACTTTGGCTCAGGTCATGATCTCACAGTTCATGAGTTTGAGCCCCACTTTGGGCTCTGTGGTGACAGCTGGGAGCCTGGAGCCTACTTTGGATTCTGTGTCTCCTCTTTCTCAAAAATAAATAAACATTTTTAATAAATTTAAGAAATAGTAAATAATCGTAAAATTCACCACTGTTCTGAAACGTGACTGTTGTACTATCTAATAAAAGTACTTTCTCCAATCCCTTTCTTTTTTTTTATTCTTTTTTTTTTAATGTTTATTTTTGAGAGAGAGTCTGAGTGGGCAAGGGGTAGAGAGAGAGGGAGACAAAGAATTCAAAGCAGTCTCCAGGCTCGGAGTTGTCAGCACAGAGCCCCACGCGGGTGTTAAACTCACAAACTGCAAGATCATGACCTGAACCAAAGTCAGAGGCTTAATGGACTGAACCACCCAGGCGCCCCCCCCAATCCCTTTCAAATAATGAACTCAGAATTGGACTAAAACAAAGAAACTAAATAGAGTAATTCAGTAATAAAAATCCATGCTGAGTTATACAAATATTGATTTTGAGAAAAACAACTGTGATCTAAAAATAGCTGACCTCAGTTGTTCAGAATGTTTTTACTAATGCCTTTTCAAACTGCTTGGCTACAATCTGTAGCCACAGGAAACATGTTTTAAGTGACAATATCTTATATAAGTAATACCTCTGAGAAACTGACTCCTAGGTTTATCCTGTTACTGTTATAAGATAGATTCTGAAAACCCTTAGTAGTATAAATACATAGCAGATGGTACCTGATAGGCTAAAGTGAGCCCTCAGTTGTTATTGGAAACATAATGGTGATGTGGCAATGATACTTTTTATATTTTATATATATTTTAATACCATGAGATCCATGTGGGAAGATTTATAATTCAATGGTTATGTATTACATATAATTCACAAAGATACCCCAGAGTCAGGGAAGCTCAGGAAATAGAATTTTTGGCTTTTATTGCATTTAGAGAGAAGAAATACAGAACTATGAAGGCAAAAGTAGAAGACTGGGTGCTGCTCTCGTTCTGTCTTTTAACTTCCCCACATGCCCCAGTACTGCATCTTATCCAAAAGCTAAGCCTGAGTCTGCATTTTCTTCCTCACACCTCAAGTGTTCCTTCCCTTTGACCACAGTGTCTCCCTATCAGCACCTAGCACAGTGAGTTTTACCCTTGGCTGCACACTGGGGTCACCTGAGTTGCTTCCAGCACTACTGGAGCTCAAGTCACACCTTGAAAAATTCTGATTTTAGTCTGGTCTGGACGTCAGGATATTTTAAAACTCCCCAAGTGATGCTAATGTGCAGCTAAGATGGGAACCACATCCTAGCATACTTTTGGAAAGGAAGAATCAGGCAAAGTAATGAAATAAAACAAGACGAGACAATGAAAACCAAAATGGGGGCTCAATCCCACATGCCCAGACAAGCAGTAAGATCTGTCTGGTAGTACAGTTCCTAAAGCCGTTAGTTTCTCACTCTCCCCCTCCCCCATCCCAGTTGGCCCCAACACCTGTCCTTTCTGTCCATCCCTTTCTACCCAGTCCTCCTGTCAACACGCTAGCTCACACCCTTTCACTTTGCGCCCATCCGAGTCTAGAAGCCCTTAATCAGTCTCCTGCCTCCTTTTCTTGGCTCCATCTGATCCACTCTGCACACCACCACCAGATTAATCTGGTTGTCATTCCCCACCTCAAAACCTCCAGCCACCTCTTCCTGCCCATTATGTCTAAACTACTCAACTTGGTGGGAAAGGCCTTGCCTAGTCTGTTTCCAGATGTCTTTCCAGCTCTCGTTTCTCACTACTGAAAAGGAGCCTCACTCTGTTCTGATCAACTTGGATGGCCAAAGTTCCCCAAACACACTCTTTTTAAGACTTCGAAAACCAGGGGGGGTTGGATAGAAGTCAAATATTTTGCCCCAGATCACACAGCTAGTGAGCAGTAGAATGTGGATTGCGTTCCAGATTTGGGCTGTGTCCAGAGCTCTTAAACACCACCTTATTCTCTCTTTCTGGAATGTTGCCTTGCATATCTACCTGTGGAAATCCTACCTATCTTTTCACCTTCATTCCTAAAGGTTTCCTTGTTTTTCCTGTCTTAAGTGACTTTTCTCTCTTCTGATCTTCTATAATACTTTGTTTGCATATTTCACAAGCTATCATGACAACAGAGTCATGTGATGAGCTTCCTGAGGTTCAAGACATTGTCTTATGGCCTTGTTGGTCCTTTATAGCACCTAATAACACCAACCACACTGTTGGCACTCAGCAAAGATCTAGTGAAGAATGAGCTGCCGTGAGAAGCTTTCTTCACTCACCCAACCCAGCCACAATGAGAGGTCCTTATTAATTTCAGGAACAGAGATATCCTTTCCCCTTTCCTGCCATCCTCCTCTTCTAGTACATCAATTCTTGTTCTGTGTCATGAGCCCTCCATCAACTGCCTATAAAACATTTTGCAACCTGGGAAGGGCTCTGTTGCCTGGTTACCACTGTAAGACTTAGGAAGATGCATATTGTGAAAATAGGAATTACAAAAAACAAGGCTGGTTTCATTCTCTGGAACCTGAAATGGAACCTGGAAAGCAAGGTTCATGTCAAATTCCCCTTTTGGGCCTTCTTACCCATTGTCTCTGTCTTATGTGGAAAGAAAGAGGGGTGGGGCTCTTTATGTTGAAAGAAAGAGGAGTGGATATGAGCAAATGCCAAGAAGAGAAAAGGGGAATAACTGGTCAGACAGCTATTCTTTCTCAAGAAACAAACAGCATTCTAGGAAACTAAAAAACTTCCTATTTGCCAGAAATTATATAGGGAATATAGAACAGAAAAAAAGACATCAAGCCAAAAAAAAGTAGCCCCTTGTTTTGTCTTATTTCTACATCTAGGAGATAGGGGTTCTACCCCTCTATGCTTCTCTCTACATTGGTCCAGATAGCACTCAACGTATGCTTCTCAGTGTGACTCAGAAAAGGCTACAAGTACAAGACAAAAACAACCCATTTGTTTAGCATATGACTGCATCGGGGATTCAGTAAAATTCAACAGTGAGTTTTAACCAAATATAATGAGAATAGGTGGAGGCACTTCCACCTGTTGCCCACCTCCCTGCTCAACCCTTTCCTTTGCAGCTCCCCATGGAAGGAGAAGTTGCTGAACTGATGGGTGTCATTATTTTGGAATGCAATTGAGCCAAAGAGGGAGACCAGGTTCAACTCCCTACAACCCAAGGAGGTTAAGGCAGGAGTGAGGACTGAGTTCCTCTCTCTCTGTCAGCAGCCTCCTTCTCACCCTATAGCAAATACTCTTTTTTTGATTGAAATGAATTCTATCAGAACTGGAAATTCTACCAACAATACTTCTGACACCCTACTATGTGCAGGGCACACTGTGCTAGAGCTAGGGCTAAAAGAAAAAAAAACAAGAAAACAAAACAAAAGCATTTGGTCCCTACTCTTGAGCCATTCACAGTCTAATGGGAAAGGCAGAAACAATTTCCATATACTACAGTGTTATATAAGAGCTAAGCTCAGGTGTCTATGGAAATTAAGAGTCTGTGAGAGCGAAACTGAAGTTGGGGAAGGATTCCTTGAAGAAATGAGGTCAGACTGAAAGCTGATGAATGTGTAGAAGTTAGATAGGCCAAGAAGGATGGGAAAGGTCTCAACAGAGAGAACCACATGAGCACAGCCCAGAGACACACACAGCATCCTTCCTTCAAAGCAACAAAACCCCAAATCCTTACGCATCTGCATAACACATACCATTTTCAGGGATCAAAGGAAGAAAGGAAAGGAATTGGTTACATATAATTTAAGCAATAAACTTTGAAGAAGTGCATTAAAAAATAAAATCCATAGCTCTCTCTGAGGAAATATGAATAGTAATAAACAAAAACAAAAATAAATCTTTTAGAGTGGCTTTGGTTAAAGCAAATAACTCAACTTCCTAATCTCCACAGGCGGGATGAAATTGCAAGTGGCCTTTCAATGACAAAGCTGGTGTTGACCCCGAAATCACATGAGGCAGATGGAAGACAAGCTAAACAGCACACACATGGCCGTTGTATAAATTCCTAACCTCACAGCAATTTAAGTAAGAGATGACATCATAAGCCCTATAAACCCATGGAGGGAAGGGCCTTTCCTGGCTGGAGACTGGACACAGCACTATCAAAGAGTTGGGTTTGGGCCTCATTCCCAGCTCTATCTTTGTCTGTAAAATGGTTCATCAATATGAACTCTGTCCCACACTCCACCCCTTGGAAGCCTGGGTATTGACTGACTCAACTCAATAAAGGTGTAAGGCTCGGGCTAGAGAAAAAGCAGATGCCCAAAAACATCTCTGTCATATTCTCAGCTACAAACACAGTTTTTATTCTCAGCCTTTGTTTTCTTGCTCTGTGCCTTAGATTCTGCATCTGAATATGGAGAATTCCTCCTTATTTAGGGAAAATAAACTAAATAGCTCCTAATATGGCTTGACCTCCTTGAGAAATGGTCATGTGTCCCAGATGACAGGCCCTAGGAAGCTAGAATCACCTTATTTTACTGCAATAAACCTGAAGGGGCAGATGCAGCATTAGCATGTTCAACCAATGTTTCATTCACTCAACAGTGTTTACTAAGTACTTCCTATGTGTGAATCATAGTCAAAACTGACATTGTTTTCTAGCCTCTTCCCCTATCCCTTGTCTGTGAGGGATACATCAGAGAAACTGGCCACGCTACATACCAGCATGGGCTGCACTCAGCAAAAATTCCATCTCAACCCAGCCCTGTCACATGGGAAATTCAGAATAAACTAAGTGACTGGGAAGCCAGCAAAATGCTGTGTTCAACTCACCTGGGGATGCTAGTCAGGTAGGTCATGACATTCAGGAAGTCTTCCTCTGGGATGTGTTTGAACCCCACAAACTCTGGAAAAGTGATGATGGGGGCACCGTCTTTCCCTCGGCCTCCTGCAACAAAAATGGGTGGTCAAGATGTTAACAAAATGTTTTCATGTCACATCTCTGCAGGTAAGCGACTTTGATTAATGTCAAGTGGGGAGATACATACTGGCCTTCCCCTTTTCCATCTGTATTATTTCAGACTAGAAAGTGGGAAGGCTGACATGGAACTATTTTGAACAAGTCTCCTCTTCAGGCTTGCTCAAGTGATATTGTGAGAATTCAATTTTTAAATCCTCTGAAGACAGTTAGTGTATAAAAGATAGTACTAATTTAATTACTTCAGCACAAGTGGAACAGTAAGTAATGTCAATACAATATATAATAATATTGTTCTTAATTTTTGTAGTCAATAAATGTCAAAGTTAAAGCATGGTGGTCAAGTGAGTTTTGTTCTAAAGTCAGCCTGGTTCAAATCCTGCTCTGCCACTTAATTTCTATGTGACTTCATGCAAAGATAGTTCATCTAAATAGGATTTTCCATAAATATATATACATATATAATAGGAATAATATTTTTACCTACCTCTAAAGGTATTGTGAGGATTAAGTGAGAACATATATGAAAAACACATTAGTAGAGTGCTTATTACATATAAGTGCTTAATAAATAGTGACCATTATATGGTTATTATTATTACAAGGAGGCAATATTATATTTATTATTATTACAAGGAGGCAATAACCACCTGCCCTTCAATAACTTACCAACAGGGGTATAAAACATCACTGTAAGAATAAAAATGTAAAATTAATATTTAAATATTTAATCCAGGGGTACCTGGGTGGCCTAGTTGGTTAAGCTTCCGACTTCAGCTCAGGTCATGATCTCACTGTTTGTAAGTTCAAGCCCCTCATTGGGTTCTGTGCTGACAGCTCAGAGCCTGGAGCCTGCTTTGGATTCTGTGTCTCCCTCTCTCTCTGCCCCTCCCCCACTCATGCTCTGCCTCTCTCTCAAAACTGGATAAACATTTTTAAAAAGTTTTTATGTATTTAATCCATTGGAGCAGATGCCACTAGATTAAATTAAATGGATTATATTTCCTCATCTCCTTGCAGCTAGATGCAGCTACATGACTGAGTTCTAGCCCCGTGGTTCTCAAATTGTGTCCCAGGTACCCAGGGAACCACGGTGAACTCGCAAGAACATCATTAATATTTTAAATGTTTGAGGGAAACAGCAATAGTTGGCATGTATCAGACAACATGCATGCTACTAGCTTGAGGTAGTTCAAAGTTTCAACATTAAATTGCACCACATTCTTTTGAAAGTCATTGCATCCTTGTGAAGTTGGGGTTTTGGTGACTGCTGAGATAAAAAGCAAGCGCAGTATGAAAATTAATATAGAACAGGAAACAAAGGTGGTGATGTCCAGTCTCATTCCGAGATTCAAGATTATTGTAGTTACCTAAGAATGAAATGTAAACATTACTTTTTCTTTCAATTTACATGTATTATTTTTTCAAACAGCTACCAAACTGTTAGGACATACAGACTTACTAACTGATTTTAACTGTTAGGTATTGCTTTTGGCCAAGAAAGACTGTGAAAATACTAAGATAGACTGAGATATATATCTGAGACTGAAAAACTAAGCACCAAGAACTGAGTAAATTGGGGAATCTATGTCCTCCCTGACAGGATAGGAGCTGAATTGCTGAGAGCACTGCCAGGTTATGTCTATGGAGGGAAACCACTTTAAGAAAAATAATGGCTCCCAAGAGAAGCCAACTACAAATGACTGCATGTATTTCACATTTGTAATGAAAGAGGTAGGGCAGGGTGTGGCTTAATGACAATTGTGTGATTAAGAAGGGTGTGGGATCAATGAAGAAATTACAGAAAAGGGCAACTCAGAGAAGCAAATGCAGGTCATGTCTTGTCAATGATGCTATCCTAAGGAAGGAGGGACCTGGCCTACCATCATGAGAATCTAGGCCAGTCTACCAGATGACAGCACCATTGAGGTTATCCAATCCACTCTGCTGCTCTGAGTCCATACCTGATAAGTATCTTCTGATTATACTCTGACTATCCATGTAAATTTCTTCCAAGGCAAAAAATGTGCTGTCAAGCACATCATGAAAAAATTTTCATCATGAAAAGATTAAATCAGTCTTGTAGTTTTCTATACCAGTCTCTTTTAGGTATTGTTCACGTAGGGTTAGGCTCTAAGAGACCAATCACAATGGAATGAAACTGTGTGAGACTTGTCTGATGACTAGACACCCTTCTCCAGGAAGTAGCTCCTTAATAATTCTACGCGTTTATTTTAAATTAAAAAAAAAAGTTAACTGCATATTAAATGTTTGTCAAACTTTGACTTGGAGATTAAGATGCCTCATTATGCTGACTGAAAACAACTTAAATCAGGATACTATCAGCTTTCACCTCATATTTTTCCTCTTTGCAGTCATACAGCCATAGGAAGTCTTAGATGAGTGCAAATTAAGAGAATTTACATCTCCAGTAAGGCTAAATTTAAATGCATTATAACACTGTACTAATTGCATAGCCAATATTTGCCAAGAAAATGGCTAAAACATTTCAAGGAATCAAAACACCCTAAAAATATTCATTAAGGCATGATTATACTATTTAATGATTGTCTTTTACTGTTGATTATAAAATAAAGCTCTTCACACCTAAATGGAGAAAGATAGGTGGAGTGTTCTTGTATCTTGGTTTATACCAATACTGAACACCACAGAGGCCCAAGGTTGACTGGGGACACCACCTGCGGTTGAACATTAAACGTGACAGACAGAAGCACCAAGGAAACAAAGCTAAGCCTCCAGACAGCCATTGACCACCCGCACCAAGGCATTTGGTGCCACCTTGTGAGAAAATGTGGAAATGCAAAAGGATGAAAGCATACCAAAGAAGCCCTATTCAAGGAAATAAAGAACACCAAATTACTTGGAAGTAAAATGGTGACTTAAATAAAATAAATTTCAGTACTCCTGGTATAACTTTTACCTGTTCACTAAATGGAAGAGGACTAGGTTTACTGCAGAAAACAGTAGTGAGTACTTGAGAGACATAAAATTGTTCCTATGAGGGTCTGAGTGTTGGCTGGCACGGAGACTTCTGTCCTACTATAGAGGAGAATTTGGAATGCTAGCAAATCCTATAGAAGATGGTGAAGACCAACAATGAAAGAGAGAGTGAGGCAGTTAATGCTATTTGCCTTCCAATATCCGTTTTCCTTTTCTCTCCCTGCCAAAAAAAAAAAAAAAAAGATTTCAGCTGGGAAAATGGCAATACCACTTCCTGGGAGGCACTTTAGAAAACTCAGGGCCTGGGATACCAAATCATCTGTCCTACATAATATTGTCCTACATCCTGTGTGATTTCTGAATATCTTAATAGAAACTCTATGTAAGTGAAAAATCCATTCATAGTGATATTTATAGTGATCAGATCCTATAAACCCAGTTTTATACATAATAATAGAGGGTTTTTTAATATTTTTCCATTTTATTGAGACATAACTGACACAATTAACAATGTATTAGTTTAAGGTATGCATATAATGATTCGACATATGTATACATTATAAAATGGTGACCACAATAAGTTTAGCTAATACCCATCACCTCACAAATCACCTTACAATTTTTTTTTCTTCAGATCTATTCTCTTGGCATTTTTCAAATACACTATACAGTATTGTTAACTATAGTCACCATGCTGTACATTACATCCCCAGAACTTAGTTATCTTATAACTGAAAGTGTGTACTTTTGACCACTTTCCTCCATTTTCCTCACCCCCACCCCACCTCTAGCAACCACCAATTTTTTTCTCTGTTTCTGTGAGTTCATTTTTTTAAGATTCCACCTACAAGTAACATCATAAAGTATTTTCCTTTCCTTATCTGACTTATTTCACTTAGCATAATGCCCTCAGGTCCACCCATGTTGTCACAAATAAGAAGTTATTTTTATATTGTTTTAATATATACTAAATTTTTCAAGAATGCAACTACCCTACATATTCAAGGAAGTTAATACTTACTTTGTTCAGAATTTATCAACTTTGTTCAGAACTGTATCAACCATTATTTACCCTTTCAGAAAACCGTTACAGTAAGGCTACTTGGGGTGTCTGATCACCTATACCACACCCCAGCATTTACAGCTATCACATTCATGGTAACCAAGCACCTGACTACTTTATTATTTTTTTCTAGTATAGCTAGAAATACATATTGAAATACATATTATTTTACTATGTTTATTTTCCTTTTATTTCTCCTTTATTGCTCTCCTTTACATTTTCTTTTTTTCTTTTTTTTTTTTCTGTATATACATAAACAGGGGGTAGCTATTCACCCTCTGTGAGCACACAACTAAACTACACTGCTAGCTTCCCATGCTATTAAATATATCTACGTAAGCGATCCAGGTTCAAGTCAATGGCGTATGGTGCGTGCTGTTGTTGAGCCGAGGCTTTTAAGAAGCAGTATGCTCTCTTTTCCCTGTCTGCTTTCTGGATACAAATCATAAGACAGCCATAAAATGGATAATAGTAATATAAGCCACAAAGTGAAAGGAATCTTCATGATGAAGATGGAGAGAAATCATCTGCTGACCATGAACATACATGTTGAACTGCTCCAAGAGAAATAACTAAATTTCTATTGTGTTTGTTTGAACTACTATGCACCTTGGAGTCTATTTAGTATAGCTGTTCAGTCCACCCTAACTAACACAGGTCATGGTATCCACAAATTTCAACTCAGGATAGTGGGGGCAATACAAATCATTTGTTATAAAAAGAAGGATTGGGACCAACATGATTGAGAACCATTTCTGTAGCCTACACTGCTCAATACAATAGCCACTAGACATATGTGGTCGTTGAGCACTTGAAATATGACCAGCCCAAATTGAGATGAACTGTAAGCGTTGAAATACAAACTAGATTTCCAAGACGTAGTACAAAAAAATGTAAAGCATCTCAACAATAACTTTGAATATTGATGACATGTTGGAATAATATTTTAGATATATTGGGTTAAATAAAAATACTATTAGAATTAATTTCCTTTTTGCTTTTTTAATATGGCTACTAGAAATTTTAAAAACACATATGTGAGTCACATTATGTTTCTATTAAAAAATACTGCCCCCTACACCTTCTTGCACTGGTTCTCATTTCCTTGATGCCAAGTTACTAACTCTATCTCTGATTTAGATATAAGTTTGACTCTGATCAGTTTCTTAATGTGACATTCTCCATTGTTTCAGTGAGAATTTCCCACTTGCCCCTGGGAACTCCACCTCTACCAACCCTAGGCTCCACTGGTGGACTCCATAAGCCTAAGAGTATTTTATGCCTTCATTATTGATTATTTCTAAAAGATGGTATGTGAGAGAGGAAACTTCAGACAATGATTCCAAGGGGGGACATAACCATTAAAATAAAAAGAAAACGGTAATTTCTTTTAATTAGATTCCTTTTAATCCCAAGTATTACGGTAGAGATTGATGAATGACTAATTTATAACCAACCCCCTCTCCCCAACCACCTTCCACTGTAGCCATTTAAAAGCTAATGTTTGCCTTTTCTGACTTCCTTGCTGGTAGAAATGGCTACATGACACAATTCCAGGATGAGACATAATCAGAAGTCTACCAAGAGCTTCTGGGAAAGTTTTTGTTCTCCTGGCAAAAGGGACAGAAGAAGCCAGCATTGCTCCTTTTCCTTCTTCCTGCTTTGGACACAGACTTGATGTGTGGAGCTACAGCAGCCATTTTGACATTAAGACTAAAAACAAGAGAAACATCGAGAGAACCACAAAGATGCACCCTTAATGTCATTGAGCCACTGGCCCAATACCAGGAATTTCTACTTTTGGACCTCTGTTATGTGGCTTAGAAAACAAACAAACAAGTCCTATAGGCTAGGTTCTCTTATAGCCAGATACCACATGACACACTTTCCTTAAAAGAACCCACTTTACCAATGAGAAGCCTGAGGTTCACAGCAACAATCTAATCATGTTGGAATGTGAACACAGAATTATCTGAGTCCAAAGCCTACAGTGTTTCCACCACTGTAATAAGCATTAACCTGCTTATATTCTCTTGTTTCCTAGCTAAGCCCTAAATTTAGAAATATCCCAAGTTCACTGGGAACATGCCAGTTGTCTTTCAAGTCAAGAGCCAGCAGAGGCCCAGCCCTGGTCACTATCCAATTCCTGCTGGTGGCCCCTGTTCACAGACCTCACCGTCCAAAGGCTTCAAACCATCTGGCCACAAATCTGGGTCATCCATGGTGCAGTGAGTCCCTGCTCTCCCACCAGCCATGGGAGCACACTCACGGAGCACGGCAGGCCAGGCAACTGGGGCCTCACTGAAGAAGAAGCTCCATCCTGGTCTTCCCATTCCTGGTTGATGGGGCCCCAGCTCTTTCCAGAGCTCAGTGGAATCTACACAAAGTCTGCAGCTGGGACATCCTCACCCTGCTTGCCTGAATCAGGAGAACTGCTGTGACCCTGAACAGAGGCCACAGCTCGGTGGCCACAGGGCTGAGAAAAGACTGAGTGCAGAGATTTCTGTTTTACAGCTACACAGGTACCCACAAGGGCCTCATTGCTGACATTGGCTGCCACTGGCCGGTAACGATGAAAAGCAGGCCTAGTAATTCCAAGAAAGTGCTGACTCAGAGAACTTGATATTCTTGGCTACTGATATTCTTCCAGACTTGCAATACTGCAAATCCTACCACAGCTAATCCATGCTTCTCTCTCATAGGATGGGGAAACTTGAGGCAACAACATGACAAAAGAAGCTAGAAAATGAAAGGATTGTCTTTGCCACAGTCAAAGTGACTTTCCTAAAGCAGAGGTGTCCTCTTGGTCCAATGTGCGTGTTTATAGTTCAATGTTCTACATTAAAGAGTGACAATTAGGGGTGCCTGGGTGGCTCAGTCGGTTAAGCATCTGACTTCGATTCAGGTCATGATCTCGCGGTTCATGAGTTTGAGCCCCATGTCGGGCTCTGTGCTGGCAGCTTAGAGCCTGGAACCTGCTTCAGATTCTGTGTCTCCTCTCTCTGTCCCTTCTCCGCTCATGCTCTGTCTCTCTCTTTCTCAAAAATAAATAAACATTAAAAAAAAAATTTTCTTAAAAGAGTGACAATTATCTCTATTACTGACTTCGTTGTGACATCATACACCACTTCAACTGTGAGCATAGCTTTGGTTCCTTATACAAACTATATCATACTGAAAACTATTCCTTGTAATATAATCCTAAAATAAACATTTTTATGGGATTAAAATATATCAGGAAAAATACTCATACAGTTGCCAGTTGCAATGCTAATAAGCATTTTTCATACACTGCATCTTTAATCCTCCAAGTTATGATGATCCCACCCATTCATTATACAAGTGAGGAAAGTAAGGCTTAGGAATTAAGTTGCCAAAGAGATGCAGCTGGTCAACAGCAGAACCTAAATCCGTATCTAGGGCTGTCTGGTACCCATTTATGTTTTCCTATGTCGTCCTAAGAAATAAGAATAGAGAGAAGCACTTCAGTAACACTCAAAGGAGGTAACTTTGGAGCACTAAATGCACACATTAATTGGTCACTAGACTTCTTCCCCAGATGAGCCATTATCTACGCCAGAATCATGTGCTGGGGCATTAGGGTTTTGGCGTAAGGCTACAGAAATCCACTTCACCTCACGCCTTCATCCATTCCAGACCTGGATGCCCATTAGCGTTGCAGCCTTCTGTGCCATAAGACCACAGCAGCAGTTGCCAAAAACCCAGAGGGCAGTCCCCACCCTGCCTTTTGTTTTTCAGAGTCGTAGGCTCACTGTGAGAAGCTAGGAGGCTGCACCTTCAGGAGGCTGGTTAGGCACTCCCGCCAGGGCCAACACTGGCCTGCCTACGGCAGCGATGGAGGAGCAGGACTCACAGGACACACCAGGAGGACTCGGATAATTCTGAACTGAGCACTTATTATATCACAGTCTCTGTTCTAAGTGATACAGGAAGAAATAAAAAAAAAATGAGGACTCTGCTTATGGAGCTTTCAGTAACTATATGAGCAGTGATCAATGTGGAGGAAAGACCAGAGAATTCCCCAGAATGTCTGGATTGTGTAAGATGTCCCCACCCAGGATGTGACTCATGGATGGGAGAGGTATCCCAATAACGGAGACTGCATTTCCCTCAAACTCGGTAGGATAAAGATTTTGGAGCAGATTAAATATGATTTTGCAAAAGGAAAGAAATGCGACTTTTTTTTTTTACATCCCATGTTGTAGAGTTAAATTCATACCAACTACATACTCTCCGAAATGGAACTAAGGTGGCTTTGTTGCTTTTTTTCAGAACAGATGTAAAGATGAGGAAAGTGACTTGCCATCTATTCCTCTGTGACATGTGCTAAGGACAACTAATTTCATGCCATGCCTCTAAGACAGGTCTAAATATAATTCAGGGTTTGGTATGTACCTCCAGTTTCAGTAATGAAAGTCATGTCACCATTAGCTAAGTGAATAAGAAAGAAGAGTGTTCTGGTAATGACAGCTTCTCAGGGTTGTGCCTAGGCTCAGAAAATTTCTAGCCTCTTCTGAACATAAGCCTCTCTTTATTCCCAAATGTTCAATGGAAATCAATGCATTAAAATTAGGTCCATAAGAGTTAAGAATAAAAGACAAATCTCTCAAAGAACAAATAACTTCACCAGTGCTCATGAACCCTCAAAACCAAACTCTCTCTAAAGGTTGGATCTTGGAAAAATATCCAAGAAGAATGTTGGGAAAATGTCATGATGGCAGCTGATATCAATAGCCATTTCTTTTTCCTTCCTCAAAATCTTTTTGGCTCTGTTCTTTACAACCTCAAAGAAATGTACTCCCTTAGGAAAGATTAAATGACACCCAACAGCAACAGGAATGATATCTCTGAGATCTACCCTCCTCCAGATGGACATTTCTCAGTTCATTCTAGGTCTGAGAGAGGCTTAAGATTAAGACTTGGGTGTACTGTTCATTAGGGTTCATTAAGATTTGCATGTACTGGGCCCTCCCGACAAGACCCCTGCCCCCACATCAAAATCTAAAATACAAACTAATTTGCCCCTTACCTGAGAGAATGGCAAACTGTCTGTGAAGTTGTTCAATTATATCCACTGCCACCAAAGGCCTGATTTCCTGTTGCATGATTTCATCTGCACAAATGAAATACAAATTAGGTTAAATCCTTGTAAATTACAAATAGAATTTTAAAAGGAAGAAATGGAAGCTTCACTACTCAGGAAATCTGGGACTTATCAAAATATGGTTATACGCACACTATTCTCTTGCACACTTGATTCCTGAGATGCAGAAATGGATCTGGGTTTTGTGTGGTTTGAAGCTTATACCCATGAGCACAGAAGCACACTTCTAGAGCCTCTCCCAAGGTTTTAGGAGGGACCAGTGCAAGGAAGGGGCCCTGAAGTTTAAGCTTAGGTAGCTTCACAATATACCTGCTAGGATGGTCTCATTATCAAGGCAGGTACTCAGGCATCTGCCTACTCCTTTAGGTCTGCAGGACATTTTAAATACAAACAACATAAATCATCAGAGTTCATCTCAAGCTGGGTCATAAAATCAATCTGAGATTTATGAAGGTTCTTTGCTTTTGTTTCCTTCCCTCCCTAATTCCTTCCTTTTTGCCTCCCTCCTTAGTTACCTCCGTGCCTTTTTATTTTTTCCCCTTCCAGAATACTTCAAGGGGACTCTTCCCACTGCCAAGCATGTTTAAGGAAGCACTTCCCCATTTTGCTAATTAAAGATGCTCCATACTGAATAAAGAGGTACATATTTTCAAGGCAAAAATTCAAATCGTTCAAGCACAAACCTACAAATGTCCTCTAACCCTAAGAGTGATCTATAGGCCCTATGATTTGTATTCTATCCATTCGGGAAAAAGAGATTAGAGAAGGGAGAAGACTGAATGGAAATCCTTCATCTGGGCTGAAAAGAGAAAGGCATTTTCAACTCTCACTGCCTAAGATACTATTATCCTCATTTAACTGTTTCCCAGGGGATCTCAAAAAATGAACTGGTTATTGTTTCTACAGCAGTTAAACATCAAGTTAGATTAAGGCATGAGTCAAACAGTCTTGTACATTGATGCTAAATAGGAATCTCCCATTGATTCAGCCTGGAGTTGGGGTAACGTTTTGATATTACAATGTTGACCAATCAGAAGGTTATATTAGGGAAGCTCCTCCCAGAGCCTTGGTTTCCACTTCTCGGCTTTTGTGTGAAGGTTCAAGGAGATGACACTTATGGGATGTACATAGTAGATGCTCAGCAAATGCTAGTTATATCCCTTGATCTGGAAAGGCCTTTCCCATATATGCTTTCTGAAAGTCTTGTTAGGCTGGGGGCAGGTGCCAACTTAAATGCCAAGACCCTTCTCAATGAATTCTACCACTCTCTCTGGAGGAAAGCAGGTAAACCCAGGCCAGAGCTCCTTTATCCCTCCTTCGTCTTTCCACCCTGATTTCACTAAAAATTCACTAATTTCCTGTTTCACTGTTAATTTTGGTGGATGCAATAATGGCACTGTAGTTCTACTTGGCAAAAAGGGAGGGCCTTCTCTGTTTTATACATGAACTAAAGTATTTAACAATAACATAAGCCTAAGATCTGATTAAAAATGCTCAGGCACTACCCCCTACCAAAAATGTATGGGGCAAGGGGAGGGGGAGATGAAACCAGACTGACAAATGTGGATAATTGTTGAAGTTGGTTGATGGGTCCATGAAAGTTCTTTGTATAATTCTTGTGCATATGTTTCAAATTGTTCATAACAAATGTAAGTTACAAATGGACACCAACATAGAAAATTTAAGCAGAAATAGGAGTTACATAATGGAAGAGTTTTTCAGAATATAATCAGAATATAATTTCAGAATATAATCTCCCAGTGGTCTGGGAAAGTGGCATATTCAAAAATAGAGCTGGGTTATTATTTTTTCATGCCTGAGGGAGTATATTTAAGAGATAATGACCCCAAAGAAAAACCAAGATTATAAAATATATCGTTATTGTACCTCAATATTTGAGGTGTGCTTTTGACATTTTAAGGAGGTAAGAGCTGAAAATGGACAACAGAAGTGAGTTAAGCCAACCATCCCCCAACCCATCTCATTTTTTAAGTGAAGAAATGGAGACCCAGAGAGATTCTGACCCTGCCTGTGGTCATCTAATTTAAGCATGGAGGTGGGGTCAGCCTGGGATTACCTGACTCTAAGAGGGCAAATCTCAGCCTTCTGTGATAGGATTTCCAGACCCTTGGTCTTCCAGAGCACTGTCTTTGACCACCGCTGAGAGGATAACTAGTGTCTCTCATCGTGGGAATCTGTAGAGGTCTGCGTAGCCTTTCAACAGAGACCTTTCCCACCTGAGGTTACCAAATGAACAGGACTAAAATTTAGAATTTGTTTTTCAAGCGTAGAAATGAGCTGGTTTGCCTTTGCTGAAAGAGCTTGGCCCCCAGCCAGGGAGGGATAGGGTTATCCTTGAAGATTTCCCAGCAAAGGAGCTTCATGACCCCATCTGGCTGGCTGCAACAGATCATGTGAGTTTCTCAGACTCAGGGCTGACCCAGAGCATGGAGATGACCTCAGACACACCCAGCTTTTAGTGATGCCTGACATCTATGGGCCTGTTGGAATAGGGGCAAGGTTGGTTCAGCCCCAAAAGAGACATAAAAAACCAGGCCTGCTGCTGGAGGGCCTTGCTCTCCACTGCTGCATAGATGGGGTTGGGAAGCTCTTCAGTCTAAAGGAACACCTTCCTCTGCAGTGGGAAAGAACCCAGACAGCCCTTCCCCCACATGGGAAGGGCTGTTTCTGCCAACTTCTAGCTAGGCTGCCAGAGCAAGAACACTCTGAGTCTCAGTGTCCTCTGTTGTGAAATGGCTTTTCCTTCTCTAGAAACAGTTGAGCCTGAGCAGTGATAACCCACCGAAGTGGTGGTCCCTGATGCACTTTGCCTGGCCCCTTGGTCCTGTGTGGAGGTTTCCTGTTTGCTGCTGGCTATTTTTGATGTACATGGATTAGGCAGAAGCTTATCTCTTTCAACCCTCATAAGGCAAGGGGAGGTGATCATTCAACATCAACACAATTTCTATCCTGCACAAAGTTACAAATAGATCAGGGAAAAACTTGTCTCTTTTCTATCCCTGATAAGTATACAGGCGTGAGATTGTATGCTACCCAGGACCCACAGTTCCAGAGATGCAGAAGGCATCAAAGTTTCACAAACAGCCTCCTAGGTGGTGGAATAACAGCCTAGTACATCCCATGGAAACTCAGCTTAGGAAGCCAGTAAGCAACACCCCTGTGTCGTACACTGCCAAGTCTGAGAGAGCAATGCAGGCTCTGGGGCAGGACCTTTCCTACTGATTGCACCCACCCTCACGGCAGAGGGCAGGGAACTGCTGATAACGGCTTTATGCAGTCTGAGTTTGCAACTGATCAGGAATAAAGGGAGTAAAACCCTCAGCCTCCCACTCTGGCTGTTCTGAAAGTTCAGTCACACTGGGATTTAAAAGTATGGTCTGAAGAGAAAAAGAGCCAAATTGCTAAATAAGTAAGTTAGGGGAACAAAGTGTGGTCTGGACCGAAGAGGGAAGGCAGCCCCAATTTTGACGGACCTTGCCACATTTCTACTTTGCCAAGAGAATCTGGTGAACAGAAAAAAATGGAAGAGTCTGCCACTTAGGTGGACTAGGAATGGGCCCAGGATCCCCAGTCTCAGTCTCTGTGCAGCACACTTCTCTGCTAGTAATACTAATGAACACCAGTTGTGACCTGGCCCTGACAATGCACCTCACAGATTAACTCATTTAATCGGTCGGATAATGACAGTAAAGGAATGCACCTTTTCACTAAAATGAACCTCCTCCCACCCACCCCGCCCTCTCACCCGCACAACTAGACCAGACTTGACTGCCAGGAAAACACTTGTAGACCAACAGCTCTGAGAAATCAGTTGCCAGGCTGGTAGGAAGGGCCATCCCACGGGGTCACGCATTTCACTTCTCTTTCTCATTGGCCAGGTCAGAAATAACACAAACGCATTTTCCTTCTTTTACTGGGCCCTATATGAGAGCAATGGTTAACCCAAACCATAAGACTTAGTATTGAAGTCTTGTCTATAAATTAGCAATGAATAAAAGGCATGTGAAAAGCAGATGGAAGATTTTTTAAAGGAGAAATCTAGAATTTTAATAGCAAGAACACTGAAAAATGTCCAATTTCCCACTAGTCAAATAATGCAATTAAAACAATAATAGAATACCTCATTCATCCATAAAATAACTGAGACTCTAACACCCAATCCTGGGGTTTTGTTGGAAAACTAATACATGTACATGACCTTGGGGTGTGAAGCTGGTAGATCCCTTTTAGAAAGTGGTTTCACAATATTTTATCCAGTGATTATTGTGTAGTTACATACCAAACCCTTTATATGCAGCATCTCATTTAATCCTCAAAACAATGCTAAGGGTGATATTGAACTAGATTTGCTCATCCAAGGTCAATCAAGATCATCCAAGCTCATCCAAGGTCAAGCAGAGCCAGAATTTGAACCCATCTCATTCTGAACTCCAAAGCCCAACATCTTAACCATTGCAATACAGAGTTTCAATACACAGTCATTAAAATCTTCATAATCTTTTATTCATTCATCTAATATCTGGAAATTTAGGCCAAGAAAATAGTAAAATGAAAATGTTATACATAAAAAAGGTAGACTGGAAATACTATTTATAAGAGTAAAGAGATGAAAGCATTCATTATATAATTATGAAAACCATCTCCACAGAAAAAGATTTAAAATATAATATCAAGGACATAAAAACTATATGTGACGTGAGACTGCATACAAGTTAAAAAAAAGAAGAAGAAAGTACGTGGTGTATTTGTGCACATGTGTGTGAGCATATGAGAAAAGAATACTTGAAATAGTTGTGTTAGAGTAACGGAATCATATTGTTCTTACCCACTTAGCTTACATACAGAAAAATATGCTCTGGTAGCCTTTATTTTTTATGCTAATAGGACTTTATTGAAGTACAATTTACATGCAGCACAATGCACAGATCCTCAGTGTACAGTTTAATGTATTCTGATAAATACATACACTCACATAACCATCAAACAGATCAAGATATGGAACATTTCCATCACCCCAAAAGCTTCCTTGTGACCCCTGCCCCAGACCCCACACTGTTGGGAGCTCCACATTCCACAGCCCTCCCTCTCATAAATACATGTGTTAAAGACCACATGGGTGGCTCTGTCACTCGTGATCCAGTGCTCGGGGCTGGCAGGGCAGCCCCACACATCTACTCTTTTAACACCACTGGAGACCCAGGGAAACACTTCTCCACATCTCTTGATCTATATCCTCAAAAGAAAGGACGTCTGCATCCAATGCTATGACGGTTTGTGGGTTGTGCCACTGCTCGTATCAGGGACAGACGCTGCTTCAGAGCGCTGGGAGGATTGGAGCAGCGGAAGTGCTTAGGTAAGAGAAAAGACAAATTAATGAATATGTCAAATCCTCCCTCTCACATGGTGTGAATGTTGTAGATTCTTATATAATGAAATATCTGCCCAGTCCTACCAATCATCAACCTTCTTTCTCCCTTCTTTAATTTTTTTTTGACGTTTTTATTTATTTTTGAGAGACAGAGCATGAGTGGGGGAGGAGCAGAGAGAGAGGGAGACACAGAATCTGAAGCAGGCTCCAGGCTCTGAGCTGTCAGCACGGAGTCCCCACGCAGGGCTGTAATTCATGAACTGTGAGATCATGACCTGAGCCGAAGTTGGGTGCTTAACTGACTGAGCCACCCAGGGGCCCCCAACCCTCTTTCTTCTTTCTATTTCATGATGCAAATACATATATTCAAAATGTGAATTCCTTGAATCCAATTACAAAATTTTACTTAGATCACTTTTTTTTTAAAAGAGTTCTTTTTTATTAATTAATTAATTATTTGTTTTTACTGTTTTTTTTAATTTTATTTTTTGAGAGACAGAGACAGAGTGCTAGTTGGGGAGGGGCAGACAGAGAGGGATACACAGAATCTGAAGCAGGCTCCAGGCTCTGAGCTGTCAGCGCACAGAGCCCTACATGGGGCTCAAACCTACAAACTGTGAGATCATGACCTGAGCTGAGGTGAGACGCTTAACTGACTAAGCCGCCCCTAGATCACTTTTTTTTTTTTTAATTTTTTAACTTATTTTGAGAGAGAGAAAGAGTGGGGGGGGGAGGGGCAGAAAGAGAGGGAGACACAGAATCTGAAGCAGGCTCCAGGCTCTGAGCTACCAGCGCAGAGCCCAAAGTGGGGCTCAAACTCACAAGTGTGAGATCATGACCTGAGCCAAAGTCAGACGTTCAGCTGACTGACCCACCCAGGCGCCCCCTACTTAGATCACATTGTAGATCACTGCTCTCAACAGAGCTCAAATTATGTGAAAATCTCAATTATAACAACAGTGCTTTTGCTAACATAAAGGCAAGAAAAAAATATATATTTTATGGATTAATTAGTGATTTACAGATTACAGATATCTTCATTACCCATCCAAATTTCATAGGGCCATCAACACAACACTCAGGAACACAATAATTCAATTTTCTTCATCTTTGCTATTTTCTGAATTTTACTCATATAAAAACCACAGCTTTCTACACATTTTAATTTTGTTCTTATGAGAGTATGTTTATAAGGTAGGTGGGAAAATAAAACATGTTTTATTTAACTGTGGCATGTGGGCCTCCTTTTGTACTCTTGTCCCAGTCTCTGTCGGCAATGCCTGTTTAAAACTACTTTGAAAACTGGTAAGATATTACTAAGCATAGCATTTCTGTTTTTTAATATTTATCCAAATCCCTTTTCTCCTTTTTCTTTCCCTCACAAAGTTGATACATTTTTTTAAAGCTCCTTAATTTCTGCTGACATTTCACATCGTACCCTTGTAGGAGACAAGCACTGCAGAGGTGGAAGTTTCTATGTGATGAGTTTCCTTAGCAACAAGAGCTGGAGATGTCATTTCCCCGTAGCCCTTCATAACTAGAGGAGAGGTGAACCAGGCTCTGCTGCCTGGGGTATTCTGAATAAAAAGCAATCAAGGCCCTGGAGGAAATTCAGAAAATCTGTGAAAATACTTAATCCCTCCTTTTCCCATAAGGCTCTCCTGTTTCACCACTGGGTTTCAAGTACCCCCACCTGCATTTTAATCAATACCCCACCCCCAGCCGTGCTTCTCACATTATAATCAATATATAAATCACATGGGCTTTAAAACGCAGATTCTGATTTAGTAGGCCTAGGGCCAAGCATTTCTAACAAGCTCTCCTGATGCTGCTGATTCAACAGAGAAGCAAGCACAACACTGATTCCAAGGCCTTAGACTATGCTTGGTCCTTTCCTGATGCTTTTGAAAATGCAGGTCAGGAGAAAAAAAAAAAGTATTTATTTGGGTTGTTCGCTGTCTGCTTCTCTTATCATTCAATAAAAATAATCATCGCTATGTGTTGAAAGTGTTCTTGAAACTGAGGCCCAGATGGTGTAAATTTTCCCTTCTGTGCTGACTGTGAGGTCTGTACCCTGGGAAAGAAGCCAACCCTGCCTTGAGAACCTGCTTAGTTCTCCTTCCAGCACACCTCAAGCCCTGCCCCATTGCCCAGGATGGGCTCCTTCATGCCTATCCCCTCTCGTTCTTGGCCCGCTCCTATCCCTGGATTCAGGCAAGTTTACTGTCTGGAAGCAGTGTCTTGGGAAAAACAATACAATATGGTACAATAGGAAGTGAGAAGACGTGATATGAGTAATAATCATTTAACATAGCATTCTTCCAAACGTTTCTCCACTTTCCTTCTAAAGCTCCTAGACAAAAAAAAAATCTTAATACAAAGAAATAAAAATGGTAGGATTTGAGAAATTTTAGCAATATGATGGATAAACAATTTAATTTTTGTTTAAGAAAAACTCCTGGAACCTCTGGCAAAATTTCCTTCCTTCCTCTCTCGATTCATTCATTCATTCATTCATTCATTCATTCAGGTGTGGAAGCAGAATTAAAAGAACTGGACTTGCATCCCAGCTCTGACACTACCCAGTCCCTCCATCTTCAGGGTCTCCCTCTGTAAAATGGGAATGAACAAAAATTGGAGGGCTGTTGTGAGAATTAATACTACCATTTATTGAACACTTAACTACTGGGCACTTTGCTACATGTTTTACATACATTTTCTAACTTAATTAATTAAAATCACATGTGAAATCAGTTTGTGTATAAGAGATTCAATAGATGCTAATTAAATTTATCATTCGGTCCTCTGAGCTATATGATCCCAAGGATGCCACAATAGGTTTCTCACAAACACCCATGTTGTTGCCATGCATTGGTGGTTTGCTTTGAATTTCTGCTCATGAACTCCCCTTGTTGACCTTCCTCTTTCACTATGAAATAAGTCTGACAGAATTTGTTTTGAGTTCAGAAGGACTCAGGAGCAAAACAGAGATTAGAATTAGGTCAAAATATAAATATGTAGAATATGATAGAAGTGGCATTCCACGTGAGGACAGGGAGAGATTATTGAACATGTAGTGTCAGGTCAATCTACTAGCCACCAAAAGACATCAAGTTTAGTGACTAAGAGCATCACCTCTGGTACCACAATGCCTAAGTTCAAATCTTGGCTCTGCCATTTACAGTCGATTAATCTTTTTTTTATTTTTTTTAACGTTTATTTATTTTTGAGACAGAGAGAGACAGAGCATGAACGGGGGAGGGTCAGAGAGAGGGAGACACAGAATCTGAAACAGGCTCCAGGCTCTGAGCTGTCAGCTCAGAGCCCGACACGGGGCTCAAACTCACAGACCGCGAGATGATGACCTGAGCCGAAGTGGGCCGCTTAACCGACTGAGCCACCCAGGTGCCCCTACAGTCGATTAATCTTAAGCAAGTTGCTGGACTTCCCTGTGCCTTAATTTCTTGGTCTGAAAATGGGGAAAATTATAATACATCCACCTGATATAACTGTTGTAAGAATGTAGTTAATATAGCTAGAGAGCTTTAAAAAATTCCTGGTATATGGTAAGTGCTATGTAAGGTTATTTTCTTATTGTCAAAATGTTTAAGTGTATCCATATTTCACTTCTTGCCAAAAGAACAAACTCCAGTCACATTAAATAATGAAACTATAAACTCCAATATGAAGCCCACCCAAATTAAATAATTAAACCATAAAAATACTAGAAGAAAATATAGGAGGGTATTTTTACAATAATGGAATTAGAACAGCTTACCAAAGTATGACAGAAATACCAATAAGAAAAGACTGATAAAGTTAATTTAAAAACTACTTTGGCAGGGCAAACACACCTTGAACAAACTCAAAAAAATAGCAACAAATTGGAAAATTCACAGCACATGTGGTAATAAAAGGCTTATCTTCCTAGAACATAAAGAGCAACAGTGGGCTGGCTGGTGCCCCCCTCCCAAGAGATATGGCCATGTCCTAATCCCAGTACCTGTGAACGTTACCTTATGTGGAAAAGGGGTCTTTGCAGATATGATTAACTTAAGGCTCTTGAGGAAGAGCCTATTTTGAATTATCCGGGTGGGCCCAGAATGCAATCATATGCATTCTTATAAGAGAGGGAAACAGAGGAGAAGACCAGGTAAAGATGGAAACTGAGATTGGAATCCAGCAGTCACAAGCCAAGACAGGCCTGGAGCCACCAGAGCCTGAAAGAGACAAGAAAATAAATTTTCCCTATAGCCCCTAGAAAGCTACACCTTAATTTTGGACTTCTGGTCTCTAGAACTATGAGATAATAAATTTCTGCTGTTTTAGGCATTAAATCTGTGCTTACTTGTTATAGCAGCCACATGAAACAAGCACAAACTAAAAACAGATAATTCGTGGAATAAATACAGCCAATGAATTGATGTAAGACTGCAGTAATGGTCAGAAAGGCCAGTTAGACACTCCCAAAACTTACATTAAGATACTCAAATTTTCATTGCTATCTTGAATCACAGACAGAATAAAATAATTGACAGCTAAAGCATATAGGCAAGCATTTCACAACCTTTTACAGTGGGGATACAAAAAGAAAAGCAACAATGTGTATGTAATGCTGTGAGTTTAGAATCCAGAAATTCTTCATAATCTTCTTTCAAGTTACTTCTTCTCCTCACTGCTAACAAAACCGTAAAGCCCTTATGACTCAACCTTAATACAAAATCAGGGCAATAATTTACACTTGAATTCAAGCCCTGTGGGACTTGTGTGCATGCACAGGCAAGTACCTATGTGTTTTAAGAATGGAAAGCAAAATCTGATTAACAAGTTGTTCGTTCTTAAGTAGCAAATACATAGTACCCCTTGCCTTTCATAACACAGTATATGTATTATATCCTATATAAGTGTATGGTATATAGTATAAGCATGAATTCAGAAAGTATCCTGCAACAATGATGATCTCTATTCAGTAATTCCCCTCTCTTGAAGAAATAGGTTCCAAATATAAGTAAAGAGTAATGAGGGAGACAAAGACAGTTGTTTAATCACTTTTCCTAGCCTGTGATCCAAGGGGAATGAATGTATTATAAACATTTTCACGGCCAGAAAAAAAAGGGGGGTGTAACTATAAAAAAAAAAAAAAGCCCATCCATAAAAGAAGCAGTCTTAGAAACAAGTAGTTGCTTCAGCTCTTAGAGAATGTCTTACTGGCTTCCAAATACATGTAAGGCATACTTATACTTAGAAATGCTGTTCCTTCTCACCCAGCCCACTGAAAGGAAGTGTTTTTTTCTTTTTTCTACTCTTAAACCACCAGTCTGTTATTAGTTCATATGTTTTCAGTGAAATCTTAGCATTTCGGATTTAATATTTTTTTTCAGACACTTTTCTTCAGTACCATGAGTTTCATTACCTGGATTCATAGTTTCATTTTACAAAAGCAACATATGTTTGTTATTTTTCAAAGTAAAAAATACGGTTCCTCGCAGCCGCCCGGAGCGGGCGGTGCCACCCCCTCCCCCGCCAGCGACTGCCCGGCCCTCCCCCTCGGATGTGGCTGGGGCTTGAGGAGTCAGGGCTGGGGACGCCGCAGACCCGGGACCCGGAGCAGCTCGGAGGCGGTGAATAATAGCCCTTCAAGTCTGCAAAAAAAAAAAAAAAAAAAAAAAAGGCCTCCAGTAAAACCACAATGCAAAAAAAGGGAATGAAACAGAAGGGAAAGAGTAAAAAAGTAGAAGAGGCAGAGCCTGAAGAATCTGTGGTGGAAAAAGTACTAGACAGACCTGTAATGAATGGGAAGGCGGGGCATTTCCTGCAGTGGAAGGGATTTACAGATACTGACAATACTTGGGAACCTGAAGAAAATTTAGATTGTCCAGAGTTACTTGAAGCATTTCTTTTTTGTTGTTGTTTATTTTTGAAAGAGACAGAGAATGAGTGGGGGAGGGGCAGAGAGAGACACACACAGAATCCGAAGCAGGCTCCAGGCTCCCAGCTATCAGCACAGAGCCTGATGCAGGGCTCAAACCCACGAACCCAGAGATCATGACCTGAGCCAAAGTCTGACACTCAACACACTGAGCCACCCTGGCGCCCCTGAAGCATTTCCTAATTCCCGAAAAGCTGGTAAAGAAAACGATGGCACAAAAAGAAAATCTTTATCTGACAGTGAATCTGATGATAGCAAGTCAAAGAAGAAAAGAGATGGTGCTGAGAAACCCAGAGCCTTTACCAGAGGTCTTGATCCTGAACGAATAATTGGTGCCACAGACAGCAGTGCAGAATTAATGTTCCTCATGAAACAGAAAGATTTAGATGACGTCCACTCGGTGCTGGCAAAAGAGGCAAATATGAAGTGTCCTCAAATTGTAATTGCTTTTTATGAAGAGAAACTAACTTGGCATTCTTATCCAGAAGATGAAGCTCGGTAATTGTTTTCATTGCTTCATATATATGCATATACACATATGTATACATATGTACACATACACACACACACACACACATATACATGTATATATAATCTGAAATAAAATATTATATATTTATATATAAATATATAAAATAAATAAAATAAATATAAATATAATCTGAAATAAAATAAAAAATACAACTAAACCAAAGCAAGAAAAATAAAACTCCTTATCACTCCTTCACCCCAAATTAAATAAGTATCTCATATATGTATACCTAGACATATATGCTTTTAAAATAGATTCATACTTACACATTGCATATTACAACCTGATTTTCTTTCAGACTATTTGGTCATCTCTCTTCAATATGAATTTTTTGATAAATAGCCATCTACAATATTGTTAATGGCTGATTAATGCATTTTAAAAAGTCCTTTTAGCAAACTTGAGATAGTATTGCAAGTAAATGTTTTCAATGTAAAATTTGTTAGTTAAACCATTATTCCACTGAGAATGAGGATGAATAACAAAACAAAAATAAAAGAAAGGCATCATTGCTCTCACAGTACCTTGTTTTGCCATATATTCTAGCCTGATGCAACTTCCCAGGAAATGGTGGTAAGCCCTCATCTCTGCCTCTGTGATCCGCACAGAGGTGTAAGGCAAGTATCTGGGGTCTTGCTGCCCACACTTCCTGCACCAGGAGGCCATTGGATCCCAGGACACCGTGCCACTTTGCTCTCTCTTGGTTCCTCTCAGCACTGTACTCACATAAATGTGTTTAATCCCTTCTCTGAGCTAATCTCACTGAAGTTCATTCAAGGTCATTTCATTGCTAAGAGTTTATCCTTTGGATTGGTGAGTGCTCACAGGATTACAGGCCCAATAGTTACTGGATTCACTCATTTGGAGACAAAGGGAAACTGGAGGATGAGGAGGTGGGGTAGAGAGGGAAATCCTAGAGTCAATGAGAATCAGAATCTTCTTTTTATTTTTTAGAGGAATCACAATATGAGACATACATCAGGCCACTGGTGTATTATTCCAGGCCACAATCCTCCCCTCCCTCTTTTCCAACCTCTCTAAACTGCAGAGGAATAAAATACGGAGACTTAAAAATACAGCCAGTAGACGTCACTATCTAGACAGGCAACATGGGTTGGTACAGGAAATGATCAGTGTTCAAGTCCTGAAGGAATGTAGACTGTGTCCTGAACCACTTCTAAAGATCAGGTGCAAGTACAATACCATGATTCTAAAATGAAGGATGTTTTTTGTCTGTCATGATCTGACTAAGACCTCCCACCCTTACTACCACTTGGAGAAAAGCAAGCTCACCTTTCAGAACTGTGCTATGCCAAGTGTGGTACACTCAGAAAGAGCCTGATTTTTCATAATGTATTTATCTTGGTTCTTCATGCTTAATGTTTCTGTTTAGTAATGTTATGCTCCAAGATTTAAGGAAAGGGCACAATATGAAATATCCAAAAAGTGATAAGTAAATTTATATATAAACTTCTAATTTTTATTTGTATATTTCAAGATAAAATTTGAGTTAAGACTTGCAACTAGCCAAGGAGAAACTGGAAACACTTTTCATAAAAAATAAATAGGAGCACCTCGGTGGCTTAGTAGTTTGAGCATCCAACTCTTGATTTTCACTCAGGTCACAATCTCACGATTGTGGGACCGGGCCCCGAGGAGGGCTCTATACTGAGCATGGAGCCTGCTTGGGATTCTCTCTCTCCCTCTCTCTCTCTGCCCCTCCCCCACTCATATTCTCTCTCTCTCTCTCTCTCTTGCTCTCTCTCTCTCAAAATAAATAAACATTTAAAAAGTAAAATTTAAACTAAATAAGTAAATAATAAATATTTATTTTTTAGGGAGAAGGTAAAATTGAATATTATTGAAATACTCAAATCTGAAGTGTACATTTTAATGAGTTTTGACAAATGGATACATCCATGTAACCCACACTCCTTTCAAGATATAGAACATTTCCATCTATAGAAAGTACCTTCATGTCCCTTCCCAGCCAACCTTTGTTCCTAACTGCCAGGCAACCATCAAAGTGATTTTTCAATAGAGACTAGTCCTGCCTTTTTAAAAACTTCATATAATGTAACCATATAGTGTGTACTCTTGTGTCTAGGTTCTCTCAGGATAATGCTTTTCAGATTCACCCATGTTGTGTGTATCAGAAATTCATTTATTTTTATTGCTGAGCTGTGTCCCGTCTTACGGATGGTCACAGTTTGTCCATTTTCCTGCTTATAGACATTCGGGTTTTATCCCAATTTGGGCTGCTTTGAACACTCATGTAAAGGTCTTTGTGTAGACACACATTTGCATTTCTCTTGGCTAAATACCTACAAGTGGTATTGCTCAATCAAAGGAGAGGTGTATATTTAATTTGTAAGAAACTGCCAAACGTTTTCCTGAATTGGTTATACCAGAAAGCCCCTTAAGATTAGAGGCTGCTCTGTTTAGTAATCCTCTGTGCCAATTCTTTATTAGTGTTAACTGCATGTGAAGTACTTTAAGAAAAATACCTAAAAATTAAGAGGAAGAAATGTAATATAATTTGAGATGCTAAAACTTATGAAAGCTCTTTTTTTTTTTCTCCACCATTAGGTATTGTGAATATATTAACTCCAATTAAACACCAAGTCTGAAAGTCCTAATTACAGGGCAGCAAACAAGGCAATTTTTAAGCAACAGTTTGTTGTATATAGCCAAATTTCCCTCCAAAATGGTTGTGCCAGTTTATATTCCCACCAACAATATAGAAAGTGCCTGAGTCACCATATGGAGGCTCTTTCTCCTACTACATTAACTTTTTTACCCATTCATTCAGTTATGAATAGCCATGAATGCTTGGCTAGCATCACAACACCTACGAACATAAGAGCTATCTTTGTTAACCACATCCACAATGGCAGTGTAAATGCAATTGCACACACCCAGCAATGACCTTAATTATATTTTTTGCAGTTTACAGAACTCTAGGGAGAGGGTAGACTGTAAAATCTTGGAAATTTTCTTTATTACATTTGAATCTCTTATATGAACAAGCTGTACAGATCTTACAAATCCTATATTCCATGCACTGACCTTTATCATTTCACCAAGATCAAATATCCAATAAAGGGCTACATTTTCTTTATTTTGAACAACAGATTCTGAAATAACTGGGTACTAGGTAACTCTTAGAAAAAAGCTGATTATTTCAATAGTAATAGCAATGGGAGATGAATATTTTCCCCCATCTCCTCCCCCAACCCCCCAGCAAGAAACTACTATTATAGGTAGGGGGGAAAAAACTGCTTTTTTAGCTCTTCTAGAGGCGCCTGGGTGACTCAGCCGGTTAAGTATCTGACTTTGGCTCAGGTCATGATGTCACAGTTTGTGGGTTCAAGTCCCACATTGGGCTCTGTGCTGACAGCTCAGAGCCTGGAGCCTGCTTTGGATTGTCTCCCTGTCTCATCCCCTCCCCCACTCTCCCACACTCTCTCTCTCTCTCTCTCTCTCTCTCTCTCTCCAAATAAACATTGAAAATATATTTAAAATAATAATAATAATAATAATAATATCACCAAAAAGGGCCAACAATTACATTGCAGCTATTGTCCCATGCATTTAACATGCATTACTTCAAAATCCTATACGAGAAGTTCTCTCATTACCCCATTTGACATATGAGGAAGCAGATGATTCCAAATGCTGATAAAGAGATCTGGTAAAATCAAGAACCCCCACACTCTGTTGATGCATCACTAAAATAGTATAAATTTCCCAGAAGGTAATTTGACCAAAATGTATTTTAAAACTCAATACTCATACTCATACTATTATTGATCCAATAATAACATTTGCTAGAACTCTATGCTTTAAAAAAAATCTGGAATGCGTGAAATGTGTGCAAAGATTTCTGAACAAAGATGCTCCTTGGGACTCCTGGGTGGTTTAGTCGGTTAAGCACTGGACTCTTGAATTCGGCTCACGTCATGATCTCCCAGTTCCTGAGTTGGAGACCCACGTGGGCCCGTGCTGACAGTGTGGAGCCTGCTTGGGTTTCTTTCTCTCTCCCTCTCTATCTGCTCCTCCCCTGCTAGTGCACACACTATCTCAAAATAAATACATAAACTTAAAAAAAAAAAAGATTCTTCTTGCATTTTTGAAAAAATAACACTGACAAACTGGAAACAACCTATCTGACCAACACTAGGGCAGTATTTAAAAATAGGGGCACCTGGGTGGCGCAGTCGGTTGGGCGTCAGACTTCGGCCAGGTCGCGATCTCGCGGTCCGTGAGTTCGAGCCCTGCGTCAGGCTCTGGGCTGATGGCTCAGAGCCTGGAGCCTGTTTCCGATTCTGTGTCTCCCTCTCTCTCTGCCCCTCCCCCGTTCATGCTCTGTCTCTCTCTGTCCCAAAAATAAATAAACGTTGAAAAAAAAATTTTTAAATAAATTATATTATAACCATGTAGTGAAAAATTATAAAATTATTAAAATGTTATTTATGGAAATGTTTTATAATATATGGAATTGTTTGTAATATAATTTAGTTTAATTTGTAGTATAGCTTTAAAAAGCAGAATAGAATTTATATAATTACATAAATAATATGTATGAGATATATCAAGAGAGATAGATCATATCATGTAAAATGATACAAATTGCCAAAGGAATGTGAAAATGCCAAAGGAAAAAACCTAGAACATATGCTCAAAGAGTAACTGTGACTGTAACTAGGAGATGGAATTGTTGACTTTCTTCTTTGTACTTTTCTGTCTTTTCCAAATATTATGCAACAAGCATGTATTTGTTTTCTGTATTTTTCTGTTTGGTAATGCTTTTTAAAATTTATTCTTAAACTGATATACAGTATAATCCACTCTTGTTAGCATACAGTTCTAAGTTTTGACAAATGCATGGAGTCATTTAACCTTCACCACAATCAGGATGGGGAATAGTTGCATCATCCCCTGTAGTCATGGCACCTCCTCCCCACCCTTAACCCCGGGCGACCACCCCATCCTAATTTACCTTTTCCAAATGCCATATAAATGAAATAATTTAGTATGTACCTTTTTAGTCTGGTGTCTTTCTTTAGCATATGTATTTCAGATTTATTCATGCTGTTGTGTGTATCAATAATTTATTTCTTTTCATTGTTGAAGATTCCATTGTACAGATGTGCCACAAGTTGTTTATCCATTCCTCAGGGGAGAGACATTTGGGTTGTTTCCAGTTTTTAGTGATTAGAATTAGGCTGCTATAAGCATTTACACACAGATTCTTGTATGACCGTGTTTTCATTTCTCTTGGGGTAGGACTACTGGACTGTACAGTAAGTATATGTTTAATTTTATGAGAAACTGCCAACTGTTTTCTAAGTGGCCCTACCATTTTCCATTCCCACCAACATACTGTGTGGGAGATACAGACCCTTCTCATCCTCACTGGGACTTGGTATTGCCATTTTTTTAACTACTGTAATAAGTTTGCAACTTCCATGATGTTGAGCATATTTTCATGTGCTTATTTTCATCTGTGTTTCATCTTTGGGAAAGTATCCATTCAACTTTTTTTAATCCATTTTTCAGTTGGGTGTTTGGTTTTCATTTAATGTTGAGTTTGAGAGTTCTTTACGTATTCTGGATAGAAGTCTTTTGTCAGATATATGATTCACAGAATTTTTTCCCTGAATGTTTTGTTTTCATTCTCTTAACAATGTTTTTCTCAGAGCAAATACTTTTAATTTTGATGAAGTCCAATTCATCAAATTTTTCTTTTATGAGTTGTACTTTTGATGTCAACCTAAGAACTCTCTGTCCAACCAAGAACACAAAGACTTTCTCCTATGTTTTCTAACAGATTTCTCATTAGGTTTACATTTAGATACATGGTCCACTTTGAGTTAATTTGTGTATATGGGGTGAGGTATAGGTCAAGGTTCATTTTTTTGTACATGGATGTGCAATTGTTCCAGCACCTTTTGTTGAAATTGCCTTTACACTTTATTCCACTGAATTGCCTTCATGCTTTTGTCTAAAATCAATTGACCATATTTGTGTGGAACTATTTCTGGGTTGTTTATTCTGTTCCATTGATTCTTTTTTCTATCCTTTTACCAACACCACATCATCTTGCTTACTTTGCTTGATAGTAAATCTTGAAATTAGGTAGTGTGAGTCCTCCTCTTTGTTCTTTTTCAAAAGATTTTGACTATTATAATTCTCGTTGCCTACTACAGCACCTTTTGCTGATTGTAAATTTTAGAATCTGTGATTGATTTCTACAAAAATAAACTTGATAGACTTAGGACTGGAGTTGTGTTTAATTTATAGATCAATTTGGAGAGGACTGACATCTTAATATTGACTCTTCTAAACCTTAAACACAGACTATGTATTATTTTTATAAACAGTTTTTAAAGCCCTTTTGAAAACCACATAATGTTCATTTTCACTCATTTATTCTGCTTCTTTTTTAGACTATACCACAAAGCCATAGGAAATGATGAACATTATCTTTCTCTTTAAATTCTGGTTTGGTTTTCCCCAGATGCTCAGGGAGAAAATGCTCATGTCACACCTGAAGGGCAAATCACATTTTAATAGTGGAATTGTCCTTCTCTTCTCTGCACTACTTTACGGCCTGAGGGGTTTTTCTTCCTTTGTAAGCAAAGCTTCTTTGGGTTACTGAAGGGATAGATACTGCAGTGGAAGCAAAATGGAATGAAAAGTAGAGGGCTTGGGTAAGGGAGCTCAGCAGGACCATCTTTCTAGTCTAGTTTAGTCTAGTTAGTCTAGTCATCTTTCTAGCTCTGCACCAGAGCTTTCGCACCACTGAGGAAGCAAAAAAGAGAAAAGAGAAGGAAGCTATGGAGGAGGGAAGGAGCCAGTGAAATGGTGACTCAAAGGACCTGTGAAACCTCTAGGAGCTGGGGTGGCAAGAGGACATTTTAAAAACAGTGATGCCTACAGCTCCATGTCAAAGTGTCTGTTTGTCTAGACCATAAACATCTCCTCTCCCATCTTCAGAAAATTCTTCTGATCTTCTGTGTACATGACTTTTGAAATATTGAGGGAGAATTGAGTTCCACAACTAAATCAACCAAATGCAAAAGCAAAGCAGCAAATGTGGAAGAAAAAGAAGCAGAGAGGCTGGAAAGCCACAAGAGAAGCCCAATGAGAAGAGAGAGAAACTGGAGCTTACAGCTGAATATCTGCCTCCCTTGTTAAACTGTAAACTCCAGGAGGACATCTTTCATTCCTCCCAGACCCCAGTACATCTGGGGAGCAGCAACAGGGCTGCAGCAGTGGAAGCGACAGGTTTCTGACCCTCACAGGGGTCATGGCTGCTCCTTCACACACCGTCCCCAGCACCTGGCCTACTGCCCGGCAGTGGAGGCCTCAGTAAATGTGGTTAGTCTCAAACTGGGGCTTAAATAAAGAGAAACTGGCAGAAACTTCCCCTCAGTGACTGAATTAATTCTAGCCTCCTTGGGTAGAGAAAGAGAAAGGGGCTAAAATGAACTTAAATTGATCTGATAACAGATAAAAACAAACAAACAAGACACACAAACCAAAACCTGGACTGACCATCATCTGGGCTTAGATAACTGGACAAAGAAATCCAGAAGTAACTCTTCTAGACCGGGTAAGACCAACATGGCTCAAGCATTTGGGACACCTGTAGTTTGTGTACCTGTGTTTGCTTTCTGCTTGAATCTCCCTCATAGGAAAGTCCTCTAAACACAGGGACTTTTTTATACTAAATAAAAATGCCATTGTGACTGAGGGTTATAACTTTATTAGGCTTTTTTTCCCCTAAAGCTCTGGTGGTTAGCTTAGGAAGAGCAAGTAGGCAGCACTCCTAAAAATGTCTTTCTTTACAAAGACCTATTCCTGTCTAAGTGCTTTATTTATTTTTGCTTATTACTTTTGCTTGCTTAAAGACTGTAAAATAAATCCTCATATTTATTATTATTATTATTATTATTATTATTATTATTATTTTAATTTTAGAGGAAGAGAGAGTGCACAAACAGGGGACAGGGGCAGAGAGAGAGACAGAGAGAGAGATCTTATGCAGGCTCCACAGTCAGCACAAAGCTGGATGTGGGGCTCAATCCCACAACCCTGGGATCATGACCTGAGCTGAGATCAAGAGTCAGATGCTCAACCAACTGAGCCAACCAGGTGTCCCTAAATCCTCACATTTTAAATGACAGTTTTTCTTTGCAAGAAAGTGACTATTAATAAATGAACACTTCAAGTGGCTGGTAAAATACTTACACTCAGGTGACTAATGCTTTAAGCTTCCATTAGGTTTTTCAAAAGATTTTTAAAACTAATAACACATTTATCATTTACTTGTTTATATTCCCTTCTGTAATGAGAAATTAAATCGAGTATGAGAACTCACAGGACTTGAAGCCAGCCAAACTTGACTTTTAATTCCACTCAGTATGACCTTGGGCAAGTTTCCTAATCTATTTAAGCCTCAAATTTCTCCTCCAAAAAAAGGACTGTACTTGTAACTAAATTTAATTAAATCAACACTGTATAAAGCACAATATGTGACATTGAACAGACAGAAAATAAATGGTAGCTATGATAACATCACTCTTAATATTATTTCCATATCCTCTAGCCTCTACAATCCCTAGAGAAGTATCTAAATGAAGAAGGAAAAAAAGTGAGACACCAGACATAGATCTGCCTTCTAGCTTGAGGTCATTCCTTCTTTCAAGGTAATGCTTAAAGCTTCTTAGTTGTCTGGGAGAGGTCCACTAACCAGGGAGGTCTGAGCAGAGAATGGAATAAACAGGACAACCAACACAGGAAGACCAACACAGTTGCCAAAAGTGGTCATTCCCCTTATTCTGCCCAATGAGAAAGCTTTCCCCTCTCCACGTACCTAAATCCTCTCCTTTCCTCAAACACAGCTCAAATCATACATCTAATATACAGCTTTCTTGAATTGCTGAAGCTCACAACTTCAGCCCCCTAACAGCTCATGGTCTGTAGATCTAGCACAAAGCTTTGCTCATGGTGGGCACTCTCCAAAAATCTGTTCATTGACCAGTTGGTATCCTGACATAGCTGTGGTGTGTAAGCACCATAGTGACCACATAGTCAATGAGCCTTGGAGTATACCCCAAAGAAAGAAGCAGCACACTGCACACAGGGAATGGTTTCTATTTTGCCCAGGGCTAGCTCTTAAAACTGCCCAAAGAATTCACACTCTTACTGATTCTAAAGGTTGAAAGCATAAAGCCTGCACCTTCCAAGTTACTACACTTGTTCTGATAGGTGACTGCACAGTTTAAAGACCTCTTCTCTGCGGACTTCCTCCCCATCCCAAGACCAAACCAAATTCTAAACCCACAGTTGACATGATCAGAAATGCCTAAGTTTCCTCTGAGCTGGTCCAATCGGGCTCTCTAGAGAAAGAATTTGTACAGAGAGACCCAGAGACTGAGAGTCAGTTAGTGATTGTCCCTAGATCAGGAAAGGGATATGGTTTGGGTGGCCATGTTGGGTTCATACTCACTGATAAAAAAATAGGGGGCCAGTCTGCAGTGATGAGCAGAAGAACATTGCAGACACCAGAGAGAAGCAGAGACCAGAGACTAGAGGACATCTGGGAGAGAACAGCCACCTCAGTTCTTGACTGTACATCTTGCTGAGGAGGCCCAGTGAAGCTTCCTGCTCTGAGGTTCCCATACTCCACAGCCTAAAGAGTGTGGAGCACTTGAGAACTAGTGGTCAGGAACTCAAATTCTGGAGCCAAATCTGCCTGGGTTCAAAGCCTCACCTTGCCACTACTAGCAGGGTGCTACAAAACAAACTATTTTGTCATTTGTTAACAGCAATGTGTTAAATTCCAAAATCTCTAAAGTTTATTATAATCATCATTGCCTGCTAGTAAGAAGTACTTGAATTCAGTAAGTCTATGATAATGAGATAGCCTTCCTTTTTAGACTCATTAAAATCAATCAATTCCACCCTCTTGAAACAAGCAGAAAAAGAACCTACATCCATTTGGGAAGAGCTACTCCATGGTGCCAGACTAGGCTCAAAGCCTCCCTGGTTGAGCCATAGTCACTAACATCTAAAGGGAAGCAGATGTGACAACAGCCTTACCCTTCAGGAAAAGTTCCAAGATAAGCAGGACCATTTCCATTTTGATCCTCAATGATTTCAGCTATCCTGGCAGAGATTTTTTCCACTAGCTGTATTAATTAAGTATAATTCAGCAGAAATTTCAGGCTATTTAGCATTTTTTAAAAATAGGAAACACAGACGTGCCTTGTAGCACAAAGGTAGGCCCTTGGCCATAGCAGGCCAAGGGAGGCCCTGTTAGGGGGGCAGGCATCCAATGACTGTGCCTAACATCCATGACTCTCTGACATGAGAGATCCCTATGCTTAGCTGGTTCCTGGATAACAGGTGGGAGGAAGCATTTTCATCTAGTTGAGCACTCTTAAACATGAACTACAGTTTTTTAACATTCAAGATCCCCAACACCTGGCAAAACACAAAGAAAACATTTTGAGACCCATTTTACTAATATGGCTTGCAAAGTTCCTAGTACCTTGCCTATAACAACACTGTAATGGAAAGAGGCTGTGTAAATGAAGCATATTTTCCCTGTGAAATACACACAAGGTAAAAAAAAAAAAACAAAAAAAAAAAACAAGGAGACATTCTGCTTTCCCCTGGAACCCACAATGATGGGAAAGAGGCTCACTCTCACCCTAACAACAAGAAAAAGATGAACTACAAAACTATAACCTGTCCAGAACCTATATAAACAAATAAAAAGAAATCACCTAAGGGGTGCCTGGGTGGCTCAGTCAGTTAAGCACCTGACTTCGGCTCAGGTCATGATCTCACGGTTGGTGGGTTCCAGCCCTGTGTGGAGCTCTGTGCTGACAGCTCAGAGCCTAGAGCCTGCTTTGGATTTTGTGTCTTCCTGTCTCTCTGCCCCTCCCCTGCTCTCTCGCTCTCTCACACTCACTCTCTCTCTCAAAAATAAACATTGAAAATTTAAAAAAAAGAAAGAAATCACCTTAAAGTTTTAAACAAATTGTGAAAGGGTTAAGTATGGCCACCATAAGCCAGAATGCAAGGGGAGCTCCCAACTACCTGGAGGCTCTTCTCCCTAGACTGGGTATAGGGTAGGAGACCGGAGAGAGCCAGGGGGCAGACCAGGAGGAGGGGAGGTGCCCAGGAAAAGCACATTTCTCCCTATGGACAAAAGCCTTCAGATGCTGAGGGAAAGCAGCTAACCCTTTAACTGAACTCCTGGGCACAAGTGAAGCTTGTGCTTGGGCACTGCAGCTTGGATAAGATTAAAAGAAAACAAATAAAAACCCCTACTCCTGGGGGAGGCATAGAAAACTCTCTCAAAGAAGATCTGCCAAAAAATCTGGTTCAAATTATTTTAAAGCACTTGCAAACACACCCCAGATCTGATGCTTCATGTGAATGTATCCCATCTCTACAGTAATGATAAAATATTGAACACTGGCCCCCAACCACGAAATGGTTTCACCATCTCCAAAGTGCACTGTGTGAGAGGCATGCTCAGGACACCCCAGGCTAATTCCAAAGAAAGAATTAAGGCAGTAGCTGATTCTCAGCAGGAACATAGATTATTCCACACTCACTGAAGGCAGCCTTTCACAATTCCCGCTGCTGCCCCAGTAAAGGCCCAGAGTCCAGAGGCCTTCTCATGTCCTCTGCCACCCCTGCCTCACTTCCTCTGCCATGCTGGCCCCACTGCTTCATCCTGCAGGCATTTAAGCCATCCTTTTTTCAAACCTGTGCCCTACAGAGCAAGCATGCACTGCTCATGCTGCATTCTCTACTAAGTATGAGAGGACTACTGGTAGAATATTCCTCTTGACTAGATTGGAGGGACAATAAAATACTCATTTTCATGCTTCTCTTGCTAGTCCATAAAGCAAACAATCGAAGTTATTCTATACTCACAGAGTCTCTTTTGCTATAGTCCTCAAAGGATTTCTTTTTAACCACTTTCCACCATATAGTATCATTCCAACTTGTAAAATAAGCAGAGGGACTGGCATAATTATCACCCTATGTTAGCGATGAGGAAATTCAGGGAATAAAGAAAGTCTTTCCATTCAATTCAACATGTGATTCTTGATCTCCTATAATGTGCTTAATTTAGCCTACAAGGCCATAAAGCAATATTAGTTGGGATTTCTACCCTTAGGTAAGACACAGTCATGTTATTAGAAAAGACGTTAGAACATATTCAACTAACAACCAATGTATCAGTATTTGGGAAAGAGAGAGAAAAATCAAGCTAGACTGAAATCAAATGCTCAAAAACGTGTATGAGATGAACACCAACTATTACAGGTGTTCAGAAAAGGGAGGGAGGCTGGGCCTGGTTGGCCCATTCTAAAAGCGTTCCTGGGGAGGCCAGATTTCAGGTTAAACCCCAGAGATTAAGATAGGCAAAAGGAACTACAAATGGGTCCTACACAGAAGAAAGTGGGACCAAGGGAGGCTGGCAGGGTGCATGGGCAAAACAGGGTGCTTTCCAACCCATTCAAATAGAGCAAACAAAAGAAAGAGCTTTTTCATGAACAGTGCTGGGTACTGAGCTAAACCTAAGGATAGAAAGATGAATCACACATCTCCCTGCCTTCAGAGAGCAGACAATGGGCTGGTAAGGCAGAAACCCTTCCCCAGTACCAAATTAACATAAATATCCAGGCTTTTTAAAATTATTTTCAAGCAGTAGTAAAAATTTTTGCCTTGATATAATAGAACATTGGCTTTGAAATCAGATCTCAGCTCAAATCCTGATATCTACCACTTGGTAGCACTATAGCTTTAAGCATGCTACTGAACTTGATTTTTTTTTATTCTTAGTTTTGTCATCTTTCAAAATGAGAGTAATAACACCTACTTTTCAGAGTTGTAAAGATACAAAGGCATATGGAAAGGCCTCGCATTCAATAAATGTTACCCACCAATATTCCTAAACGGTAAAAGTTTAAACACTTATGCTTCTTCTTAGACTTTCTAGTTTCTTTTTTCTTTTCTTTTTTTTTTTTTTTAACTTTGAGTTAATTAACATACAGCCCAGTATTGGTTTCAGGAGTAGAATTCAGTGATTCCTCAGTTACACACAACACCCAGTGCGCATCACAACAAGTGCCCTCCTTAACACCCATCACCCATCTAGCCCATCTCCCACCCACCTCCCTCCATCAACCCTCAGTTTGTTCTCTGTTGTTAAGAGTCTCTTGTGGTTTGTTGCCTTCTCTTGTCTTTTCCCCACCTTCCCATACATTCATCTGTTTTTTTTTTCCTTAAATTCCATGAGTGAAAACATATTTGCCTTTCTCTGATTAACTTATTTCACTTAGCATAATACATTCTAGCTCTATCCACATCATTGCAAGTGGCAAGATTTCATTCTTTCTGATGGCTGAGTAATATTCCATTGTACATAGGGGTGCCTGGGTGGCTCAGTTGGGTAAGTGTCTGACTCTTGATTTTGGCTCAGGTCATGATCTCATGGTTCATGAGTTTGAGCCCCACGTCAGGCTCTGTGCTGACAGCTCAGATTCTGTGTGTGTCTCTCTCTCTGCTCCTCCCCCGCACTGTGCTTTGTCTCTCTCTCTCTCTCTCTCTCTCTCTCTCTCTCTCTCTCAAAAATAAATAAACATTAAAAAAATTCCATTATATATATACATGTATGTGTGTATGTGTATATATGTGTGTGTGTATACATATATACACACATATATATACACCACACCTTCTTTTCCATTCATCAGTTGATAGACATTTGAGCTCTCTCTATAGTTTAGCTATTGTTTATAATGCTGCTATAAACATTGGAGTGCAGTACCCTTTTGAATCTGTATTTTTGTATCCTTTGGATAAATACCTAGTAGTATAATTGCTAGATTGTAGGGTAGCTCTATTTTTAATTTTTTGAGGAACCTCCATACTGTTCTCTAGACTGGGTGTACCAGTTTGCATTCCCACAAACAGTGCAAAAGGGTTCCCCTCTCTCTGCATTCTCACCAATACCTGTTGTTTCTTGTGCTGTTAATTTTAGCCTTTCTTTTTTCTTTTTAAGTTTACTTATGTATTTTTGAGAGACAAAGCATGAGTGGGGGAGGGGCAGAGAAAGAGGGAAAGAGAGAGAATCCCAAGCAAGCTCCACACTGTCAGTGCAGAGCTTGATGTGGGGCTTGAACCCACAAACCATGAGATCATGACCTGAGCTGAAATTGGACACTTAACCAACTGAGTCACCCAGGCACTGTAATTTTAGCCATTTTGACAGGTGTGAGGTGGTATCTCATCATAGTTTTGATTTGTATTTCCCTGATGATGAGTGATGGTGAGTATCTTTTCATGTGTCTGTTAGCCATCTGGATGTCTTCTTTGGAAAAGTGTCTATTCATGTCTTCTGCCCATTTCTTAACTGGGTTGTTTTTTGGGCGTTGAGTTTGATACATTCTTTATAGATTTTGGATACTAAACCTTTATCTGATATGTCATTTGCAAATATCTTCTCCCATTCCATAGGCTGCCTTTTAGTTTTGCTGATTGTTTCCTTCACTGTGCAGAAGCTTTTTATCATGATGAAGTCCCAACAGTTCATGTTTGCTTTTGTTTCCCTTGCCTTCAGCAACATGTCTAGTAAGAAGTTGCTCCAGACAAGGTCAAAGCAGCTGCTGCCTGCTTTCTCCTCTAGGATTTTGATGGTTTCTTGTCTCACAGTTAGGTCTTTCATCCATTTTGAGTTTATTTTTGTGTATGGTATAAGAAAGTGGTCCAATTCATTCTTCTGCATGTTGCCATCCAGTTTTTCCAACTCCATTTGTTGAAGAGACTGTCTTCTTTTCCACTGGATATTCTTTCCTGTTTTGTCGAAAATTAGTTGACCATATAGCTGTGGGTACATTTCTGGGTTTTCTATTCTGTTCCACTGATCTATGTTGGTCTTTCTGGTTTCTTGCTTGAAATTTGCATCTTCAGGTAGGTTAACTCCACAGGTTTTTTTCAAAAGCAGACAACGAAGAATCCTGGTGTGAAGGCCAGCAATGAACTAGAGGACTAAAGCTTTAGTAATTCATCTGTTGGAAGTCAATGAGACCCCGGGGTAATAAGCTCAGTCACATCCTACGGACACACTGGAAATAGAAACCATTGGTGGGAGGTCCTCTCTGAAACCAGGAGGAAGAACACTCATTGGCAGCAATATTTCCCTCTCCTGTGCTTTTATAACTTGCCACCACCAGTGGAAAGACCTTGAGGGTGTCCCATGTGCCAAGAGACAGCAACACTCAGGCAGTTGGGCTCTGTTTCTGAGTTTTGCATTTGGCACTGCAGAGGAGAAAGCAAAGGTGTGACCCCAGGTGGGGAGAACATAAACTGTTCTCCAAAGCAGCATTTCAGGATTAGCCTTCAACCCTACTAGAACAGACTTCCACAAGGAGCAGAGGGGTGCAAGAGGAAGAGAAGAATATTGGTGGTGTCTATGATGTACTAGGGCAAAGGACAAAGTAGGAGATGATGCTTTCCTTTTATCTAAAGTCATTCTCGAGGCTCCTACGTGGCTCAGTTGGTTAAGCGTCCAACTTCAGCTCAGGTCATGATCTCATGGTCTGTGAGTTCGAGCCCCGCATCGGGCTCTGTGCTGACAGCTCAGAGCCTGAAGCCTGTTTCAGATTCTGTGTCTCCTTCTCTCTCTGACCCTCCCCTGTTCATGCTCTATCTCTCTCTGTCTCATAAATAAATAAACGTTTAAAATAATTTTTTAAGTCATTCTCACTATCACTGCTTCTCAAGTTTCTCCCTCCAACAGTTACTAGGGACTCACAAGGCAGCATTTACACATTCATCTTCTACCAATCCTGTGAAGTATTATTATCTTCATTTTACATATGTGGGAGCCATGACTCAGAGGTAAAGTGATGTGCTAAAGGCTACACAGCTGTTTTCTGGCAAAGCCTGTGCATGGCCTTAGTTCACATCTGGAAAGGCAGGATTTGTCACTGATATTTCCCACATTATAGAAGATGATCACCTCCATAATCAATATTATTTAGACACTAAGAAATCCTAATTTAACAAATGACTATTTTGGGTTTTTTTAAATTTTTTTTAACGTTTATTTATTTTTGAGACAGAGAGACAGAGCATGAACGGGGGAGGGGCAGAGAAAGAGGGAGACACAGAATCGGAAGCATGCTCCATCAGCCCAGAGCCCGACATGGGGCTCGAACTCACGGACCGTGAGATCGTGACCTGAGCTAAAGTCAGACGCTTAACCGACTGAGCCACCCAGGTGCCCCTACAAATGACTATTTTCTATAATATGGATAGTTGTTATCATCATGACAACATTTTGGTTAATACTTGCTTGGTACCCTTCACCCAAAGCTGGCATTTCACACCATAAAGACAATGATATCCATTCAGTCTCTTTAGAGCACCACATTATATCTGAGTAAATTCAATTACCATTAAACTGAAATTCTACTCCTTCTCCTTCACCATCCCCAAATGGACAACTCAAAGGCATAAGTCACAGCATACATTACCAATGCTCGGTGAAGTAGTGAGGTAGCTGGTCTCCAAGGAGGCAACTGTGACAGCAGAAAAACTCCTTAAACCCTAACCCTACCCCAAGATATCTGCATCCTAATGCCCAGACACTGTGTAGGTCTGGAAATTCAGATTGCAGATGGGATTAAGGCTGCTAATCAACTGACCTTAAAATAAGGAGAGCCCAATGAAATCACAAGAGTCCTTAAAAGTAGAAGAGGGAAGCAAAAGAGAGAACCATAGAGATGGCAACACAAGAAAGACCAGCCAAAAGCAATCCTGAAAAAGAAAACCAAAGCTGGAGGCACCACAATTCTGGACTTCAAGCTGTATTACAAAGCTGTAATCATCAAGACAGTATGGTACTGGCACAAAAACACTTAGATCAATGGAACCGAACAGAGAACCCAGAAATGACCCAAAAACATATGGGTCTTGGACAAAGCAGAAAAGAATATCCAATGGAATAAAGACAGTCTCTTCAGCAAATGATGCTGGGAAAACTGGAGAGCAACATGCAGAAAAATGAACCTGGACCACTTTCTTACACCATACACAAAAATAAACTCAAAATGGATGAAAGACCTAAACATAAGACAGGAAGCCATCAAAATCCTAGAGGAGAAAACAGACAAAAACCTCTTTGACCTCAGCCATGGCAACTTCTTACTCAACACATCTCCAGAGGCAAGGGAAACAAAAGCAAACATGAACTATTGGGACCTCATCAAAATAAAAAGCTTCTGCACAGTGAAGGAAACAATCAGCAAAACTAAAAGGCAACCAAAGGAATGGGAGAAGATATTTGCAAATGACATATCAGATAAAGGGTTAGTATCCAAAATCTAAAAAAAAAACTTATCAAACTTACCCAAAAAACAAATAATCCAGTGAAGAAATGGGCAAAAGACCTGCATAGACACTTTTCCAAAGAAGACATCCAGATAGCTAACAGACACGTGAAAAAATGCTCAATATCACTCATTATCAGGGAAATACAAACTAAAACCACAATGAGATACCTCATCTCACACCAGTCAGAATGGCTAAAATTAACAACTCAGGCAACGACAGATGTTAGCAGGGTGCAGAGAAAGATGATCTCTTTTGCACTGCTGTTGGGAATGTAAACTGGTGCAGCCACTCTGGAAAACACTATGGAGGTTCCTCAGAAAGTTAAAACTAGAACTCATGTGCAATGTCTGAGCTACAAAACTGTTAAGAAAATGAATCTGTGGCATTTTAAGCCAGTAATTTTGTGGTAATTTGTTATAGCCACGTAGAAAATGGATACAGAAACCAATATTTCCATGCCTCATGGGTGGGCATGCTAATCCTCCCATTGAGAGAAGGAGTTGTTCCCCCTCCCCTTGAATCTGGGCTGGGCCTGGGACTGCTTTGACCAAAAGAACTTGGAAAAAATGACTTAACAGGACATCAAGCCCAGTCATCAAGAAGTCCTGGCAGCTTCTTGCTTCACCCCTATCAGAGACCTGAGCTTTGAAGTAAGACCTGGAGAAAGGACCACATGGAGAGGACCTGGAAGATAAGATGCCACCATGGAGAGAGACCACATGAGGGAACATTAAATCATCCCCACAGCCCCAGTTGCCATCTGATTACAACAGCTTGAGAGAATTATGAGATATAATTAAAGGGTTGCTGTTTCAATGCACTAAGTTTTGGAGTACTTTATTACCTAAAAAACAGATAAATGAAACAGCAAAACACTATCCCACAACAGCAACAACAAAAGTTCATGGCCTACTGTTTCAGATTCTGTGTCTCCCTCTCTCTGACCCTCCCCCATTCATGCTCTGTCTCTCTCTGTCTCAAAAATAAATAAACGTTAAAAAAAAAATTAAAAAAAAAAAAAGTTCATGGCCTATTATACATGTTGTATCACAAGAATAAATCTAGTTTAAATAGGCCTTCTAAGGAGAAGTAATTTTCACTGAAGAAATCAGTATATAATTTTTCACTCCGGAGTCTTTGTTGAACAACCCGGGGAATCTTGCCATCTTAACAATAATAAGTCTGATCTGTGAACATGGCATGTCTTCACAGTTATTTGGCTCTTCTAATTTCTTTCAAAAATGATTTATAGTTCTTAGATGACATGTTTTCACCTCTTATTAAATTTATTCCTGAGTATTTTGCACTTTTTTATGGTATTGTAAATTGGATTGTTTTCGTAATTTCATTTCCAGATTATTCATTGCCGATGTTTAGAAAGTTTGTTTTTTGGATTTTTTTCGAATTTTTTTTAAAGTTTATTTATTTATTTTATTTTTTTTTTTAATTTTTTTTTTTCAACGTTTATTTATTTTTGGGACAGAGAGAGACAGAGCATGAACGGGGGAGGGGCAGAGAGAGAGGGAGACACAGAATTGGAAACAGGCTCCAGGCTCCGAGCCATTAGCTCAGAGCCCGACGCGGGGCTCGAACTCACGGACCGCGAGATCGTGACCTGGCTGAAGTCGGACGCCTAACCGACTGCGCCACCCAGGCGCCCCTAAAGTTTATTTATTTTTGAGAGAGAGGAAGAGAGAGCGCACAAGCAGGGGAAGGGCAGAGACAGAGGGAGACAGAATCTGAAGCAGGCTGCAGGCTCCGAGCATCAGCACAGAGCCCTACACGGAACCCAAACCCACGAACCGCAAGATCATGACCTGAACCGAAGTCAGATGCTTAACCAACTGAGCCACCCAAGTGCCCCTAGAAAGTTTGTTTTTGTATATTGATGTTGTATTCTGAAACCTTCAACTCCTTTATTAATTCTAACAGCTTTTTTAATGTATTCCTTAGGATTTTCTATTTACACAATGTCATCTGCAAGTACAGATAGTTTTACTTCTTCCTTTCCTATCTGGATGCCTTTTACTTCATTTGCCTAACTGTTCTGACTAGACTCTCCAGCATGTTTTTTGTTTGTTTTGTTTTATAAATTTTAATGTTTACTTATTTCTGAGAGAGAGACAGAGTACAAGTGGGGGAGGGGCAGAGAGAGAGGGAGACACAGAATCCAAAGCAGGCTCCAAGCTTTGAGCTGTCAGCACAGAGTCTGACACAGGGCTCTAACTCGCAAACTGTGAGCCTGACCTGAGTTGAATCAAGCACTTAACTGAGCCAGTCAGTTAATGCTGGCTAGCGTAATGCTGAATCTAGCATAATGCTGAATAGAAACAGTGAGAGTAGACATCCATGTCGTGTTCCTGATCTTAAGGGGAAAGCATTCAGCTAACCCTGATGTTAGCTGTGAATTTTTAAGATACCCTTTATCAAGTTGAGGAAACTCCTCTCAATTCCTAGTTTGTTGGGTATTTTTTTAATCACAAAAAGGTATGAAATTCCATCAAATACCTTTTCTGCCTCTACTGAGATGATTATGTGGATTTTATTCTCTTTATTCTATTGATATAGTGTATTACATCAATTGATTGTCAGAGACTAAACCACCCTTGCATTCCTGGGATAAATCCCATTTGATCATGGTGTGCAATCCTTTCTATATGTTGCTGGATTTAGTGCTCATATTTTGTTGAGGCTTCTTGTGTCAGCATTCATAAGAGATATTAGCCTGTAGTTTTCTTTTCGTGTAATGTCTTTGTCTGGTTTTGACATTGGGTAATACTTGCCTTTAAAATGAGTTAAGAAATGTTCCTGCTCTTCTATTTTTTAGAAGAGTTGTGGGTAATTGGTATAATTCTTCTTTAAATGTTTGATAGAATTTGCCAGTGAAGTGATCTGGTGTTTCACTCTTTCGGGATTCTGAAATTCCATAAAGGAACAATGTGATTCTATAGTCCAGAATAAAGGGTAAAGGATAGTTCTACTTGTGTACTGCATGGGTAAAACACACCTGGACACTTCTCACATGTGAACTGCATATTTTTGAGGGTACCTGACAAACTAACAAAATCCAAAGAAGGAAGTCTCCACAGTGAAAGACATCATATGAAGAGCTTTTGAAGAGCTAAATGTTTACCTGAAAAATGGGATTTAGGAGGCAAAAGAGTTATCCACAAACACTTCAGAATTGTGCTTCAAAATATAAAAATTTCCAGAGTGCCTGGGTGGCTCAGTCAATTAAGGCTCTTGTTTTCAGCTCAGGTCATAATCTCACAGTTTCATGGGTTCCAGGCCTGCATCAGGCTCTGTGCTGACAGTGCAAAGACTGCTTGGAATTCTCCCTCTCTCTCTCTCTGCCCCTACCCTGTTCATGCTGTTTCTGTCTCTCTCAAAAACAAATAAAAAAACTTTTTTTTAATGCCTTAAAAATATATATATATATTTATATTTATATACATATATATATTTATATATTTTTATATATTTATATATATATTTATATATATATTTATATATATAAATTTACTGGTATTACTCAATACTCAAAGTCCACTCCAAGGCACAACAAATCATTCATTTATTCAATGAACTTTATTCTGCATTTCCTTAGAAGGAGGCCCTGTGTTAGGTAACTGCCTAGGGTAGATAGATTGATAATGTAGAGTCTAGGAGCAGAGATAAGACAAGCTCACAAAAACTAACCATAGTACAAGGGAGAGAATGAGAGGTGTCATGTGAGTAGAATAAAACCTACTTTGAAATTCAGAGGCAGGAGTCTTTATTTCCCACTGGCAGGACAAAGGCACCTGGAAAAAGGAAGCATTGAGTTGAGCATGAAGGGTGTGTACTAATTTTTGTGGGGAGAAATATATTAAGAGGTCATTCCAGATGGAGGGAAAGCAGAAGCAAAAGTTTAGAGGTGGAAACAGAGTCAGACATTATGGTGGAACAAAGCTGAAGAAATGAATAGCCCAAGCTGACCAACAATACAGGTAGAACTATCAATTATTGGGGGATAAAACTAGAAGGGTGCCAAATAAAGTACAAAGAACTTGTATTCTAAGCTACAGAGAATGACTATGCAAAGGTACTGTTAAAGGTTTTAGAAGATACAAATGCTGTGTATAGGTGTGGGTGTTTATTCCTGGTATAACTTAGAGGCAAACATGGGAGAGGCAGGAGGCTTGCACAATGGTTACGAGAAATGAAGTCCCGAAGCAGGTCTCAAGAAGGTCACAGTGGCGTTTGGAGAGAGACCAATGAGATATTTCAGAAATTGAATCAACAAACCGTAGACCTGAACTGGCAAATCTAAGGGACCGTGGAAACAGCAGAAATCCCAGCTGGAGGACGAACTGGCTGGTGGGGGGACTGAGAGTGGCAGAGTGAATATGGAAGTACAGTGTTATTACCCAGATGAGTGGTTAGGATAGAACTGGGGGAATGTTCTAACCTACAGTCTTGCTCCAAGCATTTCTCAGCCTTCCCCCAATTCCATAGGGCTCAGAGGCTGCTTGACAAGAAAATGCCTGAAAAGAACAATCAAACACAGAGCCAGATGTCCTGGACAGAATCCTCCCTAGCAGATGCTTCACTGGCTACCCAGTGTAAGTCTCCATGATAGTAAGGGCTGGTTGCCCCCTCAGTGAGATCCCCAAATAGACAATCTGAACGGCTGCGTTCTGGTCCTGCCATTCTTTACCTCTGAAACCTTAAAAGGTGAACTTTCTAAGTCTCCTTCATTTGTCACATGGGGATGATACTGTATACTCCATCTATTTCACAGGTTTGTGAGGTTACACAGGAAGATGCAGACTGCTGTAAGACACACAAATGCTAGAAGTTCTCTGAGCAGAAACTACAAAAAAAAAAAAAAAAAAAAGTCATGTCTGTATCCTTCACAGAGCTAAGTATAGAAAAAGGGAGAGAGCAAGGTGGGCAAGAAAATACCATAGCCTGGACCCCAGGGGCCTGTGTTAACCAAGGAATATTGCCTACCAGATCTTCGAGAAGATCCCATTATCCAGAGGGACCTTGATAATCATCCAGGTCAACCTCCTTGTTTAACAAATGGGAAGTTTTACCCTGAGAGAGGCCCAGTGATCTGACCAAGATCTTTAGTGGCATATGGGGATATGGCCAATAACACATTCACAGTTTAGATGATGATTTTACCCACATCAGTTTACAAATAGCCTTTGAGCTGGGTGGGAAAGGATTATTAAAATGCCCATTTTTTAGTGTGAGGTTCAAAGACTTGTCCAGGAGGGATTCAAATCCAAATGGCCATGCCCCCCAGTCCACTGCTCTTTCCTTACAGCACAATTTCACACACATGTGCCATTTCAAGCACAATCATTTCAGCATTCAATATATTTCAACCTCCAAATTGTTTGTTTCAGCCTGCCTTCAGCAATATTTCACATTCAACCTTCCCCAGTAGAATTCTACTGACCTTTCATCTTAAAGAAAAACCAGTGCAGCAGCCACCTTGGTACCAGAAACATATTTTAAAATGAATCATCAAAACTGGGTCTTTCCAGATAAATCATCTTCACAAAGTATATCCCTATATGTGTATCATTCAAGACGTATATCATTATTGCACTAAATACACTGGACTAGGGTGCTCGAAGAGCAATGATAGTTCATTAATTGAAGCAATATGTAACATACAAATGCTAAGAAGGCTTTTTAGCAAAGGAGTGGAACACTGAGGTAAAAACTTCCTCACTTTATCAGTAAAACCTAATTTGCATTATGGAAGGATCTCAAAGTTAGTGACCAACACTGCGAATGACCCCCTTGATTCTAGTCATCAACATCCAAAGGATTTCTACCTGAATGTGTTTTTATTTGGGGAGGCCCAGGGAAGGGGTGGGGGAAGAAAAGGCTAAGATGGAATCAGCGCACCAACTGCCTCAGTGTCCTCTTTACTAAACAGGGCCTGTCCTTCCACCACAACCCTTATTTCAGGAGCAAGGCATTCATGTTCAGCTGCCCTTTTTTAACTCAACAGAAGAGGGTTAACATTGCTCAGTCCCTTGAAGCTTGCAAGGCTTCTCATTGGGGTTCACTAGGAGTGTGCTGACACCTCCAGGCGGTACTACCAACGGGCCGGGAGCCCGGCTGTGTAGCGACCCTCTACCTTAACCTGCGTTGCACTACGCGAGCTTGGGAACGAGCCTCGGGCGCTTCGCAGTACTTTCTGCTGGAAAGCACCGGCATTCGTTCCTCAAGTTCCCTCTCCTTTCTCTTCATCTCGTAAAACCTCTACACAACTCCCCACCCCGACCGGGTCTGCGCAGGTAACTGATCCTCAGAGCCCAGCAGCCCCCGAGGGGAACTAGGCACCTGCCTGGTGAAGGCACCTGCCACGGGCCTGCCCCGGCCTCGCCGGGCGTGGGGGACCTCAGGGATGCCCCCCACACTAGCCGCCTCCACAACCACCACCGCCAGCAGCAGCAGCAGCAGCGAGGCCGAGAGGCCGGGCCCGCGCCCCACGGCCTTCCCACGGAGGGCGCTGCCCAGGGGCTGCGGGCTAGCGCGGGGAGGACACCGGCTCCCGAGACTACGCCCCCACCTCCATTAATAAAACGCAAGGGGGGGGGGGGGTAAAAAAAAAAAAAAAAAAAAGCTCCATTTACCGACATGAGTGATCACTGTGGCCAGTCGCCGGCTGAGCTCCTGGGGGGCCATTTCTTCCTGTAACCAAAATAGCATTTCACCGAAAAGCCACTCAGTGTATAAACAAAACAAAGCAACAGGAAAGTGTTTGTATGGCTGCTAACGGATGGTGTTTCAAAAGCATCTCCTCCCGAGGATGCGATGCCCTCACACTCTTCCTCTCTCTCTCTTCAGGCACAAAACGAGTCACTCCCAGCCCAGGCCAACTTTCCTGGGCCGCTCGGCCAGCCCCGCTAGCCACGCCCTGCGGGGTATTGTTTTAAAGATTAAAGTCCAGTAGCTTTGCAAACGTAACGTCTGGCTTTGAGAGGGAAATGGCAGTTTTGGAGGTGAGAAAAGCAAGTCGCCCCAAAGCTCGCCGTAACCGCGCGTCAGGCTTCCCCCGCCGAGGAAGCGCGTAGGTTTCGGGATTTGCGGTCCGGATGGGTCGGGTCTTCGGCGCCGCCTTTCGGGAGGGTCGGGAAGAAGGATGCTTGGCGGGCACACGCGGAGGACGGAAGAGCGGAGCAGCGGAGGAGCGTAGGCGACAGGCTGCCTGAGGCCCCGGCTCCTGTGCGCGGCCCGCCTCCCGCCCCGCTGCGCGCCCGGAGCTCGGGTCTCCGCGCCCACCTCTCCCCGCCCGCCGCAGCGCGCACGCGCCCGAGCACCATCTGTTGCCAGGTGGAGAAGCTGCGCCCCTTGCTCTGCCGGGAGCCCGCGCTGCGGTCGCCGAAGTGGGGGCGACTCAGGGTCTGTCCTCGCCGCTGTGGGGGAGAGGAGACAGCAATTTCCGCGCTCCTGCCGGTGCCGGGGTTCTGAACGCCGGCCTCGGCCCCTCTCCTTGCCCGCCAGGTGTCTGCGGAGCGGCCGAGGCGAGAAGAGGGCTGACGGGGAGAGGTGCAGTCATCCCGCCAGGGGCTGCTGCTCGCGCCCCCGCCCCAGGGGTTGTCACACGCAGTTATCAGCGTGCACTGGGCGCACTCGCACTTGGAGCCGGGAGCGCGGGCTGTGCGCGTACAGGGCTGGGCACGCATGTGCGACACACATCTCCACCGTGTGGGCCTTTTCCTTTGTGCAACTACTCCAGGGCGCCACCGCTCCGTCTGCCACAGAGAGGCGCGCCAATGCTCCATCCTAAAGAGGCTCTGGCACCAGTCCCACGCGGGGCCCTCCTCCCTGTCAGCTCCCGGAGCGTCTTCGAGCAGCTATCCCGCTGCAATCGCTGTCACGCAGTTTCCTCAGGTGGCCTCAGATACTACCAGACAGGTAGCAAAAGACTAATCCAGCTCAGCAGAACTCCACGGCAAAAGCCTGAGCAAATGCGAATCTGGTCAGGTTGTTCTTCAATCCATTCTGCAATGAGGGAGCCTGATTGTCTGGTCAAAAGAATGCCAGGACCATCCCAGGTTCTGAGCCGATGTCAGGAAGCTCAGCTCTTCTCTTTGACATGTAAAACGTCAGACCCCAAACACTCTGGATCCAATTTCTAGTAGTAGCCACTCATCCCAGGGGTTTGAGGACATTTGTAAATGCTTTCTGTAACAACTGTGGGCTGTGTCTAAGAGATGTTAGTCCACCTAGGGCCTGCGATTCATGTGAAAGGTTACTCTTTCCTTTGAGGTGTGGTCTCTTTACACTCCGCCTGCACAAGTAGAGCAACCATTTTCATAGCAACTTCTTGCAAGAGATTCAGAAAAGGGTTAAAGGCACAAAGAAGTACGGCAGCTTTGGATTGCATTTCCATGGTGGTTTCTGCCTATTCAAGAGTCACAAGTATTTTCGAGGAACCAAAATGCAGCGTTTCTTGATAGTGGTTCAGGAGCCTGGTGTCTGGTCAGAGCCAGCTGTTGAGCTTTGATCACTAAAAACAAGCACATTGCTAAGGAGACAGATGATGTGCGGCTTTCCGGACTTTGCAGATCCAATGACCTCAGCTTCCTGGGTTAGGCCTGGTCCTTATGTGTGAGAATCATGGAAAGGAGGAAGATAGGGAAGGGGCTAAGGAAGAGGAGGCAGGAGAAGCTGATGAATAGGAATGAGGGAGAAAACAAAAGGGATACAAAAGAAATCACACTCAGAGTGCTGCTGTCCTTTCCCACATCTGTACCTTCAGTCTTCAAAGGTTTCCATGGAGATGAGTTGTCTGAGTTTATGGCAAGATGTAGCAGGCAGTGCCTGTCCTCAGAAACCAATTCTGCCCCTCATGTGTAACACATGCTTTCCCAGGGCCTCAACTGCTTCATGTGGGCTATGAGGAGGTGGGTCTATGAACTCCAAGTTCCTTTTTCCAGTTCTGAAATCCTTTAATGTAACTAAGAAGTTACCATTGAAAGGACCACATAGTGTTCAATGCCTCCCCTTTCCCCCAAGAAAACAAACGGTCACTGTCTCCATTGCTCTTGTGAATATGGACATTCTTGCTGTGTTCTCTTCTTCCTGTCCACCATCCTCCTTTCCGAGCTTCCTATTCTCCTTCCTATTTATGATCTGTTTCCTGATTCTGACAAATTGCATTGCTCCCATATCTGGCAAAATCAAGGAACAAGCCAGGATAACCTGCCTCCTCCAGTGAAAGAATTAGCAACCAGTCACATCTGTTGAACATCTATTATATGCCCAGGGTTGTGATAGGTAGTGCCCAGTACAGCAACTGCCACTACCATATACTAAATGACTACTCTGTGCCTGGTGCAATGGTAGGCATTTCACAAACATCATTCAAGCCTCAAAGCAAACTTCTAAGGGCTTTAGTCTCATTTTACGGATGTTGCTAGTACAGAGACAAAACTGTGTTACTAATCTTATGAACCTAGACCATTCTCTACCTTCAGGTAAAGATTTGCCTAAGCCTGGAAAGAGAAACCATCCTCCACGCACTGCCAAGGTAGATTCCACCTCTGTTGGTGAACTCTCAGCACCACCTCACAATGAAGAGGAAAGAAAAATGACCCACTTTGGGTGACGCAGATGAGGGTGAGGGATGCCTGGGCCTCACAGGGTCACCCATTTGGGTCTAGACTTGTGGTTTTCAAGCTAGCAGAATCACCTAAAATACAGGTTTGGGTTTTGTTTTTTTTGTTTTTTTAATACAGATTCCTGGTCCCCATGTCCAGAGATCTGACTCAGTAGTGTGGGATGGAACCTGAGAAATTTCTAACAAGTCCCCAGGAAAACTGATGCTGCCGGTCCTAGGACTAGACTTTGAGCACCCTGGCCTAGAGCAGGGCTCTTCAAACTTCTTAAACTGCAAGCCACAGTGTGACATAAATTTTACATCATGTCACAGTAGACATATATACACATAATTAAAACAAAAGTTGTATGAACAATTTATTTTCCCTTACTACATGTGAAGCCCTGAAATACTTTCTATTCAACTTCATTTTTTAAAAACAATGGCCCAAATTGGGGAAAGTTGCATTTGGAAAGCAGGGTATTATAGTTATGTAAGAAAATGTCCCTATTCTTTTATTTCCTTTTCTTTATTATCTTTTTTTTTAGAGAGAGAGAGAGAGAGAGAGAGAGAGAGAGAGCATGAGTGGGGGAGGGGCAGAGAGAGAGGGAAAGAGAGAATTTTTTTTAATGTTTATTTTTGAGAGAGATTGAGAGCACGAGCCAGGGAGGTGCAGAGAGAAAGAGGGAGACAGAGGATCTGAAGCAGGCTCTGTGCTGACAGCAGACAGCCTGGGCTCACACTCACAAACTGTGACATCATGAGCTGGCGTCTAAGTCAGACGCCTAACCGACTAAGCCACCCAGGCACCCCAAAAGAGAGAATCTTAAGCAGGCTCCATGCTCGGCATGGAGCACAATGTTGGGCTTGCTCTCATGCCCCCGAGATCGTGACCTGAGCTGAAATCAAAAGTCAGACACTTAAACAACTAAGGCACCTGGGCACCCCCTTGTTCTTTTAGAGATGTATACAGAAAGTTTTAGGGATGAAACATCACTGTTTGTAATTTTAACTATCTTAGCAAAGAGAATAAATGAGATAAATACTGGGAAATGTTCATAATTGTTAAATCGAGGTGGCATATGGGTTGTTTTACTACTATTTATTCTTTTTACTTTTATTCATGTTTAAATATTTTTCATAATAAAAAGTTTTTTAGAATGATTGTTTGGACCTACTCAATTGCTGTTATGACCCACTGCTGCCAGCTGTTTGAAAAATTGTGTGCTAAGGCAGAGCCGAGGAAAACAAAGGGAGAAGAGGAAGAGAGATGGTAGAAAGGAAGGAAGGAGAGTGGGGAGGTGACAGGAGATGGAGGATGACAGAGAGAAGTGCACTGTGGGAGGTGATAGGAGTTATCACAAGTGCCTCAAGGTAATACCCCTCTAAAGGCTTCTTCCTCCACATCCCACTCGATCTTCAGTGTACTTTCCCCATTGGACCCTGGGCTACTTGGCAAGGAAAATACCTTATTCATCTCCGTAAACCCCAGTTCCTGGAGCAAGCCCAGAATTAGAGAACATCCATCAGTCAAAGCTTCTCATTTCACAAAGGACTTGCACCTGCCTCAACATTGCAGTGTTGCCTCTTTCCCCCAGTGCTGCCTGCTAGGATAAACCTCTCTGCACTAGGAGCCCAGCTGTTCTAATACATAAGACCACACTGGGATTCTTGCCTAAGGGGTCACACCATGTGCCATCTACTGCACAGCTGACTGGAGAGGTGAACCCAAGAAAAGTGAAAAGTCACCTGGGCTCACACCATCCTGACAGTCATTCCACTGTCATCTGTGTCTCCTGAAACCAGGTGCCCCTGGCACAGGGGAGCATGTGAGTATGCAAGTGCATATAGGGGGAGGGGAACAGCACCCCTGCCTCTATCTCTGTACTTCCACTCTCCTCCCCCATATATGTCCTTTCTCAAATTTAATCTATTGTCAAAATAATGTATTTTCTTTGCAGAACATATTAGCAAAATACAGAAAACTGAAAAAAAGAGGTAGGAAAAAGGAGAGATGGAGAATTGATCATAATTACACCACCCATAGGCACAACCACTTCGAATTTTCAAAGTGTGTTTGATGCATTATTTTCATTAATAGACTATTAGAGCAGTTTTAGGCTTGCAGAAAAACTGAACAGAAAGTACTGAAAATTCCCATAAACCCACTTGCTCATAGTAGTTTCTCATATTATTAGCATCTTTTATTAGTTTGGCACATGTGTTACAATTGATGAAGCAATATAGATACATTATTATTAACTAAAGCCTGTATTTTACATTATGGTTCACTCTTTCTGTTGTACTGTTCTTTGGGTTTTGACTAATGCATAATGTCATGTATGTATTCACCATTGCAATAATCATACAGAATAGTTTCATTGCCTTAAAAATCTTCTATGCTCCACCGATTCATCCTCCCTTCCCTTCAGATTTGGGGCAACCACTAATATTTTTACTGTCACCATAGTTTCGTCACTTCCAGAACATCATATAGTTGGAATCACACAGTATGTAGCCTTCTCAGACTGACCACCCTCACTTAGCAATACGCATTTAAGTTTCCTCTATGTCTTTCTATGGCTTGTTAACTCATTTTTTTTTTACACTGAATAGTATTTCTTATATTCTGTTGTATAGAGGTATCTGTTTATTCATTTACCTACTGAAGAACATCTGGGTTGTATTCAGTTGCAGACAGTTATAAATAAAGCTGCTGTAAACAGTGAGCACAGGTTTTTATGTGGGCTTAAATTCTTGAATCATTTGGATAAATACCTATGAATGCAATTGTTGGATTGTGTGGTAAGACTATGTTTACTTTCGTAAGAAACTAAAACTGTGTGTGTGGTTTTTTTTTAAGGAAGCTTCACGTGGAGCCCAATCAATGCAGAGCCCAACGTGGAACCAATACAGGGCTTGAACTCATGACCCAAGATCAAGACGTGAGCTAGGGGCACTGGGGTGGCTCAGCCGGTTAAGCATCTGACTTCAGCTCAGGTCATGCATGATCTCATGGTTCATGAGTTCGAGCCCTGCATAGGGCTCTCTGCTGTCAGTACGGTAGGTTCCTGTCTCCCTCTCTCCCTGCTACCCCCAACTCTCTCTCTATCAAAAATAAATAAACATTAAAAATATTTTTTTTTAAATTTTTTTTCAACGTTTTATTTATTTTGGGGACAGAGAGAGACAGAGCATGAACGGGGGAGGGGCAGAGAGAGAGGGAGACACAGAATCGGAAACAGGCTCCAGGCTCTGAGCCATCAGCCCAGAGCCTGACGCGGGGCTCGAACTCACGGACCGCGAGATCGTGACCTGGCTGAAGTCGGACGCTTAACCGACTGCGCCACCCAGGCGCCCCAACATTAAAAATAATCTTAAAAAAATTTTAAAAAAGACCTGAGCCAAGATCAAGAGTCAGATGTTAAACCAACTGAGCCACTCAGGTGTCCCAAAACTACAAACTGTCTCGTAAAACCATTTACATACCCATCAACAATGAATGAGAGTTCTTGTTGGTCCACATCCTAACCAGAATTTGGTATTTTCAGCGTTTTGGATTTTGGCCATTCTAATAGGTATTTGTGATACGTCGTAGTAGTTTAAATTTGCAACTATCTAATGACATATGATGGTGAGCAATTTTTTGTACACTTATTTGTATATCTTCTTTGGTGAGGTGTCTGCCCACTTTTTAACTAGGTTGTTTGTTTTCTTATTGTTAAGTTTTTAAGAGTTCTTTGTGGGGAGCCTGAGTGGCTCAGTTGGTTACGCATTCGACTTCAGCTCAGGTCATGATCTCGCGGTTTGTGAGTTTGAGCCCCACGTCGGGCTCTGTGCTAACAGCTCAGAGCCTGGAGCCTGCTTCAGATTCTGTATCCCCCTCTCTCTCTACCCCTCCCCCACTCACACTATATCTCTGTCTCAAAAATAAATAAACACTAAACAAAAAAAAAATTCTTTGTATACTTTGAATACAAGTCCTTGATCAGATATGTGTTTTACAGATATTTTCTCCCAGTCTGTGGCTTGTCTTTTCATTTTCTTGACAATGTCTTTTCCAGAGCCGAAGTTTTTAATTTTAATGAAGAACAATTTATCAATTTTTTTCTTTCATGGATCATGCTTTTGCTGTTGTATCTAAAAGTCATTACTAGGGGTGCCTCAGTGGCACAGTCAGTTAGGCATCCAGCTCTTGATTTTGGCTTAAGTCATGATCCCAGGGTTGTGGAATCAAGCCCCATGTTGTGGGATCAAGCTCTATGCTGAGCATAGAACTTGCTTGGGATTCTCTCTCTGTCCCTTTCTCTGTCCCTCTCTCTCTCTCTCCCTCTGTCCTCCCCCATTCTCTCTCTCTCTCTCTCTCTCTCTAAAGTAAAAAATAATAAACAAATAAATAAATAAGTATCATTACCAAACCCAAGGTCACCTCGATTTTCTCTTTTTTAAAAAATCTTTTTTATTTTTTTAATTTTTGTTTTATTTATTTAGTTTTGCTTTGATAGTTTATTTTTGAGAAAGAGAGAGCGCAAGCAGGGGAGGGGCAGCGAGAGAGAGGAGACACAGAATCCAAAGCAGGCTCCAGGCTCTGAGCTGTCAGCGCAGAGCCCCACAAGGGGCTCAAACTCACAAACTGTGAGATCATGACCTGAGCCAAAGTTGGACACTTAATTGACTGAGCCATTCAGGTGCCCCTAGATTTTCTCTCATGTTTTCTTCTAAAAGCTCCATAGTTTTGTGTTTTACATTTAGGTCTATATCCACTTTTAGATAATTTTTGTTAAAAATGTAAGGTTAGTGTCTAGATTCATTATTTTGCAGATGGATGCCCAGTTTTTCCATCACCACTTGTTGAAAAGACTGTCTTTCTTCTATTGAATTTCCATTGCTCTTTTGTCAAAGATCAGTTGACTAAAGTTGGGTGGGACTATAACAGAGCACTTTATTCTGTTCAATTGATTTATTAGTCTATTATTTCACCAACACCATGCTGTCTTGATTACTGGATAAGAATGTCTATGGTCGCTGTGTATGTGTATGCATCAGATATATGTGCGGTTTATTAGATTTTGTTATCAGTGTTATACTCATTTCATAAATAGAATTTGGAAGTTGTCTCTATTTCTGTGCTCAGGATAGAATCAATAGCAACCAACTTATCTGTTCCTTAAAGTTTCTCAGTAGAATTCTCCTGTGAAATAATGTAGTCCTGATGCTTTTGTGGATGGAGGTGTGGGAAAATACAGTTCTCTTACAACATTTATTTATTCTATGGTAACCAGTTCACTGAGCTTCTATCTTTTCTGGGATATTTTGATAAATTATATTTCTTGTAATTTCATCTGTATTACCCAGATTTTCAAATTTATTACACAGAGGTAACATGATCCCATACAATTCTATGAATTTTTTGTGTAAGTTATTTCACCTTGTTTTTATTTTGATTGTACTTCCTCAGGCTAGCCAAGTGTCTATTCTTATTTTTTTTCAGATCTTATATTTATTAGTACTCCCATTTCTGTTTTCTAAATTATGAATTGCTTCTTTAACTCTTCCACACAACAACCTGCACATGGGTATTTATAGCAGTTATATTCACAATTGCCAAATTGGAAGCAACCAAGATGCCCTTCAGTAGGTGAATGGATAAGTAAACTGTGGCACATCAAGACGATGGAATATCATTCAGCACTAGAAAGACATGAGCTACCACGCCATGAAAAGAAATGGAGGACACTTAAATACATATTGCTAAGTGAAAGACATAATCTGAAAGAAGTGATTACCTCGCGAAAGCTGTAAACTTCTTACTGTACATTTCCAACTATATGACATTCTGGAAAAGGCAAAACTATAAAGACAATTTAAAAGATCAGTGATTGCCAGGGGTTATTGGAGAGAGAGGAATGAATATGCAGAGCACAGAGGATTTTTAAGGCAGTAAAACTACTCTTGGATATATATGGTTAAAAATTCATCTGAACTCGTAAAAGTACAACACCAAAAATGAACTAAATTGTAAACTATGGACTTTCAGTGATTATGATATGTCAGTGTAGATTCATCAGTTGTAACAATGTACCACTCTGGTGGGTGATGGTGATAATAGGTGGGGGGGGGGGCTATGCATGTGGGGGGCAATGTGTTACACAGGAAATCTCAGTATCTTCTGGCCAATTTTGCTATGAACCTATAACTTCTGTTAAAAACTCTATAGACTTGCAACCAGAAGATGAGTAAGTTCTGGAGATCTAATGCACAGCATAGTGAACTATTGTTAACAACACTGTGCTTTATACTTCAAAGTTGCTAAGAGACTAGATCTTAAATGTTCTCACTATGCACAAAAAAATAATTATGTGACTTGATAGAGGTGTTAGCTAATGCTGTGGTGGTAATCATATTGCAATGTATAGATGTGTCAAATCAACACACTGTACAGCTTAAACTTACACAATGTGATGTGTCACTTATTTCACAATATTTTCAAATACCATTATAGAAAAAAATAGTCTATTTAAAAAGTCTGTGATTTCAGTTTTGAGGCGATTAAGAGGGCTTTTGTAAGCATATGTTTTTCACATTCTTGAAAACATAAAATTGTGTATTCTTAGCCCATATCCCTTTATATTCTAAACCAGCTCCCTTCCCTTCTTCCCCTCAGAGGCTCTAAAGCTTAAAGATCGTGGGGTGTTCCTTGTCCTAGAGCCTACGAGAGAGAAAGAACCCCCCCGGACCACAGGAGGACCCACCTAGCCGACACCCAGGGTCCTACGAAGGCTGACAATAGGGCCGACACCTCCCCACTAGGCAGACCACCTACAGGGCAAAGAAACCGATTGGCCAATCGCCACCACGGAGCGCAGCTCTGTTCTGTGATTGGCTTTAGCGGTGACGCCCCCTCCTGAATTGCTTGCTTGGATTGGTCCATTTCTTGGCTCTGACCTGGACGGTGGCCAGAGGAGGACAAGAGACTTCCAGAAAGAATGGAGGGATGATTTGCGTGACATATGAAACGCAGTCGCATATCAACAAGCAGCCGGGCTTCGGGGACGTGGCCACGGCCTCTGTGGTGCTGGTGCTGCTGATGGCGACTGAGAGGAACCGGAGGGGAGCGCCCCCCGAGCCCGCGGCTGCCGCCGAGGTAAAGGTTGCTTTCCCGCGCAGGGGCGGGGGATGTTTGGCCTGCCTGAGCAGTGGGAGGTGAGGAGGGGGAGGAGGACTGGAGGGACCCGGGAATCTGCTTTCAGTCCCACCCCCCACCCCCCGCCCCCGAAAGGGCATCCTCTTACACCTAGCCCTTTCCTCTCCTCCCTCTCCCTGCGTTCACCCTTCAGCCCGCTGACTGCCTCAGTTTCTCCATTTGGGAGGTGGAGGACCATGGAGCTAGGCTTGCCGTTCTCCATGCTCCCCTCGCCATGGAGTTGCCAGATTTGGCAATAAAAACACGAGACACTGGATAAATTTAAATTTCAATCAACAAATAATTTTTGCCTATAAATATATCCCCAATATAACGTGAAATTTTGAACTGAGCATGTTGTTTTTTTATCTGGCAAACCTAGACTAGACTAATACTTGTACACCTCCTAACCATTTACAGCGTGCTCTCACAGCAGTCCCCGTGTGGGGAGTGTTGTTGTAATCCAAGTTCTGAAGAAGCCTGAAGAAGACTTGCCCAAGGTTATGCAACTAGTGGGTAATGAGTCCAGAACACCTTAAAAACCCATTTTAGTTCTGCTGCCCTTCATCAGAAGAAGACTCCTGGGGAGTTTGTTCTTACTGTTGGAATTAATCCAGTTAACAAAAGCAAACTTATCCTTCAGAGGGCTGGAGAATAAGTTTATATTCAAGTTCTCCTCTACAGCATTTATATTTCAGGGAAGAAGTAACTGTATTAAGCTGTTAAGGAATATTGATTTGCTCTGTGATGATTAAAGTATACTTTATAATGACTACACAATGGCATATCATTTGGCTTTGATGTCAGTGGACAAAGTTATACTCATATGTATTGCAAAAATTCCATACATCGCCATAAAAGTAGGGATTAAGTGCATTTGGCATGTAGAGGCTAAGAGCTCGAATTCTGGAATGAAACACACCTGGGTTTAAAGCATAGTTCTGTCACTTTGATGGCAGTAGGCAAATTATATAATCTCTCTGGGCCTCAGTTTCCTCTTCTTTAAAATAAAGATGATAATAATTGTACCCACTTCATAGGATTGTCAAGTGCCTGGGACATCAAAAGTAATTTTAGCTATTAGCTATTACATTTGACCGTTAGAGTGAATCTTTGGCATAACAAATCATTCTATATTTTTAACTTTTAAATTTTTATTTCAATTTTTAAATAGCCAAACAATTAAGAATGTTATGGATATCTGAGTTTCAGTGAAAAGAAATGTACTGTTCAATAATAGATAAAGCAAGCATTTTAGATTATAATATACCAATTTTACCAAATCAAATATCTATAAGCTGGGCTAATAAAAATATTTATGTATCAGTTTCATTCATTGTTCCCCATGCATAATTTTATATTATTTTTATTTTCATTGTGTTTTAAGCAGAAGAAACATTACCAACCACTATGGGAGAGAAAATAACTACAGGGTAATGGGTAAAGCTAGAAAATGAGTTTACATTCAGTTATTTATGGTAAGGTAGACTTAATATGTTTTAAAAGCCAAAGGTCAAGCCTTACCAGAGTTTCTTATTTCTTTGTATATTGTTTTATTTCCTTAGTGTTTACAGTGTTAAGATAGTTTAATTGCAGACTATTCTCTAATATTCCTTTGAGAATTTTTCCTGATTTTCCTTCAAAAAGCTACAAAACCTTTCCACCACCTAAAGAGAAATGTAGAACAAAGATTGAAGTTCTAATCTTAGCAACTACTGTTTATTACCCAAGTGATTGTAAACAAGTCACTTATCATATCTGATCCTTGATTATTTGTAAAATCATAACAAACGCCTGAGTCTCCACCCCAAGGTTTATAAATGCTGTCAATTATTACCAGCTATTTATTCACCCGAGAAAACTGCAATTGTAGATGGATCCAACTATTTGTCTTCTTTGTGCCTGCATCAAGCTTCCTAGAAGAGCTGGAGAAACTTGTGCACTGAGAAGACTTGATAGTAAAAGAAATTCATGGGAGTCAACGTTGCCTAGTCGTTTTGCACTGCACAGCAGGCCCATAGCGTTTCTCTAGCCACCTCATTCTTTCATTTTCTGCAACTGCTGTATCAGATTCTCTTCATTCTTTTTAAACCTCTGACATCCCTCACAAGCCATTCTCAGCAAATGATGTCAATGTTAATGAGGAAATAGAATTCCTGTGTTCTGAGCTTCCTGCCAGCAAACATTAATGTTTCTGCCCCACTGCCTGTGTCATCCTTGTCATATCATAGTTCACTTTGGAGTCCTGTAGTCCCATGGTAATGTAATAGAGCACAGGCTCTAAATCGTTTTTCCTGAAAATGATATTCTCCCGTTCATTAGGGACTGTGATGTGCTTCTTCCTAGATTGTGGCCTGTACATCACACTGGCTTCTTACTCCACCTGTGAGGCCATCCAGAGTTTGAAGCCAGAAATCACACACACATCATTTAGCAACCGAGTGATCAATTTCCCGTTTGTGGGCTTCAGCTGGAGAAGCTTTCTGCAGGAAGCTCTGGGTCTAATCCTCAAGGAGAAAGCTGGGATCAGTGCTTTCAAAGTTCAGACATGACACAAGGTGCAGAATGCTTTTCTTGTTTCCTCTGATTGTCAAGGATTTTTATTGAAGCCTCACTTAAACCTGCTTTTCTTTCTTTGACACCATTTTCTGCAGTTATGTTTTATTACCAAGTAGAGCTTTGCATTCATAAAGGCTAAATTTATTCCACTAACGTTGTAGAAATGGGTCTCTTTTCACCCACACACTAGGTCTTCCTGCATCCTATGCTGATCCCTTCCAATTTATTTTGCTCGCTCCTCCTCATGGTCCTCTTGGCTGTGCCCTCCATATCTGCAGCCACTTCCTTGGAGACTGGGACTGGAGATACAGCTGTGCCATAGGGGACCCTAGCTGGCTGGCTTGTGGTTTCTCCTTCTAAATCACACTCTGGAGATTCAGATGCCCTCGAGTTCCCATGATTTATTGATGAGTTATTTCATCTTGGCTTTACCATCCTATGGTTGAATGTTTGTTACCTACAGACTTATTAGTTGCCACTCATTAGTTGCCACTAAAGGATAAGGAATAGGATTACAATCTACGAATTTTTCATGCAAAGGTGGAAATTTGGATTTGCATATGAAATTTCCTCAGAAAGCATCTAATTCGGGTTTAAAACACTATGCAGAACAAAGAAAACAAATGAGCTGCCAGTTTAAGATTTCTGTGGTTTCTCTTCTATAAATTATGTTAATAGGCTTGATACTCTTATTTTGAATTTTACACTTTTAATTTGAAATTATTTTAGACTTCTAGAAAAGTTACAAAAGTGGACAAGGAATTCCAGTATTCTTTACCTGTATTTCTCAAATGTTACTATTTATAACACATTTGTTTTATTCTTTGTATATATACACAATTGCAAATTGCACATATACTCACATAATGTATTTCTGAAGCATTTGGCAGTAAGTCACTGACATTATGCCTGTTTACCCCTTAATATTTCAGTGTGTGTTATCTAGAAATAAGGGTATTCTCTTACATCATAACACAATTATCAAAATAAAAAAATAACATTGATTCAATATTATTTAATCTGTAGACCTAATTCAAATTTCACCAGTTGACCAACTAGTGAACATCTTACAAAAAAAAAAAAATGGCTTGTTTACTGGTCCAAAATATAATATAGGATCATATGTTGGATTTAGTAGTTATGTCTCTTTGGTCTCCTTCATTCTGGAACAGTTCCTCAGTCTTCGTCTTTCGTGATTTTAATAGGTTAGATGATGAAGTGATTTTGGTATTCGTATCCTTAATAGAGATCTCTGCGTACTAAAAATATGTGAGTAGAGGATGGTGTCAATCATTGAGAATGGAGGACAGTTTTTTAATAGAATATTCCCCCATTGTTTGTTTGTTTTCTGACACTTCTCCCCAAATAGATTCAGGCTATCCATTTGGGGAAGAGAAAGCACAAAAGTGATGTTGTGTTCATCTCAGTGCATTCGGAAGCGGGCAAGCTTTACTCTCAAGCAGGTGTTGCCCTGGAGGTGGCTCCATCCCACAGAAGAACTGTGAGATCAGTGTAGTCAGTCCTCAGGGGTGTCCTTACCAAAGAGGCCAGCACTAGTTTATTTACATCTGCACCACCAGTCATTGGTTAATGGCTGTCCCCCAGGGGAACATAAATTTTCAGATACTTCAGGTTTTACAAAAGTGAAGAATAGCTTAAGATTTGGTGTAAAGTGGTCTATTCAGAACCTTTTTTTTTCTATTATTGTCCACATGCAAGCATATAGTTTTTGTCTCAAAAATTTTTTAAAAGTTTATTTATCTTGGAGAGATAAAGAGAGAGCATGCGCTGGGAAGGGGCAGAGAGAGGGAAATGCAGAATCCGAAGCAGGCTCCAGGCTCTGAGCTGTCAGCACAGAGCCTGGTGTGGGGCTTGAACTCACAAACTGCAAGACCATGACCTGAGCCAAAGTCAGACACTCAACTGACTGCACCACCCAGGCATCCCTGAGTTCTTGTTTCAAATTAAACAGGAACTAGGTTTGCAGAGATGGTTTGCAGGGCTATATCTCCCCAGCCTGAGAAACTAAAGCTGTCTTTGTTTCAGGGTAGACAGAATCCATGCCCTTTGTGTTATTGTTGTTAAGTCTAAATGCAATTTTGCAACATGAAAACTGCAATGATCAGTAATTAGTTGGGAATCTTTGTAGTTTGTGATAAATCTGTTGCATGCTATCTGTTTTTCAAAGCTCACTGCAAGCATCTGGGTGGCTCATTTGGTTAAGTGTCAGACTCTTGATTCTGGCTCAGGTCTTGATCTCATGGTTCATGAGATCCAGCCCACATCCAGCTGTGAGCTGACAGCATAGATTCTGCTTGGGATTCTCTCTCTCTCTCTCTCTCTCTCTCTCTCTCTCTCTCTCTCTTTATGTCCCTCGCCCCCACCTTTCTCTCAAAATAAATACACGTTTAAAAAAAAATTCACTGTTACTAGCTATGAAATAAAGCTTTTCTTAACCAAGCTGTAGGCTTTATTAAGATCAAGGCTATATGGCATAACTTCCCATTGGAAAGGTTTATTTTTAAAGTAACTGATAATCAGTGACTACATAACAGAACAATTTGTCTTGGAGCTATAAATAAAGAACTTGTTTCACTACTTACATATCCTGCACACAGAAGAATAATGTACGAAATGTTTGTTTGGATTCTTTAATTATCTAACTGGTATCTCTAGGAAGCTGAGGATCTCAAGTTTGTAAAGGCACAGAAATCTAATCAAAAATGAGATGCTGTGGGGCCCCTGGGTGGCTCAGCCGGTTGAGCATCAGACTTCCGCTCAGGGCATGATCTCACAGTTCATGAGTTCAAGCCCCACATTGGGCTGGCTGCTGTCAGCTTGACAGCTCAGAGCCCACTTTGGATCCTCTGCCCCCCTCTCTTTCTGCCCCTCCCCACTTCCACTCTCTCTCAAAAAATAAATAAAACATTTTTAAAAAATAAAAATAAAAATGAGATGCTGAAAGGGATTTTATCATGAAGCAGTTTGATTATTCTGCATTGTAAGCTTAGAAGTGATTCTGTGTTGTGCTGCATAAAAGCTGTTTGCAGACCAGAATCTTAAGATTCCAAATATGAGCAGTTCAGCATTTAGCCATGTGCTTCAGAAATGGTTTGGTGGAGCCTGTATTTCTACAACATAATAATTTAAGCTTTAACTTTTAGATCCAAATGGTAATTCTGGCATTTGAATACTGTAAGGAGACAATTTGTCATGCCTGCATTGTGGAAATGGTGTTCCAAGTGAAAGGCACAGCATACAGTTGAAGCAGCACATACCGGTGTTTCAGGGAGAGCGTCTGATATGTTAAATAGAAGCTATCTTTGTAAGTATCACCATATTTTACTTAGGGCATGTTTAAACTGGTGATATTGAGGTACAGGAGGGAAAATAATTCGCCTCATTGTTTAAGCCAAATGCATGAATTCCTAGACATGATACTAGGACTTTCCTTTGATAAACTTTATATTTTAGATCCATTTTAGGTTTACAGAAAAATTGAGAAGATAGTTCAGAAAGTTCCTATATACTTTGTAAGGAGTTTCCCATATCTTAGTGTGGTATTTGTTAAAATTAATGAACCAACCTTGATACATTATTGTGAACTGAAGTCCAGAATTTACTCTGATTTCTTTAGTTTTTACCTAATGTCTTTTTTTTTTTTGGTTCCAGTATCCCACCCATTTAATTTATATTTAATTGTCATGTCTCCTTAAGCTCCTCTTGGCTGTGACAGTTTCTAAAATTTTCCCTGTTTTTGATGACCTTAATAGTTTTTAGGAGTCAGATATCAGTCAGCTATGTAGTAGGATGTCCTTATATTGGAATTTGATGTCTTTCTCAAGATTAGACTGCGGTTATGGGTTTTGGGGGAGGAAGACCACAGAAGTAAAGTGCCATTTTCATCTCATTAAATTAAGGATTATTACTGTTGAGTTGACCTTGGTCCCCTGGCTGAGGTGGTGTTTGTTAGGTTTCTCCAATAAAGTTACTCCTCATTGGTTTCTCCAATAAAGTTACACTCCCCTTCCGTAATGTAGTCTTTGGAAGGAAGTCCCCATGCACAACCCACATTTAAGTAAGATTTGTTTTTTTAACTTTCCAAAATGGGTCAAGATGCTTGTTTTGGATGAAGCAGATAAAAATGTGGAGTCAAGGGATTAAAGGTCAAATCCATGAGATTTACCAGAAATTAAATATAAGCATTAAGGTGGGCACGTGATTTGTCTATAGCTAGCAGGTTGGGTTAATTGTTACAGTATAGCTGTGAAGTGCTATATTGTCCTTTCCCCCTGCTGAAAACAATTGTTTCCTACAATCTCTGTCTAGCTCAATTCTATAGTAAGACAGGGACGCTTGGTCTCAAACATTTCTCTATGTATTATTACGAAAACTGTTATATCTGCTTAATTGATGTGTCAACATAATTAGTTATCTCTCTCTTTTCTTTTAAGGTTGGGTTGTTTTCTGCCTTAATGTCAATCGATATGTTGGAAGTTATCAAAAAGTTCATGAGAAATCCATTTCAACTTCTAATGAAGAAGGAAGAATTGACCCTTGAAAGGACCAGTATTTTATAATATTTTTGAAAGAGGGTAATGTTTTTCTAGTTGATATACATAAAAATTATGGCCAGAATTTTTTTTTTTACCTTCTTACTTAAGCTCTGTACTAAAATTACAGAAAGTAGTAACCGTGTCATAGTATTTATAAGTAAAGCAGCAGAGTAAACACAAGAAGAGAAACAATTATACCAGATAATAGAAAAACTGAGCTGAACCTCTTTCTTAAGTCCAGGATACTTTGTTCTAAAATTTGGTACAATAATATCTGTATTTAAGTGGAATTAATAGAATGAATTTCTAACTTGCCCCTTGCAATGGCAGGGATGAGAGCAAGAAATCAAATGGCTTTTCCTTCTGACTCTATTAACATTTTCCTCTCTGCAATACCGGGGTGGGGGGTGGGGGCTGGAATTACATGCTCCTTGTGGCATACAAGAGACCAACCAGTACACAGGCTGTACTTTTTCAGAACACAAGGCAGAGGGTAGACTGGCTTCTGAGAAAACGCATGCCAGGAAGTTCAGTTTCTGATGTGGTAAGAGTAGTTCTTCCCTAGTATTGCCAGTTAAGACACAGTTAATATCGAATTACTTCCTTAATAAACTGATGCAGGATGTAGTTACAATGTAGCTGTAAAGTGCTGCCTTGTCTTTACCCCTGCTCAAAATAAAACTGTTACCTTTCTAGCCCTGTCTGCCCTGGTGCTTAGCAGCCAGGGATGCGTGGTCTCAGACATGTCTACCAAGTTAAACACTGACTTGAGGAATGACTCTTGAGAATTCAGTCTTATTAATATTTTGCAGGTGGTGACAGAGAAAGAAAGAAAGAAAGAAAGAAAGAAAGAAAGAAAGAGAGAGAGAAAGAAAGAAAGAGGCATTATCAGGAAGGAATTCAGGTATGGGACAAACCACGTTTTTTTTTTTTTTTTAATTTTTTTTTTTTCAACGTTTATTTATTTTTGGGACAGAGAGAGACAGAGCATGAACGGGGGAGGGGCAGAGAGAGAGGGAGACACAGAATCCGAAACAGGCTCCAGGCTCTGAGCCATCCGCCCTGAGCCTGACGCGGGGCTCGAACTCACGGACCGCAAGATCGTGACCTGGCTGAAGTCGGACACTTAACGGACTGCGCCACCCAGGCGCCCCGCAAACCACGTTTTGATTACTGCCAACTTACTGGTATTTCAATTCCTCATTTAATTATAGTCATCTGCCAAAAGTTGGTTTTGAGGGGAAGATTTTTAGCAGTCTTTGTCAGCTCAAGCTATGTGGGGAAATAAAGCCCACACTCCACAGTGAGCTGTATGATTTCTATGCGGTTCATTACCGTTTTGTGGCCTGGAAGAGTGTGCAGCAGCTGCTGTTTGAATCAGAACTTGAACATATACTACCGTGATCTCAGGCTCATGATTTTTATGTACAATGGTATCTATGGTTATAAACTATGTACCGCCCACCACTTGTGGAAACTGTATTCTCAACTGAATATTTGTCATCTTCATTGAGTATTTGCCTTTATTCTGGTGAAATAAATTTATGTGTTGTTGTTCAAGTGTGATTCTGTTAGCCAGACAACCTTTAAAATCAGATATATGAATGAGGACAACAATCTTATCATCTAGTAACATGGTAAGATGTATTTAAATTCTACTTGGAGAGATTCATGGTTGATCAGAACATAGTAGAAAAACAAATGTGAAATGTAGCCCAGACTTTGGATTTTGTACAATTGATATTCAAAGGAAAAATCAACAATGCTGTTAGATCCAGCTGCCTTAGCTTACACGTGAGTCCTTTTTTTTAGTCGTGTTATTCACATCTTGTGCTTTCTTGGGGATTCCTCTATAATTGGGATTTTGTTAGCATTTTCTGGTATCAATTTACATTGACACTGGCTTAGGTATAGTGGTTTTATTACTAAATAAATTATGTCTTGCTACTAATGTAAAAATAACTTTAAAAAGATATAGAGGCACCATGTCCAGCCGCAAAGGGGGCAGGAAGAAGCCCCTGAAGCAGCCCAAGAAATAGGCCGAGGAGATGGTCAACAGAAGGCGTTCAAGCAGGAGCCAAAAGAGGAGCAGAAGAAACTCCAGGAGCTAAAAGGCCAAGACCAGGCCACAGGGAAGGGCCCCCTGGTCACAGGCAGAATTAAGAAATCTGGCAAAAAGTAAACTGTTCCTTGTGCCTGAGGCAATGGTAATCCTTAATTCCATTCCTGTTTAAACATCTGGATTCCCTGTCGTAACCCTGTTGCTACCGATAGCTAGAATGGAGTGTCTTAGATCCTGTTGTACATTTAAGAATAAACTTTTGTTTTAAAAAATCAATCATTAAAATAAAAAAGAAAGACAAAATGTAGTAGTCAACAAGAATAGATGATGAGATGGTGCTCAGAGATGGCACTGGCCTAATTTAGGACATGGTTTCACGAGTGAAACAACATGTAGTTTGGACAAAGAGCGAGTCAGTATTTCCATATTTGTTTTTTTCTTGTTCCGGTTATTTGATATTTTAAATTGCTCCAGCCACGGCATTTTTGATTGGCTATATTATCTGTTTTGGTATAGAGCCATGGTGGTATCTCAGCCATCTGTGTTACGGTGTCTTAGGTGAACTGAGCAGAAAGCAGTGATAAGTATGGGTTATCATGACAGATCTTTGGAAGTTCCTTCCACACACACACTATAAAAAGTTTTTAAGTCCTAGACCAAGTCTGTCCAATAGAACTTTTGCAGCAAGGAAAATATTCTATATCTGTGCTGCCCAACACAGAAGTGACAGGCCACCACGTAGCTACTGAGGTGTGGTTCATGCAACCGGTTAACTATATTTTCTATTTTATTTAATTTTAATTCCAATATCCACATGTAGCTTACTGGCTATTGTATTAGACTGCATAGTCCTAAACAATAGCTAACATTCCAGAGTTTATAGTTGCACTTTATAGTTCCAAAAGTGTGTCAAGACGAATTACGTAATTGTTCTTTTTGTTTAGTCTGTGGTGTTTACATCTGTCCCAGGCCAACAACTGCTCTTGGCTAGCCCTCTTGGTATGGGCTTTAATTCCACTACCACAAACACAATACTGTCATCTGCTTTATAAATAATAATGCTTAAGATGCCTGATAGAATCTGATTTTGCAGCCAAAGGAATCCTTTCCACTAACTACAAAAGAAATCCTTTTTCTCTCTAGATATTGTAATTGGCATCTAGTTAGAATCACTCTATATATAATCTTGGGAAATAAACAGCCACTGATGGTTAACAAGTAGCTCATATTGTTAGTAGTCCATATTGTCCTTGATAAGCAATATTCTGATTAATAATTTTTGTTTGTTCAGAATTGGCAGTGGAGGCTGATCTGGGAGGAAAGCTGTGGCCATAAACATTGAAGAAGACAAGTGGATTCTTTGTGACATTCAGACTTTCTACAATAGCACAGTGGAGGAAATGCCAATGAATGTGACTGACCTTATTTAATTCCTGGGATGAGATAGTTTTGAATGGAGCACTCACTGTTGTGGAATAGGTGATGATAACGTCCACTGTGCTTCTTTCTTTGGGAATATTTGAAGCTCGTCTCAATGCTCATAACGGATCAAAAATACAGATTTTGATGGTAACACTACTCTTACTCGTGAGCCCATATGAGGATGGTCATTGGTTTTATCTGCTTCAGAATTAGAATATTGGAGTTGGATATGACAGATGGGGTTGTAACAATTATTCTTAGAAATGTATTTCCTAGTTCTGTAAAAATGGTTATATTGAGTGTGCTCCATCATTTAATACTATATTGTGGACTGGACAATATGTGCTGTATAAAAGCAGCCAATTGAGGTGCCTAGGTGGCCCACTTGGTTGGGCGTCCAACTTCGGCTCAGGTCATGATCTCACAGTTTGTGAGTTCAGGCCCCACATTGGGCTCTGTGCTGATGGCCATTTGTGTTACGCGTTACGTGTGCCATCAGCACAGAGCCTGGAGCCCACTTCGAGTTCTGTGTCTCTCCTTCTTTCTCTGCCTCTCCCCTGCCCATGCTCACACTGTGTCTCTCTCTCAAAAATAAATAAACTTTAAAAAAAGAAAAGAAAAGAAAAGCAGCCAATTATGGGGCGCCTGGCTGGCTCAGTCAGTGGAGCATGTGACTCTTGATCTTGAGATTGTAAATTTAAGCCCCAGGTTGGATGTAGAGACTACTTAGAAATAAAATCTCTTTTTAAAAAAAGCATCCAATTATATTAAACTAGTTTATCTGCTTTTATTGTGTTAGTCATTAGACTGAATAAAACAAACTCGAAAATGTTTTTTTTTAAATAAAGTATTTGATTTCATTTTGTATGGTATTGTGTTTTTACTTTGTAATGTTACGGCATCAGACTGGAATGCTGGCGGGAAAACCAAGCGGCACTTGGAGACCTTGGTGGATTGGGGATTTATTTAACACTGACGGGCTCAGAGGAGACTGTTTTCCCAAAGATCTGAGCCCTGAATGTGAGTGGGAAGGGTAATTTATAGTTTTCAGCCTCCATATTTGGGGGGGGGGGGTTGGTTTTCGGGCACTCAGCAAAGAAAGAACCCGGAGGAGGGGTCTCTAAGCTAGAGACCAGAGTTTGTTTTAGTCCAATCAGCCATCTTTGGTGTACTTTATCCACTTCTCCAACAGTAAAACATTTTACTAGTCATAAACATGAACTGGAGCCTTTTACTAATAAGCACCAGCAACAATCATATCCTAGGGTTAAATCCCAGAAAATTTGCCGTATTGTACATTGAATATTCAATAAATTATAATAACAAATATTTTTTTCTTTAAAGTTGTTTGGTCCTTATTCCTTAAAGAATTATGCTGTTTGCCATAATTGCCTATTTTCCAAGATAAGATAAAACAGCACACTACAATAAATATTTTATTCTAGTTACAGAATTATAAACAAAGGATACAATCACTGTATACTTGCTTTTCATTAAAAGTTTTAATAGTTCCTTGGGGCGCCTGGGTGGCTCAGTCGGTTAAGCGGCCGACTTCGGCTCAGGTCATTATCTCACGGTCCGTGAGTTCCAGCCCCGCGTCGGGCTCTGTGCTGACAGCTCAGAGCCCGGAGCCTGTTTCGGATTCTGTGTCTCCCTCTGACCCTCCCCCATTCATGCTCTGTCTCTCTCTGTCCCAAAAATAAATAAACGTTAAAAAAAATTAAAAAAAAAAAAAGTTTTAATACTTCCAAGCTAGCTGCTGTTTGGCCATAGCACAAAGACTAGTCACTTGGTCAACTGCAGATGTTCAACAGCAACATCGGCTAAGCACCCTCTGCTTCTTTGACAAAAAAGAAGGATTAGAATGCAAGGTTTCTCCTTCTCATGTGGCAAAAATTTCCTGGTATATGCAAAGTAGCTATTTAACAGCAACGCTTTCTATGTTAATAAGCTAATTAATCAGTAAAGCTCTTTTTCCATAATGATAACATGGAGTCACAGGCCCTATTAGGGAAGGATTGAAACCGAGTATGATCCTGGTCTTTTCTTACAAATTACTTCTTGAGCAATCTTTACGTTGAACACAGCTCATAATTTATCAAAAGAACCACTGATAGGCAGTGAATATTCCACCAGTTGTTTTGACTGGTATCACACAGAAAAGAATACGGTGGTGAATTTCTAGGTGGAAACAGCCCCCATCCTTCCTCAGTCCTAGTATTGATGCAAAACTGCTTTCACAAAACTGCTGCTGTGGCAAATAAGGCAAAGGCTAAAATCCTTGGAAGTTATCAGAGCAATTAAAAGTCATCACTGCCTTCAGTAAGTCAATGTGCAAAAGGAAATCCTAAATAATGAGATGGAAGGGATGATATTTACTCTGATGTTCATTCCCTGCCAAGACTAGAAGGCAGGTGGAAAGAACTGCATAAAGGTGAGATCAAAACAAACATAACTTGTATTTGGAAAAGGTATAACCACCAAACTTACTAGAAGGCCTTCATTTCCCTGTCTAATGTGGATTGTATTCAGGATCATGCTGGTCTGTTACCTCCATCCAAGGACACCTTTGATTACTTTCTTGAACTCATTAGAACAAGGCACTGCCCCTTCTTCCACATTTCTTCCATTCCAGGACCTCACTTCCACTCTTCCTCCTCTGCACAAGGCCCTCTGCTTCCTCTCCACACCCTTTTTGGCTTCCTATATATCCTTCCAAGCATCAGACCAACTGCTCCCTGATGTTTTCAATCTGATGATGCTGGCACTTCCACATGTTCAAAACCCAACTTTTCATTTTGCCCCAGGGCTACTTTTCCCATTACCTTGAACTTCCTCCTCTTATCTAGACTTTGGCAACAGTCGCCATACTTGTTTCCCCGCCCTTGGTCTTGCTTTATCCGATCCACTTATCACTCAACCCCAGGATGATCTCATAAAACATGTAAGTTATTCAGTGGATTTCCTTTTCCTCAGGATAAAGTCTAAAGTACAAGTCTTCCCTGCTTTTGGTGTTGCATCTAAAACATCATCACCAAACCTAGGGTCATCTAGATTTTCTTCTATGTTATCTTCTAGGAGTTTTATACTTTTGTATTTTACATTTAGGACTGTGATTCATTTTGAGTTCATTCTACTGAAGGATTTAAGGTCTGTATGTAGATTCATTTATTTCCACGTGATGTCCGGTTATTCCAGCACATTTGTTGAAGACACTATCTTTTCTCCACTGTATTGTCTTTGCTCCTTTGCTAAAGATCAGATCAGTACAGTTGACTATACTTATGTGGGTCTACTTCTAGGCTCTTGTAAGAGAAACTCTATTTTTCTCCTCTGCTCTCAAAACTCTACTCTTCACAACACTTCTGACACTGCTGGTCATCAAATGTTGGGGCTTTTCCCACACAAACAGTTCTGCAAAACCAACTGGGTGTCCTAAAATTTAACTCAATTCTGACACCATCTAACCTAGAGATAAGTTTAGATGCCAAAGGTTAAGTGTTCGATGCCATGAGAATAACCCCTTAACCAAACATTTCAGATGCCAAATATAAGTCCTTGTTATTTATGCTTCTGACCAACTGGCTATAAACTGGAGGTTCCCATGACCCCCTTCTTGGGTTTGATTAATACACTAGAGTGGCTCACAGAACTCAAGAAAATTTACCAATTTAAAAGGATAGAGCTAGGGGCGCCTGGGTAGCTCACGCATCTGACTTCAGCTCAGGTCATGATCTCATGGTTCGTGAATTCAAGCCCCACATAGGGCTCTGTGCTGACAGCTCAGAGCCTGGAGCCTGCTTCAGATTGTTTCCCTCTCTCTCTGCTCTCTCCCCACTCATACTCTGTCTTCTGTCTCTTTCTCAAAAATAAACATTTAAAAAATTAAAAAAAAAAAAAAAAAAGGATAGAGCTCAGAAATAGCCAGATGGAAGAGATGCATAGAGCAAGGTATGAGGGAAGGAACATTCTCCTATCATATCCACGTGTTCACCAACCCAGAAGCTCTTTGAATGCTGTCCTTTGGGATTTTTATGGAGGCTTTGTTATATAGGCATGATTGATTAAATCCGTGGTCATTGGTGACCCATTCAACCTCTGGTCAGAAGGTGGGGCTTAAAGTTCTAACCCTGTAACCACAGGGTTGGTTCCTCTGGCAACCAGCCTCCCTCTTTAGGGGCTTTCTAAAAGTCATCTCATTAATATAAACGCTGGTGTGGTTGAAAGGGACTTATTAAGAAAAACAAAAGACACTTTCTTCACCTTTATCCTTTGGAGTTATTTCGGGTACTGGGAATAAAACTAAATATCGTAATGAAAGATGTTCCTATAGTTATTATATAGGAAATTACAAGGGTTTTAGGAGCTATGTGCCAGGAACAGTGGAAGACAAATATATATTTCCTATTATAAATCACAATATCACAGCTCTCTATTCTGTTCCATTGATCTATTCATCTATTCTTTTACCAATACAACACTATCTTGATTACTGTAGATGTATTGTATGTATTAAAGTCAGGTGGTATCAGTCCTCCAACTCCGTCTCCTCCTTCAATATTGTGTTGGCCATTCTGGGTCTTTTGCCTCTCTATATAAACTTTCAAAACAGTTTTTTAAATATCCACAAAAATAATATGCTGGGGTTTTTATTGGGATTGCATTATATTTATAGGTCAAGTTGGGAAGAATTAACATCTTTTACAATATGGAGTCTTCCTATCCATGAACATGGAATATCTCTCTGTTTATATTTTTCTTTGATTTCTTTGATCAAAGTTCTGAAGTTTTCCTCATATAGATCTTGTACATAGTCTCTTAAATTTATACCTAAGTATTTCATTTTGGTGGTATTAATGTAAATGGTAGTGTGTTTTCAATTTCAAATTCCACTTATTCACTACTGGGATATATGAAAGAAATTGATTTTTGTGTATTAATCTTCCATTCCTGCAACCCTGCTATAATTGCTTATTGGTTTCAAGGCTTTTTTGTTGATTCTTTCAGATTTTCTACATGTATGATTAAGTCATTTGTGAATAGAAAATGGTTTATATCTTCCTTCCCAATCTGTATACATTTCATTTTTTCTTTTCTTATTGGATTAGCTAGGAATTTCATTATGATTTTGAAAAGAAGTGGTGAGATTTTTTTTAAGTGTTCTACAATCCTATGAATAGGTCTTAGTGTTTTAATGAGACTGTGTCCTTCAGCTGTGAACTTCACATATGCTTCTCAGTTCTTCCCTCCACCCACAACTCCTACCCTTTGATGTGATAGTATGGCTAGAGTGAGCTGGAGTTGGGTACTTTCCTTCCCCCAGGTCAGTTAGTCTCTGAGTAGATATATTTTCCTGAGAGAAGCCTTGTTAAAAAGAACAGAATGCTCTGGCTTATTTCAAAAAGGTGACTTTTCTCCTCTTCTGCTGGAAACATAAGGAGATTTTCCCTCAGTGTCCACTGTGAGAACCTGGTCAAGATCCTAGAAGTAGGGGCACCTGGGTGGCTCAATCGATTAAGTGGCCAACTTCAGCTCAGGTCATGATCTCACCAGTTCAAGCCCTGCTTCAGACTCTCTGCTGCTAGCTTGGAGCCTGGAGCCTGCTTCAGATTCTGTGTCTCCCTCTCTCTCTGCCCCTCCCCCACTCATGCTGTGTCTCCCTCAAAGATAAATAAACATTAAAAATTAAAAAAAAAAAATCCTGGAAGTAAAATATACAAAAGTATGGAGCCATCAATGATTGGGTCCTTCTTCGGTTTAAAAGTAAAATTTTTTAATTAAGACTTTTTTTAAGAGCATTTTTAGATTCAAAGTAAAATTGAGGGGAAGGTGGAGATTTCCCATATACCCTTTACCTCCCCCATTATCACCATTCCCAACTAGACTATTACAATTGATGAAACTATACCCCTTGAAGTTTTTAACTCTCAGAGTTGTCCACACTGAGTTCCCACGAATTCATCAATTACAGTTGAAGTTTCCCTACCCTGGAACTGGTTCCCATGGCAAACTATGCTTGCGGGCTTCTGGTCAGGTAAGTTGTGATTCCCTGTATTCACATGGGGGTCTCTCCAATTTGAGGGCAGCTATTTGCCCTGTGACCTCACTTCTCCCATGGATAAGAAGAGTTGCTGATTTTCCAATTTGGTCAGCCTTTTACTTCTTGTTAGGATGGAGTGGCAACTTCCAGTTTCTTACATGCTGGGCCAGAAACCAGAAGAAAAGGTTTTCAGACTTGTAGGAATTAGGTCTTAGCTCTTCAGTAGTATTCACTTTGTATCTACAGACTTGTTTTTGTAGACCAGATGTTTGTCAATCAAGTCTTTTGTTTCTATTAATATATGACCAGCAACAGTGATAGCCGTCTTGTGGGTACATGTCTGAAGAGGCTATCTCCTTCTATTTCTATAAGGCAAAAATTTCATTAGTAGCACATTTTGAGAAAACTGAAAAATGATCAAAACTTGCATTAAATATCACAATAAGCCAATGACACCCCTTTTAATGGTGTTTGTATACATGGTGTGCAGGATATTTGGGAGGTAGCATCTTTTCATTTTCTCTACCAAGAAGTTTATAGACAGAATGGAATTTGCCAAAATTATATGTACAATATCTACCAAATATGTTCATAAATAAGCAAAATCTAGTTTGTATTTGGACAAGATATCAACGTTCTTTTTATTTATGCAGCATTGTTAAAATATCCACATAAGTCAAGAAGACCATTTGAAACTCCATTGTTCAAATCAGAATAACTAGGAAGTAGGGGGAACATTTTTGTTGTTGTTGCTGTGAGTTGACATACTCTTTGATTTAGTATAAAAACCATCTGTAGTAAGACCTGACAAAATTGGTTCCACATTGTAAGGGGCCAAGATATCTGTTATCAAATTTCCCCTTTTGCTCACCCACAAAACATTTTAGTTGACACCTCTGAATCAGGAATTGTAATTTTATGTAGTTTCATAAAGCAATCAAAGGTGTGATAATGCATGTGTTCATGTATTCAATCCAAGCTAATATAGCAGCCACTATTTTCAAAATACAGTTTTTGGCAGATGGTAAAATTTTGGATTGATTTAGAGGGACTTGGCTATCTAATCCAAGTTGTGAGATTTAGCCTCCATATATGACTTCACATCCCCTTCCTCACCATACTTGTCTTAGTTCAGCAACTATAACAAAATACCACAGACTGGGTAGCTTATAAACAACAAACATTTATTGCTCACAGTTCTGGAACTTGGAAGTCTCAAACCAGGGTGCCAGAATGGTTTGGTGAAGGCCCTATTCCTAGTTGAAGACTTCTCATATCCTCACATGGTGGAAGAGGCAAAAAAAAACCTCTCTCGAGCCTCTTCTATAAGGACACTAACCTCATTCATGAATACTCACCTTCATGACCTGATCACCTCCCAAAGGCCCAACATACCAGTCCCATCCTACTGGGCATTAAGATTTCATCAACACATGAATTTGGAATTTGGCTGGGGCTGGGGGGTGGAGGGAGCACAAACATTCAAGCTATAGCAATGTCCAATCCCAAATTCTTTTCTATCTTTGGGCAGAATGTACTCTTGATTATTAAGTTTCTTATTTTTAGTTTTTATTTTAATTCCACTTAGTTAACATAGTGTTATATTAGTTTCAGGTGTACAATACAGTGATTTAACAATTCCATGCATTACCCAGTGCTCATCACAACAAGTGCACTCCTTAATCCCCATCACCTATTTAACCCATCCCTCCACCCATCTCCCCTCCAGTAACCATCAGTTTGTATTCTATAACTAAGAGTCTGTTTCTGCTGTTATCATTAAGAGAGTATGGTACTGACACAAAAACAGACACATAGATCATTGGAACAGAATAGAGAACCCAGAAATGGACCCACAAATGTATGGCCAACGAATCTTTGACAAAGCAAGAAAGAATATCCAATGGAAAAAAGACAGTGTCTTCAGCAAATGGTATTGGGAAAACCGGATAGTGATAATGAAGAAGAATGAACTTGGGTGAGCCACTCTGACAGGTGAGAGGTGATATCTCATTGTAGTTTTGACTTGCATTTCCCTGATAAGTGATGTTGAGCATCTTTTCATGTGTCTGCTGGCCATGTGTATGTCTTCTTTGGAAAAAATGTCTAATCATGTCTTTAGCCCATTTTCTAATTGGATTATTTGGTTTTGGGGTGTTGAATTTGATAAGTTCTTTATATATTTTGGATACTAACCCTGTATCAGATATGTCATATGCAAATATCTTCTCCCATTCCATAGGTTGCCTTTTAGTTTTGTTGATTATTTCCTTCACTGTGAAGAAGCTATTTATCCTTATGAGGTCCCAATAGTTCACGTTTGCTTTTGTTTCCCTGGCCTCCAGAGACGTGTCTAGTAAGAAGTTGCTGCGGCTGAGGTCAAAGAAGTTGTTGACTGTTTTCTCCTCTAGGATTTTGATGGTTTTCTGTCTTATATTTAACCTTTCATCCATTTTGGGTTTATTTTTGTGTATGGTGTAAGAAAGTGGTCCAGTTTCTTTCTTTTGCATGTTGTTGTCCAGTTTTCCCAACACCATTTGTTGAAGAGACTGCCCTTTCCCATTGGATAATCTTTTCTGCTTTGTCAAAGATTAATTGACCATATAGTTTTAGGTTTATTTCTGGGTTTTCTATCTTGTTCCATTGATGTATGTCTATTTTTGTGCCAGTACGATACTGTCTTGATGACTACAGCTTTGTAATATGACTTGAAGTCTGCCATTGTGATCCTTCCAGCTTTGCTTTGCTTTTTCAAAGTTGCTTTGGCTATTTGGGGTCTTTTGTGGTTCCATACAAATTTTAGGATTGTTTGTTCTAGCTCTACAAGAAATGCTGGTGGTATCTTGATAGGGATTGCATTAAATGTGTAGATTGCTTTGGGTAGTATAGATATTTTAACAAGATTTGTTCTTCCAACCCATGAGTATGGAATGTCTTTTCATTTGTTTGTGTCTTCTTCAATTTCTTTCACCAGAAAGAGAAATTAAGAAAACAATCCCATTTACAATTGCGCCAAAAGTAACAAGACACCTAGGAATAAACCTAACCAAAGAGGTGAAAGACCTATACTCTGAAAACTATAGAACACTGATGGTTATTAAATTTCTTAATCCAATTGTATGTGTCCTTCCATCTTTCTTTAAAATAATGAACACTTAGGACACACTGAGATTGCAGACTTCAGTTGCATCACTTAGAGTCATACATGAATGAATAATCGATTATTGTGAACTGCAAATCATGACGGCCAACATCAGCAACACCAACTCTGAAAGACAGATAATCTATGCTGTATCCATTTGACACTAAAAGCAGTGCTGCTTTTGGGACACTTGGGGGCTGGCCATATGGATTTATACATTTTCCTCAACCTTCAGCGTACATTGTCTAAAGCTGGGATTTTTCATGTGCTGGGGCAGTGGTTTCCTAGAACACAGGACTTTCCATGCTAACTCAACAGTGCTATGTAAATAGGAACAGCCAGTTTTGTAAGCAGAAGGAGTTAGGGGTCTCCAGTAAAAGAAAGTCAAGACACAGCTTTTCTGATACAAAAGAAGTCATTTCAGGCCCCCATCTATCCCCATCCCCTCACCCCCACCCCAACCCCCACCCCAAGTCCTCCACCCCCCATCTATACCCTACTTGTCCAAGCACACTTCCTACAGAACTTCCTAGGAGCTGTCAGAATTGCACACACACACACACACACACACACACACAATGCAAAAACCTCAGCAGTTAAGGACTTTGAGGGAACAAAGAAAGTGCAAAAACTAACAGTTTCTACCAGGCAAGAAAATAGTCTAACTGTATCAGAGACAATAATCAGTGGTTAAAACTTCCAGTGCTATTTCAAAAGTAAGCAAGGCCCTAAAGCCCCCTCCCAAGATAAGGAGCCCAAGACCCCAGCTAATTTATACTAGCTCTTGGAGCTTGCCCTTAGCCACTTCCCCTCCTCTGACAGTTACCTCTGCCTCACTATAATGTTAAAGTCTCTGCCCTAGCGGGAGCCCAAGCTTCATTAACACACCATACCTTTCGTGTTTTCTAAGCTTGTGCAACCTTTACAGACAATGAGAAAGCTCCCCTTTCTGAATATTCATTCTAAACCCTAAATAAAAGGAAACTGCTCACCCCTGCTCAGGGAGTTATGGCTTTGGAAGTTATTCCCCTGATCTCTTTAATTGCTGCAAATAAAGTTTACTTGGTGTAACAACCCTCCTCTCCTCCCCCCCCCCCCCCCCCCCCACCAGTGTAGTGTCTACCTGTAATTCACCAAGGAGCAAACTCAAAAGAGTTCAGTTACAGTCACCCTCCTCAGTTCAGGGTAGTTAGGAAGTCTTCAAATCCAAATGCCCCATCCTCAGAAGCACCATTTACATAAACTATAACCAAACCCCACTGGTAGTACTGATCTGATGAGGGCAAGATTAGGAAAGATGAACTACTCTGTTGCAGTACCCAGCTTTGTAACCAAGCCAATGTGAGTTTGCTCCTTGTTGAGTCAAACTGCATCAGGTTGAGTTGTGACACAAAGAAAACTTTATCTGTAGCTAATAAGGAGGTCTAACTGCACAAGCAAGGGTGGATGGGTTCCTTTTATTCAGTGTTAGGATGAATATGTAGATAGGGAAGTCTTGTCACCGTGTATAGGGGCAGGCATAAGGTCACACATGCACCTTAAGGAAACATGCCTATGTGCATATTCATTGTATGTTCATTGTGTGTTATGTAAATGAGGCTTGTGCTCCTCCTTGGGCAGAGATTTCAGCATTATAATGAAATAGAGGTAGTTGCTGTTCATTCTACAGGTCACTCCATGGTCCATCTGCACAGGTGCAAATCAGTGGTTAAAGCTCAAATTGGTCTAAGTGGCTTCTGCAGGCTGCAGGTTTTGTCACAGGAGTCACTACTGCTGGAGGGGCAATTTTGACTTCCATTTGCCCGTGTTCAGAGATTAGTTAGAAGGAAGAGCTTAAGGATAATTATGGGAGAAAGTTTGGGGGGCACAAGCAGGTGGGCAGTAAAGGTCAGGTCTTAGGGTCTAGCTGGTGACAGCTTCTCTTTTATAACAAAAGAACACGTGAACTCCCCCAAATTGAACATAGTCACAAGGCAAGCTTGCCCAACCAAAAGCAAAAGCACTTTCAGGGTCTAAATTCATTAATTACAACTAAACGATGTTGCCCCACCCCTGGCTTTGCTGATTAAAAAACTCACACAAATTACCAATGCCAGCTCTTTTGGTCTGCACAGTCACAGAATCTGAAGGAGGCTCCAGGCTCCAGGCTCCAGGCCAAACGTGGGGCTCACACTCATGAGCTGTGAGACTATGACCAGAGCCTAAGTCTGACGCTTAACCGACTGAGCCCCCGCCAGTGCTCCTGGTTTGCACAATCTTAAAGCTTGTCTAGATAAAGCATATCTTCTAGCTTCTGTATTCCAAGTGCAGGGGAGGAGACTGCAGAGAAACCCACAGGCCTGCCTGACCTGGAGAAAGAAAATGCTGGGCCTTACAGGAAACAAAAGATCCCGATAATGCATGTGAGCTCAGTAACCATCCACAGCAGAACGCTGTGCCTGCAGCTTCCTTTGTGTGCCCGTGTTCCAGCTCAGGCACCAGGCCACAGGCTGCAAACTCCAGGGCTACCCCCACGTGGGGCCAGGTTCATTGTGTAACCTCGGGCAACCCTCACTGCACTCTGATTTGTTGACTTCATCTGCAAACCGGGGGTGAATGTCCATGTATTGTTACCGAGGGGATATAAAAATTATAGATGGCTTCAGGAAATAGGAAACAAGAAAGACCATGAGAGAGAACAGGACAAAGAACTGCTTAGAGGGAAATAGGCAAATATTTGGAATATAACTTGGGTTTGTGTTTGGACTGAAGACAGATTTATATCTTCTTTAAAAAAAAAAAAAGTTTATTTATTTATTTTGAGAGAGAGCAGGGGAGGGGCTGAAAGAGAGTGAGAGAGAGAATCCCGAGCAGGCTCCATGCTGCCAGCGCAGAGCCCGATGTGTGTCTCGAACCCACAAACCGTGAAATCATGACCTGAGCCAAAATCAAGAGTCAGACGGTTAACCGCAACTGACTGAGCCACCCAAGTGCCCCTATATCCTCTTTTTTAATAGGTGGGGAGTGATCAGAAGGATGAAAAAGAGAATAGGAGAGTAAAGGAATATTGAGAAGCAGGTGGTAGACCCCACCCCAAGTCTGGGAGCTATGCTTCACAACTATTCAAAACATATTTCTTCACAAACGAGTTCCCTTTAATATTTTCTGGACTAAGCTGGTTTACTACAGTCACCTCTCCTTTATTGCCTCACCCCTGCTGGTAACTCATTTCCTTGTTGAATCTACTTTCTGATCCTAAAATATATGCAAAACCAACCATACCCATTGAAGTTGTAATTAAGGTGATCGAGGTCTGCATTTTAATTTACACTAAACTACAACAATTTCCAGTATTTCGATTCATCCTGTTAGTATTTGAGTACTTTCTATGTAAGTACTTATGTCAGAGAAATGAATAAAATACTGCGCCAAAGATGGCCAACTGGACTAAAACAAGCTCTGGTCTCTAGCTTAGAGACCACTCCTCCGGGTTCTTCCTTGGTTTGCTGAGCTCAGGAAAACCCCCACACTTATGGAAGCTGACAACTGTAAATTACCCTCCCCACTTGCATTTGGCGCTCAGATCTTTGGAGAAACAGTCTCCTCTGAGCCCGCTGGTGTTAAATAAATCTCTGATCCACCAAGATCTCTGAGTGCCGGTTGGTTTTTCCACCAGCATTCCAGCCTGGTTCCGTAACATTTAGACTAGGCACAAAGGAGAATAATAAAGTAGGAGTGTCTTCTACCTTGCAGTATTGAAAACAACCAGTTGGATTCAATCCTAAATGACAGAAAACTGGCACCTCAGTCAGGTTCAGATGGCCCGTCAGCTGGAACTGGGTGATCCCAATGGCAGTCCAAATGGAGGGTCCCTGAGAGCAGAGATCAGTGGTGGTGGGATCAGTCACAGGATTTCAGAAGAGGCTGAGGATCAACAGGATTTAGGTGGTCACAGGAGGAGGCACAATCGTTGCTTCAGGTGTCAAAGATAAAGTGAGACCTTAAAGTGGTGGAAACAGATTTTATCGAGTAGCTCCTATCAGTTGGGGAAAGAGCTGAGCCCACCCCAATTTGTGCAGAGCTGACTGGCATTTTCAAAGGGAGACTGAGAGAGTAGGGAGGGGGTGTGGGCAGGGGCCCAATAGAGGCAGGGAAATGAGAACTTTCAAGAAGTGGGTGTCAGTGTAATCATGGTTAGTTCAGCTGTATCTGCTGGCTGGCAATCATGAAGTTAGGATCCTGTCCTCCCACCGAGACTGGCATACAGAAGAGGTCCAGTCCTTTCTGATGATTACATTTCAGAGGAATGGCTTTTGGGTCCTTGAGAAAGACACTCCCAGGTTGTAGGAGATATGTATACATTTCAAAGGAACAGAGGAAAAATACACACCTGTAAGCTTATTTTAGTAAATGCTCCAAGAAAGAGGTGTGTCAGAGCTCTATCTTCAGGTCTTGGTTAGGACAAACGATGCATTCCTTGAGTTTTTTTCAAATAGGAACTCAAAAGGAGGCTGGGTCATCACAGGGATGCAAACTTGGGCTTCCAGAAGTCACGGTAGGTCAAGTCTTAGTGCAAGGGTTTGGACGGAGTCATTATTTGTGGAAAGTTTGTTTCACCCAAAGAAGGAATTGCAGTATGGTTAAGATCTGAGACACAGGCATGTTATTTGAAAGCAGGGAGATGGAGAACTTTGCAAATGAGGCAGAGGAGTCAGTGTGTGCTAAGGGCAGCAAGAAGTCACAGGAGTTTCTGTTTTTGCTTCTAATGATAACTCCTGATGAGGGAGTATAAGGCAAGGGGACAGGCTGCACCACTACTCCGCCCCCACCCCCAGGGGGGATATGTGTGAAATTCTTCAGGCACTCCTGGCTGCCCAAGAACAAAGGAAAGGGGAAAAACAAATGGCTAACTGATAGAGATCATAGTCCTGCAGGACCTGATCCATCTATTTACAAATATTTTAGTAAATCACAAGAAAAAGGCAATCTTGTCAATAGCCTAATCTCCAGAAACCTATAGACTCTGTTTCCTGGAGCCCCAATATCACTCCTCCATAGTGATATGGGAAACAAAGGCAGAAGGAAATGGCAAATAGAACTAAATTTCCTTATAACCTGCAGCCCATTGGCAAATACTTGAGGCAGGTAGAGTAAAACCTTTCTCCAGGAACTCCCTACTGTCTTAATGCTAATGCTTTGCTAGAGGGAAAACCTTAGCTTGACACTATCAAGGCCTCCTGTATCCTGTGAGTCTTCTTTAGCATATGGAAGTCTCATTGGAAACTTAACCTGGACTTTACCTCCCCCATCTCCTAGTATGTAACCAGTCTCTCCTCGTGGTCCCAGAGCAGCTCTTTCTGCCCACGGATCCTGTCCCTGTGCTTTAATAAAATCAGCTTTTTGTACCAAAACATCTTCAAAGATTCTTTCTTGGCCATTTCTTGGCCTTTCTTGGCAGCTGCAGACCTTGTGAGCCCCACTATCACCCCAAAAAACTTCACCATATGTATTAGGCTTTATGTGAAAGGGGTTAATGCAGCAGTGGTATGCAGGGCAGAAGCAGGGACAGTGGAGATTGGACCCTGGCTCCATCAGGGCCTCGTACTGAAGCAGGATAAGGTGAGGAGAGCCTCGTCTGGGGTGATGGAGGTGGGGAGGGAAGTCAGGGGTCAGGAGACCCTTTGGAGAAAAGCACACCCAGCAGTACCTGAGGAGTGGCCTAGGATGGGAGGAGTGGGGGTGGGGTGAATTCTAGTTTCCAGCATTACTGACAACTGAGGGGAAACTGGCTTCCTGACTTAGGGGTGAGGAGGGAGCATATGTGGGCTTGGGCTGGTGTTGAGCATGAGGTGCTGGAGAGGCAGCAGGTATAGCAGTCCAATGGGGACCTGAGATAGCCGGGACTGCAGATACTGCAGATTGGGGGAGCACCCTGAGTGCAAGGAAGATGGCTGTGGGAGAGCTGTGGGCCCCCAGGGTGAGAGAGGAGCAGAGAGGCCTGGGGGAGAGCAAACTCAGGGGAAGGAGAGAGGGAGGAGGCACAGAGAAAGGAAGCATCTCATTTTACTGGATGCATGCATGGGTTTTCCTGGATGCATGTGTGTATGCGTTGCATGCGTTTTAGTGGATGCATGTATGTATGCATGCATGCATGTATTTATGTGGCCTCTCAATTTATGTGCACGGGTTTGAATTCAAGGACTAGGTAATACCTTTTGATGAATGAAAGAGAATACTGTACAAATTCTGTAAAACTTCAGATAGTTATTTCTTCTAAAAAGGAACTATTTTAAAGGGCTGGTTCATTGCAAATTGAGATGGGGTAACAAATGAGTAGAGGGCGATCACCAGAAGGCAGGACAGACAAGGCCCGTGGTGGCGCTCTGAACGGGAAGAGAGCCATGGGGCAAAGAGTGGGTGCCACGCTGGGAGCCAGGAGGGTAGAGATGGGGGTGGGTGGAGCAGAGGAGTCATCTTCCAGGAGGAGCAACAGGGAATCCGAGACCCAGAGGCTGAGGAATGTGAGCCAGAGAAAGCCAGAATTCAAAATGAATCCCTTTTTGCGTCTATCTGTATGTTTCTTGACCACTGTTTCTGGCCATTGTTGTAATATATTATCAACATCTAATTTTAGAGGAACTATATTTCTAAATCTTACCTAGTAGACACGCAATACTCAGAAGTCTCAGGAGCCCTTACGTCATCAAGTATATACCATTTTGTTCACGTGACCGCTCACACACTCAAGGCAACTTCTCAGCGGGAGAGTCGTTTAAGGGGCTTCACCTACAACTGCATTTTCTCTGAAATTTCGAATTCCAGTCCGCTCACTCTGTAGTCACTCACTCTTTGACCGCAGCCTCTTAATATTCACCTGGAATCCTCTGCCCACCCCTTGCCTGCTCCCTAAGACTCCACCCCACCCAGCAATCTCCTGACCTTCCTTCTCGCCTGCCTCCCTGTCTCAGATGCAGAATCACCTGGCACCTTTGCCCTCCTCTCTCTGTTCCTGTCCTTCCACCCCAACAACCCCAGACCTCGGGTGCCTCCTGTCTTCCCTACTTCCCCAACACCTGTGGCTGCCGGAGATGAGGACGGCGTTGCCACAATGGCAGTATCTAGCTGTGGGCAGAGGGCTTCATGCTGTGTGACCAGCCTCCACTTCTCCTGGACCTTCTCCCTCTCCTGTCCCCTCATCAGCCATGCTCAATCTTCCCCCTCTTCTGAGGCCTGTGTCCTTCACTCTTTGCTGATGGCTTCACCTCCTACCTCAGAAGAAGACATCACACGCACTGTCCCTTCTCATCCCCACGTGTGCCTCCTATTCACGGCTCCACAGGCTGGCCCACCTTCTCCAGTCCCTCCATAAAGCACACTGACTGTCAGAGAGACACAAGCGAGACACTCACTTAGGGCACCAAAAAGCTCAGTAATCAAAATAAATACTATTGTAAAGCAATGCTTTTTTAAAATCAAAATTAATGCACAAAACCCACGATAAACCAAATTTCAAAATTTTAAATAGAGATAGGATCTAACCCTGCACTTATTCCACCCTGCCTCACTCCCCTCATGCTAATTCTATATCCTGCTGGATATAGGTGCTAAATGTTGCTAACTGGAAATCACCTGGATTCTGCATTCATATATACATACTGGAAACAAAGTTTCACACATAAATATTTATACTTACTATATGGTAATCTACATTTTCACTTTTTAAGAAAATTCTGATAGAACCCACTAAATGGATTCCATGAACCATCAAATGGAGGCCTGCAATTTGAAGAAACCAAAACCACCAGTAGAGGGCACCAAAGTTCTCTCCGACGGTAAAGGCATCCTCTTCCTTTGGGATCATTGCCAAAACAAAAACCAACCCCAAAGTTCCTCAAAGGAGGTGATGTCATCCAAAGAGAAGACTAGAGGACTATAAGTAGGAGATACTATATGATTATTAGAAAAAAAAACTAAGTCATTTAAATTTTTTAAAAAATGTTTGTTGTTTTAATGCTAAGTCATTCAATCATTCCATTCCGACTCTACGTTCCTCTTTGTTAGGGAAATAAAGCATTATAATGAGGGGTGCCTGGGTGGCTCAGTCTGGCTCTTGGTTTCACCTTAGGTCATGATCTCAAGGTTGCTGGGTTCAAGCCCTGCATTGGGCTCTACTCTGGCAGTGCAGAGCCTACTTGGGATTCTTTCTCTATCTCTCCGCCCCTCCCCCACTCATGCTGTCTCTGTCTCTCTCTAAATATATAAATAAACTTAAAAAATAAAATTAAAAATAATTAATATATAATTTTTTTTTGTGAGAAACAGAAAGAGCATGAGCAGGGGAGAGGCAGAGAGAGATGAAAACACAAAATCTCAAGCAGGCTCTAGGCTCTGAGGTGCCAGCACAGAACCTGACATGGGGCTCCAACCCACAGACTGTGAGGTCATGACCTGAGCTGAAGTCTAGTGCTTAACCAACTGAGCCGCCCAGATGCCCCCCAAAAAGATTTTTTTAAGCACTATAATAAAACCTGCACTCCTGTCTCTAAATCCCCTCTATGGAAATACACTCATATTTTAGGTCTCTTATTTCAGCATGAATAGTTTCATATGAATTAGGAAATAAGACTGGTATTTTCATCAAAACTCAACCTAGTTTTTTGTGGGTTTTTTTGCATCTGGCATCCATGAAATACAGCCAGATCAACACTAAACCATTCTGCACACCTAGAAAACTGATTTGAGAATTAACACAACAATCTTCACAACCTGAACCACAGAATTCAGCAGGTATGCAGCACAAAGAGGTGAACTGGGAGAGAGAGAAGCCACGGAGGACAGGGAGCTATTTTTGTTTGCAGAGAGAGGACAGAGATGGGGCGGGGGGGGGGGGGGGGGAGGTTAGAATATGGGAAAAGCACCCCCCCCAAAAGCAGCTGGAGAGTAAGTGGAAAAGTAGAAACAGCCATGGGGACTGAACAAAAAAGGGAGAAAGGAGAAAGGAGAGGGTTTAAATTCAATTAAGACTCTATAAACAGGGGAGCACAGAGTCTGAAATTTTGCAGCTCAATACCTGGCAGTGCTCTGGTGGGAAGGGCAAATCCCCAGGAGCAGAGTGAGGTCCAGCAGTCCTCAGGCCACACGGGGAGAGGCAGTGCCCCTGCTGGGAGTACATTTGGTACAGGCTGGTCAATAATCCACAGAACAATCAGTGTGATTCATCACATCAGTAAAACAAAGGACAAGAACCATATGATCCTCTCAATAGATACAGAGAAACATTTGACAAAATACAGCATCCTTTCTTGATAAAAACCCTCAAGATAGTAGGGTAGAAAGATCATACCTGGAGATCATAAAAGCCATATATGAAAGACCCAATGCAAGTATCATCCTCAATGGGGAAAAACTGAGAGCTTTCCCCCTAAGGTCAGGAACAAGACAGGGATGTCCACTCTTGCCACTGTTATTCAACATAGTATTGGAAGTCTTAGCCTCTGCAATCAGACAACACAAAGAAATAAAAGGCATGCAAATAGGCCAGGAGGAGGTCAAACTTTCACTCTTCGCAGATGACATGATACTCTATATGGAAAACCCAAAAGATTCCACCAAAAAAGTGCTAGAACTGATCCATGAATTTAGCAAACTGACAGGATATAAAATCAATGCACAGAAATCTGTTACATTCCTATACACCAAGAATGAAGCAACAGAAAGAGAAATCAAGGAATCAATCCCATTTACAATTGTACCAAAAACCATAAAATACCTAGGAATAAATCTAACCAAAGAGGTGAAAAATCTGTACACTGAAAACTACAGAAAGCTTATGAAAGAAATTGAAGAAGACACACAAAAAAAGGAAAAAGATTCCATGTTCCTGGATAGGAAGAACAAATATTGTTAAAATGTCAATACTGCCCAAAGCAATCTACATATTCAATGCAATCCCTATCAAAATAACACCAGCATTCTTCACAGAGCTAGAACAAACAATCCTAAAATTTGTATGGAACCAGAAAAGACTTTGAATAGCCAAAGCAGTCTTGAAAAAAAAACAAAAAACAAAGCAGGAGGCATCACAATCCCGGACTTCAAGCTATACTACAAAACTGTAATCATCAAGACAGTATGGACTGGCACAAAAACAGACACTCAGATCCATGGAACGGAATAGAGAACCCAGAAATGGACCCACAAACGTATGGCCAACTAATCTTTGACAAAGCAGGAAAGAATATCCAATGGAAAAAAGACAGTCTCTTTAGCAAGTGGTGCTGGGAAAACTGGACAGCAACATGCAGAAGAATGAACCTGGACCACTTTCTTACACCATACACAAAAATAAACTCAAAATGGATGAAAGACCTCAATGTAAGACAGGAAGCCATCAAAATCCTTGAGAAGAAAGCAGGCAAAAACTTCTTTGATCTTGGCTGCAGCAACTTCTTACTCAACATGTCTCCGGAAGCAAGGGAAACAAAAGCAAAAATGAACTACTGGGACCTCATCAAAATAAAAATCTTTTGCACAGTGAAGAAGGCAATCAGCAAAACTAAAAGGCAACCAACAGAATGGGAGAAGATATTTGCAAATGACATATCAGATAAAGGGTTAGTATCCAAAATCTATAAAGAACTTATCAAACTCAACACCCCAAAAACAAATAATCCAATTAGAAAATGAGCTAAAGACAAGAATAGACACTTCTCCAAAGAAGACATCCAGACAGCCAACCGACACCTGAAAAAAATGCTCCACATCACTCATCATCAGGGAAACACAAATCAAAACCACCATGAGACATCATCTCACACCTGTCAGAATGGCTAACATTAACAACTCAGGCAACAACAGATGTTTGCAAGGATGTGGAGAAGGAGGATCTCTTTTGCACAGCTGATGGGAATGCAAACTTGTGCAGCCACTCTGGAAAACAGGGAGGTTCCTCAAAAAATTAAAACTAGAACTATACTATGACCCTGCAATTGCACTACTAGGTATTTATCCAAGGGATACAGGTTTGCTGTTTCGCAGGGGCACATGCACCCCAATGTTTATAGCAACACTATCAACAACAGCCAAAGTATGGAAAGAGCCCAAATGTCCATCAATGTATGAATAGATAAAGAAGATGTGGTGTATATATATATATACAATGGAGTATTACTCGGCAATCAAAAAGAATTAAATGTCATTTGCAACTATGTGGATGGAACTAGAGGGTATTATGCCAAATGAAATTAGTCAGAGAAAGAGAAATAGCATATGACTTCACTCATATGAGGATTTTAAGATACAAAACAGATGAACATAAGAGCAGGGAAGCAAAAATAATATAAAAACAGGGAGGGAACAAAACATAAGAGACTCTTAAATATGGAGAACAAACAGAGGGTTACTGGAGAGGTTGTGGGATGGAGCATGGGCTAAATGGGTAAGGGGCATTAAGGAATATACTCCTGAAATCACTGTGGCACTATATGCTAAATAACTTGGATGTAAATTAAAAAAAAATTTTTTTAATCAATCTGATATTCAAAACACTTCAAATCATCAGTATTAAACATGAAAGTGGCAGGTTCAAAAGTTATGAACATAAACTGATGAGGATCCCCTAGGAAGCCACAGTAAACCTCAATTTTACTGCTTTGTGTTATGCCCAGAATTTGTGATCCCCAAAGACCACTAGGGAGCCGAGTCCGATGCAATAGCAAAGAGCCTTTATTCAAGCTAGCTCGAGCTCAATTCCCTACCTGCACCGACGACGCAGCGGTGAGATACCAGGGAAAGAGAGCGAGTTTCAAAAGGACAAAGGTTTTATTGGGGCCTGGGGACAGTTGGTGAGGTAATGGCTATGGCCTCAGCCGATTGGCTGGGGAGGGGTCCTGGGGAAGGGTCCAGCAGGTGAGGGAGGGTTTACTCAAGGGGAGGAGGTGTGGTCAAGGTGAAGGACACAGAACAAGATGGAGTCGGCTAGCGTAGGCCCGCCCTTTCATTTGTATCTTTTATTTTTAATCTTGCAGCACCAAAGTAGAACAATTCTTGACTCTTGTTCAAGGATGGCAAAAGAAAGATAAAATTACCTCTAAATTATTTATGCTACCTCAATTTCTACATTCTAAGTACTTTCCCCTGGCTTCTTCTGGTGATCTGTTCCTCAGTAAACAAATTTGTGTGGATCTTTTTTCCCTACTCTTAGTCCTCAGACCTCTTGAGGACAGAAACCATGTCCTGCTCATCTCCAGTTCCCTTGCAGAACCTCCCACAATGCCTGGCACAGAGCAAATACGTATTAACTGCCAATCAAGTTGAGTTTTTGCTTAAAGCATCCCACACTCTTCAAATGTTCAAACTTTCATTCCAAGAAGATGAAGCAACACAATGGCCCTGGTGTACTGCTCCTGTGATGCCATCGAGGCCCGACACAGACACTGGAGGCACTCTAGTGCCTTTCCTAAAGCTCTTGCCTCTGCCCCTGTGTTTGGCACCATTCAGCATTCTCCCTCAGTTCCAGGACCTCGGCGGGCGGATGAAACCATTGTAGGTACACCCAGAACTGGAAGATGAAAGGAACTGATGGCACACAGCAGTTCTCATCCGCAGGCCATTCTCAGAACCCATCTTGTTCCTTTCTCTCCTCCTCTGCACTGGGGAAGTCTCCCCCACCCCCTGACCCTAGTGATCATCTCCTTCCACATCAATGCACAAGGGCATCTCTCATGTGCTCATCTACCTCTCATTAGGGGCCTCACAGGGATGGGGACAGTCTTGGAGGCAGGCCCTGCTCTCTGGGCCCTTCCTTGGCCCAGTAGAGCTGATAGGGTGAGCCTCACTGGGGGAAGGATTCGGGGAGAGGATTGGGGGTGGGAGTGAGGTTGGCACAGGTTTTCCCTCCATGCTGCCAATGCTCAGACAGCCCCTGTGACAGTGACTCAGTACCACTCCCTGACAGTGGATCGCTCAGCATTCCTTCTCCCCTCCCCACCTGCAGATCTGACACCTGCTCCACACTCCCAGGGCCCTATGGGGTTCTGTGCAAGTTCCAAGGGGCTGCCTCTCACTCCACCTCCTCCTCCTACTCAGGAGGGCATATCCAAATTGAGTGAATGAGTGACATTTGTGGAGGGACGATCTTGAATGCTGTCTGGTTATCACTTTTATTTTATTTTATTTTATTTTATTTTATTTTATTTTATTTTACTTTCGAGAGAGAGAGAGAGAGAGCGTGCATGAGTGGGGAAGGGGGCAAAGGGAGAGAGAGAGAGAGAGAGAGAGAGAGAGAGAGAGAATCTCAAGCAGGCTACATGCTCAGCATGGAGCTAAGTCGTGACTCAATCCCACAACTCTGGGATCATGACCTGAGCCAAAATCAAGTGTCAGACACTCAACCAACTGAGCCACCCAGGTGCCCCTCTCTTATATTTTAAAAGACAACTCACCAGCCTTGCCAGAGCTATCTAAAGTGAGCAAAATGACTTGGGTCCTGTGATGGGGTGGTACAGAGGAAAAGAAGAAAAATATAGAGCATAGAAATGTTCAGCAAATAGTTATTGGCTATGCTACAGTGGTGGGTGAGGGTGCTACATGCCTGGCCCAGATGCAGTCATTTGTGTTAGAAATTTTGTACTTAATTAAGTTTGATTGTGCTGATATTTAAGAGACAACTAGAATATCATTCTCTATGTCCATTTTCTTGGTAGTTAATAATTACTAAGTACTCACTGTGGAGGATATGTGGTTCAAATCCCATTCAAAACAATTCCAAATGGCAGTTATAAGTCTGTCTGGAATTTATAGTGGATATTTTTGTTCGTTGGTTGCTTTGGTTTTTTGTTTTTATTTTTCAGCTTTAAAAGTAGACTTCAGTGATTCATCACTTACATACAACACCCAGTGCTCCCCACAAAAAGTGTCCTCCTTAATACCCATCACCCATCTAACCCATTCCAACCCACCTCCTGTTTGTTCTCTATCGTTAAGAGTCTTTTATGGTTTATTTCCCTTTCATCTCTTTCCACCCACTTTCCAATATACTCATCTGTTTTGTTTTTTAAATTCCACATGTGAATGAAATCATATGGTATTTGTGTTTCTCTGATTGACTTATATCACTTAGCTTAATACATTCTAGCTCCATCCATATCATTGCAAATAACAAGATTTCATTCTTTTTGATGGCTGAGTAATATTCCATTTCAGTGTGTGTGTGTGTGTGTGTGTGTGTGTGTCTGTGTGTGTGTGTGTGTGTGTGTGTGTGTCTGTGTGTGTGTGTGTGTACATGCCACATCTTTATTCATTCATCAGTTGATGATCTTTTGGGCTGTCTCCATAGTTTGGCTATTGTTGATGCTGCTATAAACATTGGTGGACATGTACCCCTTTGAATCTGTATTTTTGTATCTTTGGGGTAAATACCTAATAATGCAATTGCTGGATCATAGGGCGGTTCTATTTTTAGTTTTTGAGGAACTTCCATACTGTTATCTAGAGTGGCTGCACCAGCTTGCATTCCCAGAAAAACAGTGCAAAAGGATTTGCCTTTCTCTGCATCCTCGTCAACACCTGCTGTTTCTTGCATTGTTAATTTTAATCATTCTGACAGGTATGAGGTGGTATCTCATTGTGATATTGATTTGTATTTCCCTGACCATGAGTGATGTTGAACATCTTTTCATGTGTCTGTTAGCCATCTGGATGTCTTCTTGAGAAAAGTACCTATTCATGTCTTCTGCCCATTTCTTAACTGAGATAGTGTATATATTTTTTAAAATAAACTGTTGGTTAAGTATTTTTTGCATATTGAGATATTCTTATTATACTAACACTTCTTAAAAGTCAGTAAAGTACAAGTAACATGCAAGTAACCTGAAGCAATATAATTTTTTTAGTACTGATTGGTCAAATGGTCCAAATCACAATGACAACACCTCACTGATGCTGCAAATTTAGAGCAAAGCAGTGTTAGAAACAGTGAACAGTATCCCTCCTGTTGAGGAGGAAGACCTTCCACCCTATGGTCCTTCTTGCTGGACTTAGAATCAACTTGACATGAGATAGATTAACAGGAGAAAATCCAATTTAATCCGGTCACAGGAGGAATCCACACAGACATGAGATTCCAAAAACAAGGAGGCAACAGGAAGCTTAGAAAAGCTTAGGATAGGGGGAGGGTCTGAGGACACAAAGGGGAGAAAGCTCTTTAGCAAGAAGGTGCAAGGAGATGTTTAGAACAGGTTGCCCTATTATGCAGATAGGTTCTTTAAAGGGAGTCTCTTGTTACTAGCTCTCTTCCTTCCTGTTGCAGGCTCTGCCTTCCAGAGTAAATTTAGGCAGTTATGGGGGAGGCAGAGAGCTTTTCCTGCATCTGCTGAGTATTTACGACTTTTAATTCAAAGGAATCTTTATGCCAAAGTGGCACATTTTGGAGCGGCGTGCCCTCAGCCCCTACACATTTTCTTGGGAGTCAGAGGATTAATTAGTAGAATAGTAGATTACCTTCTGGTCCATAAAGATGAAAATGGGTGTAGAAAAGGCAGCAGGCTCTTCTAAACATTTCTGGAATATTAAACAGTCATGTTTTTCACCCATGAGAATTTTTGTACTGGATCTACTTTTACTTCTATGTAATCGAGCTGAGAGCACATTGATGATTTCAGCATGTTTTTCTTTATTGAAGATTATTTAGTTACTTGGATACTCTTGCTGGGAATGACTGCCAGCACAATTCTCCCCTGTGTGTTGAACCAACGATAGTTTTTCCAATAGTTCCCATCTGTAGTATTCCATGGTATGCCAGGAACCTCTCTCTCACTCAACATCTTGCTGCATTTGGATTGTAGGTGTGCTGCACTGTGACTCTGTCAGGCCAGGTTCCTTAAATCCTAGGCATACACAGGTGAGTGCTTGTTGCAGGCTCCTGTCTCTAACCTGCTTGTCTGTGACCTTGCTGTGCAGACCCTGTCACAGAACTCTGCTGTAAAGTCAGACATTGGCTAGCTACTCCCTTGTCCTTGACTAATCAGTTTCCCTAATGGTCTCTCTTCTTAGAATGTGGAGCTGACCTCTTTATTTTTTTTTTTTATTTTAATTCCAGTATAGTTAGCATAAAATGTTATATTAGCATCAGGTGTATGATATTGGAGTTGACTGCTTAGCCCACAGTCTAACCTCAGTTGAGTCACTGAATTAGTAAGAACTGAGATTTCTGTGGTGTGCTGTCTTGGCCAATGGCCAAGAAAGAATTCTTGAGATGTTTTCAGTGCAAAACAGTGGTTTTATTATAGCACGAGGACAGGACCTGTGGGCAGAAAGAGCTGCATTATAACTGTGAGGAGTGATTGATTATGTAAGATTTTCTATCCTATAGAGGGGAGGGTGATGCTAGGGTCCGAGGAAATTAAGTCTATAGTCCATTGGCTGATGAATGGATAAAGAAGGTGTGGTACATATTTAATGGAATATTAATCAGTCATTAAAAAGAATGAAATTTTGATATTTGCAATGACGTGGATGGAGCTAGAGTGTATTATGCTAAGCGAAATAAGTCAGTCAGAGAAAGACAAATATATGATTTCACTCATATGTGGAATTTAAGAAACAAAACAGATGAACTTATGGGACGTGGGTAAAAAAGAGGAGAGAGGGAAACAAACCACAAAAGACTCTCAACAATAGAGAACAATCTGAGGGTTGACAGAGAGTTGCAGGTGGGGGGATGGGCTAAATGGGTGATGGTCATTAAGGACAGCACTTGTTGGGATGAGCATTGGGTGTTGTATGTAAGGGATGAATCACTGAAGTCTACTCCTGAAACCAATATTGCACTGTTTGTTAACTAAAATTTAAATTAAAAAAAATTTTTTTAATGTTTATTTATTTTTGAGAAAGAGAGAGAGACAGAGCACAAACGGGAGGAGCACAGAGAGAGGGAGAAACAGAATCCGAATGAGACTCCAGGCTCTGAGCTGTCAGCACAGAGCCCGATGCGGGGCTCAAACTCATGAACCATGAGATCACAACCTGAGCCAAACCTGGACGCTTAACCAACTGAGCCACACAGGTGCCCCAACTAAAATTTAAATTTAAAAAAAAGAAAAGAAAAAAAGAAATATAAGACCAAGTCCAATGATCACAAAGGCAGAAAATGAGACACAAAAAGAGAAGGGAAGGAACCAATGACAGGAGCAAGTGAGCAAGACTTTCAACAGTGAGCCTCCTAAAAACAGGGAAGTGTTTATATTAATCAGTTATTTATTTTTTTTTATTTAAAAAAAATTTTTTTTTAACGTTTATTTTTGAGACAGAGAGAGACAGAGCATGAACGGGGGAGGGTCAGAGAGAGGGAAACACAGAATCTGAAACAGCCTCCAGGCTCTGAGCTGTCAGCACAGAGCCCGACGCGGGGCTCTAACTCACGGACCGTGAGATCATGACCTGAGCCGAAGTCGCCGCTCAACCGACTGAGCCACCCAGGCGCCCCTTAATCAGTTTTTTAAATTAATGCTTAAAAAATCATTGGTTTCAACATGATCACTGTATGGGTCTGCATTGTCCATGTTGCTATCATTCACAGTTCTAGAATTTATTGTGTAATTACAGAACACCTAATCAAAACAGAAGAAAGATGTCGAACTAAGAACCTCTTCTCCTAAGTCAGAGCCCTCAGGGCCCATTCTGTGCTAATGAAAAGGGTTCCTGGAGAGTTGTCTGCCCTGCAGGCCAAATGAATCTCCTGCACCTTCCCCTGGGCTCCTGCATCAAGTCTACACTGTAGCCCAGCAGGACAACCATCTTCTCCATCTGCCCCTCCCACCACCACCACCTCCTTCACTCCCTATCCAGCCCCTGCCTCAGCAGCGTGGTTCACACAAGGCCCACATGTGGCCAGAACTCCTAGACGCTGCTCATGTTTCCTTCTTCCTGGAACAGCCCTCTGTCTTTCCTGGCCAAGCCCTCACCTCTTACAGAGGACAGTTCAGATTTCACCGTCTCCAGGACGTCTCCAGCCCACATTGATTCCCCTTCTCCTTGCTGTCCTGGTGCACTTTCCATTTACACACTGGCTATTTAGCCCCTTGAGGATGTGAATGAATTGACAGTCTTACAAGCGTTGTTTCATTTCTAGCAGAAATGAAAAGCAAGGTGTGATTAGACCAAAGACCACATGGCAAAATATTCTAGAAATAGACATACATTTATAGAATAATTTTAGACTGCAAAGGGGTCATAAAAATCTATCCCAGTTCTTCGACACATAATGAAACTGAGACCCTGAGAAAAGAAGTGACCAGCTTGAGGTTCTCCAGTAGGTTAGTTCCAGAATTGGAACACTAGGGAATCTCAGTATTTTATAACACCAGCTTCATTTTTTGTTTCATTTAATAGCCAGCAAATAGAATTTCAGATATGCACCAATACAGGCCCAAAACATCATGATCAGGGAAAAGAACAGTGAAATCAGTGAGAGTCAGGACATCTCGATTTCCATTCTAACTTTCCAAAGCCTTAGGCCTGTAACAAATCACTTCACAGCTCTGGGCCTTTGTTCTTTCCTCTGTAAAAGATGGGGAAGAGTTGGATGGCCTTTAAGGTTCTAGCTGATTCTATCATTCTATAAACCTATCATCGTTGGCCCAGCCCTGCCTCAGAACTCCTGGGAGAGTGGGCATCTCCCACCTCTGTTCCCTGTTCCAGGCTGTTCCCCTGAGCCCAGGACATACTTGCTCCCTCCTGATCCCTTCCCTTGCTTTTCTCAAAATTCTGCTCAAACTGTGCACACTTAACATAGCCAGCGTCTGCCCCCACTCCCAACAACTAGCTAAATTAGATGTCTCTACAGCTCCTGTAAAATCTTGTGTAAATATCACTATCACCTTCTCACTCTACATTATCATAGTTTTTTCTCATCTCATCTGTTAGGATAAGAATCTACTAAAGGCTGGGAGTGTGTCTGGTTCATGGTTCTATCTTAAGCATCTATAATTATGCGTGGCTCATAGCAGGAAATCAATAATATTTGGTGAATGAATTGTATTATTTTAGAGCAGGAAACAAGATCAAGTCTGTGGTACTGATTCTGGCTGAATTTGTTAAAGAGGTAGCTTGACTGAAGGCTGGGATTGGAACCGAATATTTGAGGATGGTTAGAATATGAGAGATATGAAAAACAGTGACATAGCACTGGCCTCAGTCAAGATTTTATTAAAAAAAATTTGTTAACATTTACTTATTCTTGAGATAGAGACAGAGTGTGAGTGGGGGAGAGGCAGAGAGAGAGGGAGACACAGAATCCAAAGCAGGCTCCAGGCTCTGAGCTGTCATGTCAACACAGAAGCCTGACACAGGGCTTGAACCCACGAACCGTGAGATCATGACCTGAGGCAAAGTTGGCTGCTTAACCAACTGAGCCACCCAGGCGTCCCTAAGTATCTAACTCTTGATTTCAACTCAGGTCATGATCTCTCCATTTGTGAGTTATAGACTTGCATTGGGCTCTGCTCTGACAGCATGGAGGCTACTTGGGATTCTCTGTCTCCCTCTCTCTCTGCCCCCTCCGCTGCTTGTGTGTGTGCACGCACAAGCACTCTCTCTCTCTCTCTCAAAAATAAATAGATAATTTTTTTTTTTTTAAAAAGGAGTCAGGGCGCCTGCGTGGCTCAGTTGGTTAAGCGTCCAACTTTAGCTCAGGTCATGATCTCGTGGTCGGTGGGTTCAAGTTCCGAGTTGGGCTCTGTGCTGACAGCTCAGAGCCTGGAGCTTCCTTCAGATTCTGCATCTCCTTCTCTCTCTGCCCCTCTCCTGCTCACGCACTGGCACTCTTTCTCTCTCCCAAATATAAACATCAAAAAAATTTTTTTTAATAAAAAATAAAAAAAGGAGTAAATGAGGATTAAATCATAAATAAAGCACCTAGCACCATGCCTGGCACCTGGTAGATGCTGAAGAAAGAGCCCTAGGACCTACTCATTTGGATACTTGATCAGATTGGAAAGGAAGGAACCCTTTTGCTTCTAGTGATTATAATTACAGGCTCCTCTGTCCTATAGCTTCTGCTTTTTGTTTCTGGACTGGCTTTGTGCTGATGCATTTATCCAGATGTTTCTTCCTTCTTTGTGCAAGAAGTCACATTGCTGTCACTGCCAGGAATGGCACCCAAGAGTGTGGTCTGTTTCTGGAGGTCATGTTCACTAGACAGATTCTTCATTTGGCTGATGAAGTCACACTTGAAATTCTCATATCAGAGCTCTTACCTACACAACGTCCATGCAACAAAATGATAGAGCTTTTTTAAACAAAATGGAAGTGACACCTTCTAGTCTCCCTGTGCAGAATAAATGAGATGAAGCTCCTAGCACAGCACGCGGTTCAGGGTAAGCTTTCACTCATTACTAACTGGTGCCATCAACTGTTCGTTGCTCAAAGATAAGAGGAAAATACCTGAGGTTAGAGCTTCGGACAGGGAAACGGCATACCTCCCTTTAAGTGTTAGAGAGGGTCCTTAAAAAGTTGTGCATAAATTGTTTACCTTTATTTTCTGAAAGGAAAAAAAAATTAGAAGGAACCAAAATATAGTTTTCCTCACTTTAAAACTGTGTGAGAGCAGCCGCTGAGCTAGTGATATCTAGTGTGGTCTCATCCCGCCATCTAGTGGGCAATTACGGAAAACACAAATTTAGAGGAAAGTAACCTAGTCATGATATTTCAATTAATTCACTGAAAATGTGTTTTCTAATTTTTTTTTATGTTCATTTATTTCGGGGAGAGACACAGAGCGTGAGTGGGGGAGGGGAATAGAAACAGGGGGAGACACAGAATCTTAAACAGTCTCCAAGCTCTGAGCTGTCAGCACAGACCCCGACACAGGGCTCGAACTCACGAACCAAGAGATCAGGACCTGAGCTGAAGTCGGAGGCTTAACTGACTGAGCCACCCAGGTGCCCCTGAAAATGATCAAGATAATTTAAATTTCCTATCATATTCACTAGTTAAGAGATGTTATTCAATTAGTTAAAGCAAATTGACAGTGTTAGTACTTAAAACATTAAGCCCAAACGCTGAATTACCTGTTGCACAGTGATGAAACAGGTCTGCCTAGGAAACAGAGAATGCTCCCCAGGTCTTACCAGCATGAATTTTCATGCCCCACCATTCTCATTCATCTGGTCCTTCTCTATCAGCACCCTTGGCGTTTATTCTGGCATGAGGACTGTGAGTTCCACCAGAGACCAGAGTTATGTCTTCTCTACAGACTGCTGGACAGACACTGGCCAGGATCAGAGTCACTCCGTTCATTTTTCAAGGATGCAACTATCCTTTGCAACCAGGATAAATGCTTGGAAAGGGCCCATGTTCTTGGTTTGTGTGTGTGCATGTGTGTGTGTGTGTGTGTGTGTATGTGTGTGTGTGTCTGAGTGTGTTTTTCCTCTCCTTTTATTACTAAGGCTGTTCATGACAAACATAACCAGCTTCCTCCCCTGGGTGTTTATGAGTATTTCCTTTTTGTCTAGGATGAAAACAATAGCAGCCTAGTCTCCCCCAAAACTCAGTAATGATAGCACACCTGAAGTATCCAGAGTGGTCCTGAGACCCTCTAGTTAGTGTGGTTGCAATTATCACTAATAATAATCATAGCATGTGCTATTTTTGAACTCTCAGGTGCTCTATGTTATATGCATTTTTGCTAATCCTCACCCCAACCCTGCAAATAGGTAGTATCACCCCCCATCTTAGAGATAAACTGATGCTCAGAGAAGTTAAGTGGCTTTCCCGAGATCACACAGCTAGTGAGTGAGTGGCAAAGTCGGAACTGCACTCGGTCTCACTGACTCCAAAGCCCCTGCTCCTACCACTGGGCAGAGGGTCTTTCCTTTATTCACTCATATGACCTGCCAGACCCTGAGCCCAAGATTCTGGGGTCTCCATAGTGCTGTCACCGCTATAGTACCTAAGATCCCTAGGAGCTCATGGCCAGTGGATCCAGGAGGAAGGGATTAAATACGCAAATGACAAAGATATAGCAAAACTCATCCTGTGAGCTGCACTTTCGGCCCCCACATTTCCAGCTTTGACTGAAGGACGTTCTCCAAGGCTTGCGGGTCCTGAGAATTCTGAGCTCCTTCCAGGAGCCGCGGGGGATGCTGGGTGAATAGGGTATAGTCACTGCTGCCACGGGCCCCAGGGCCCAAGGGGGAGACGAGTGAGGGCTCACCCAGAGCAGCTGCAGGCTGTGTCAGAAGAAACTCTCCCTCGAAGGGTCTTGTGAGGGGATTGCGGGTGACCCCACCACCTCCACAGCCCCTCTCCTCCTCTGTGTCCCAGAATAGAATGGGATAGAATAGAACACAATAGAATAAAGTAGAATAGAATAATAGCATAGATCAGATGAGGACATCATACCTGTAAGGGTAATATTGTTCCACAAACAGTTTTCCTTTTAGAAATGTAGTCTGTGTGGACGCGATGTTGGCATCTCTAAGGAGTATGGAAAACTCTGGACTAAACTGATGGTGTCCTCCACCCTCACCTGGGGTACCCTGTGTGCTGACAGTCCCCAGCAGGGAGGGGGTATCTGGATATTGTCCGCGCTGGGAGGGTGGATTCTCTTTCCAGGCTCAGACAGATCCTCCCTGGAGGCAGAAAATGGCCCAGACGACCCTGAAATAATGCAGTCAATGTGTGGCCAAGTGTGTGAGAGGTCCTCTGTGCCAGCCCTGCGCCAGGCTGAAGACCCTGTCCCCCTGCGGCAGGGCCCCCAGGAGGGAGAGGAAAGCAGCCACCAGTGCCTGGTCATCACTTTACCCCCAGGTGCCACTTACTGTGGAGTGGCTGGAACTGGCTGTCAGGTCTGCCAGTTCCCACATTGTCCCCCAGCCCTGCCAGCCCCAGGCCCTGAGTGCTCCATGGCTGCCAGAGGCCTCAGAGCCCGGCCTCACCCCTGGCCTCCCAGTGGGTGGCTCTGGGGTCCCCGGCCACTACCCTTCACCCACCCCAGCTCTGCCGGCCTGGCTTTGTCAGGGACACTGAGGCCACAGCTCCTGGAGACTCAACCCTTCTGTTCCCATGGTAGGTGGTCAAGGGCAAGTCTTCTCCATTCCTCCCTTACAGCCTTTCAGCAGGGCTGCCATTCCTTGTCCTCACTGCCTGCTCTGGGCATCAGGGGATCGTGTTGAATGACCACCCGAAAGAGGAGTCTCTGGGCGTTACTGCAGATGTCCCTGAGTCACATCCAGAGGAAGGCAGTGGAAGCCAGTTTCCCTGAGCCAGTTTCTCCGCTGCCCTCCACATTTCACTCCATATATTGTAATCTCTTGCTGTAAGTTCCCTAAATCTTCATAGCTTAAAACAACAAACATTTATTATCTTATGGTTTCTGCGAGTGGCTCAGCTAAGTGGTTCTAGGTGGGTCTTTCCTGAGAGTCCAGTAAAGCCAATGTCTGGGGCTGTGGTCATCTGAAGACTTGAGGGCTGGAGGATCCACTTCCTGGACACATCAGTTCAGCATGGCTACAGACAGGAGGCCTCATCCAACTCTTGATTTTGACTCAGGTCACGCTCTCACAGTTGGTGAGATCAAGCCTCACGTCACTCTGACGGCACAGAGCCTGCCACATTCTCTCTCTCCCTCTCTCTCTGCCCCTCCCCAGCTCATGCTCTCACTCTCAAAATAAATAAATAAACTTAAAAAAAGGAATGAAGGAGGAGCCAAGAAGACAGAACAGCATAGAAGTTTTTTGTGTGCCTCGCGTCCATGAAATACAGCCAGACCAACACTAAGCCATCCTGCACACCTAGAAAACTGATCTGAGGATTAACACAACAATCTGCACACCCTGAACCACAGAATTCAGCAGGAAAGTGGCACGGAGAGCTGAATTTGAGGAGAAAGAAGCCGCGGAGGGCAGGGAGGTGCTTTGCGTGCGGAGAGAGGACAGAGACAGTGAGGAGAAAATGGGAAAAGCACCCCTCCCCAAAAGCAGCTGGAGAGAAAGTGGAAGCAGCCTCAGGGACTGAACTAAAAAGGGAGAAAGCAGAAAGGAGAGGGTTTAAATTCCATTAAGACTGTAAACAAGGGGAGCGCAGAGGCTGCAACTCCGCAGCTCGATACCTGGCGGTGCTCTGGTGGGAAGGGCGAATCCCCAGGAGCAGAGTGGGGTCCGGGGTTCTTCAGGCCACACGGGGAGAGATGGTTCCCCTGCTGGGAGGACACCTGGCAGAGGCCGTGTGGGTCCCCCAAAGGCAAGGCCCCAGTTGACCCAGGAGACAACCACATTCACTGGTGCTGGAACAAGGTCATTAAGGGTGAAGCCTGGTGCCAGATGCGTGTTGTGATTTTCCACAGTCCCTGAAACGCTGCTGCTACACTATCTCATGAATTTTTTCTGGGGGGAGCTGGCACCCAGCCACAGTCTGTGGGCATCGGCAGCAGCACAAACCCACAAATGTTCCTGGGTGCGGCCGGCACCTGGCCACTGCTCGGTTAGACTCCTGCAGAGGGACGGAACGGGTCAAAGCTGCAGTCCCTCAGAAGTAAAGGGTTGGGAAAAACAGCCGCATCTGAGACAAAACTCAGGAGGGAGGAGCTCCCGGGGGCTCGGTCACGGACTGTGTAAAAGCAGGGAGTGGACAGAAGCTGGAGACAAAGAACAGGTGCGTGACTGCTGATCCAGGAGAAGAGTTTCCATGCTAGAGACTGGTAGCTGAGGGACACCATTTTCACCGCTCCCACGCATGAGCAAACGCACCTACAAGCACCACAAGAATCTACCCCAGTAAGCTAAGCAGAGCCATCTAGTGGAGAACGGAGTGGTTACACTAAGCCCTGCCCAACTAGGCCAACCTCGCTCTTCAGGAACACAAATCTCTCAACCTGATTAGTTTATGGACTATAAACCACTTCATAGTTTGACTTCTAGGGGAAAACGAAGTAATTTCAGTCGTATTTCAGTCTGTTCACTGGTCCATCTATTAAATTTTCTTTTTTTTCTTTTTCCTTTTTTCTCTTTTTCGTTTATTTTCTTTTTCTTGACTACAGAAAGAGAAAAAATTCATTTTTATTTTCAATTTTTATTAAAAATATTTTCTTTAATTTTTTTCTACTATATTTTTTACTTTCCTGCAAATTTTTTCAAATTCTATTTTACTTCCATCACTTCATTTTAGTCTACTTCAGTGTATTCATTTTTTCAAATTTTCAAACGATTTCCTTTTTTTTCTTTCCCCTTTTTTCTCTAATCTATCAAGCCCCTTTCAACACCCAGACCAAAACACACCTAGGATTTAGCATCATTTATTCGAATGTGTGTGTGTATTTGTTTTTAATTTTTTAATTTTAATATATTTTTAATTTTAATTTTTTTCCTCATTAATTCCTTTTCTCCCTTCAAAATGATGAAACAAAGGAATTCACCCCAAAAGAAAGAGCAGGAAGAAATGACAACAAAGGACTTAATCAACACAGATACAAGCAAGATGTCTGAACCAGAATTTAGAATCGTGATAATAAGAATACTAGCTGGAGTCAAAAATAGATTAGAATCCCTTTCTGAGGAGATAAAAGAAGTAAAATCTAGTCAGGATAAAATAAAAAATGCTGTAACTGAGCTGCAATCTCGAATGGAGGCCACAGCGGCAAGGATGGATGAGAAAGAACGGACAATCAGCGATATAGAGGACAAACTTATAGGGAATAATGAAGCAGAAGAAAAGAGGGAGATTAAGGCAAAAGAGCACAATTTAAGAATTAGAGAAATCAGTGTCTCATTAAAAAGGAATAACATCAGAATCATAGGAGTCCCAGAAGAGGAAGAGAGAGAAATAGGGGTAGAAGGGTTATGTGAGCAAATCATAGTGGAAAACTTTCCTAACCTGGGGAAAGACAGAGACATCAAAATTCAAGAAGCACAGAGGACTCCCATTAGATTCAACAAAAACCAACCATCAACAAGGCATATCATAGTGAAATTCACAAAATACTCAGGCAAGGAAAGAATCATGAAAGCAGCAAGGGAAAAAAAGTCCTTAACCTACAAGGGAAAACAGATCAGGTTTGCAGCGGAACTATCCACAGAAACTTGGCAGGCCAGAAAGGAGAGGTGGGATATATTCAGTGTGCTGAATCAGAAAAATATGCAGCCAAGAATTCTTTATCCAGCAAGGCTGTCATTCAAAATAGAAGGAGAGATAAAAAGTTTCCCAAACAAAAATTAAAGGAGTTTGTGACCACTAAACCAGCCCTGCAAGAAATTTTAAGGGGGACTCTCTGAAGGGAGAAAAGGTGAAAAAAACAACAACAAATAAATAAAGACCAAAAGTAACAAAGACTAGGAAGGACCAAAGAACACCACCAGAAATTCCAAATCTACAAGCAACATAATGGCAATAAATTCATATCTTTCATTACTCCTCTAAACGTCAATGGACTAAATGTTCCAATCAAAACACATAGGGTAACAGAATGGATAAGAAAACAAGATCCATCTATACGTTGTTTACAAGAGACCCACTTTAGACCTAAAGACACCTTCAGATTAAAAGTAAGGGGATGGAAAACCATCTATCATGCTAATGGTCAACAAAATAAAGCCAGGGTAGCCATACTTATGTCAGACAATCTAGACTTTAAAATAAAGTACTTTCTGTAACAAGAGATGAAGAAGGGCATTATATCATAATTAAGGGGTCTTCTCCCCAAGAAGACCTAATGATTATAAACATTTATGTGCCAAATATGAAAGCACCCAAATATATAAATCAATTAATCACAAATATAAAGAAACTCATTGATAGTAATACCATAATAGTAGGGGACTTCAACACCCCACTCACAACAATGGACAGATCATCTAAACAAAAACTCAACAAGGAGACAATGGCTTTGAATGACACACTGGACCAGATGGACTTAACAGATATACTCAGAACATTTCATCCTGAAGCAGCAGAATATACATTCTTCTCCAGTGCACATGGAATGTCCTCCAGAATAGATCATATACTGGGACACAAATCAGCACTCAACAAGTACAAAAAGTTCGAGATCATACTGTGCATATTTTCAGACCACAACACTATAAAACTCGAAATCAACCACAAGAAAAATTTGGAAAGGTAACAAATACTTGGAGACTGAAGAACATCCTACTAAAGAATGAATGGGCTAACCAAGAAGTTAAAGAGGAAATTAAAAAGTATATGGAAGTCAATTAAAATGATAACACCACAACCCAAAACCTCTGGAATGCAGCAAAGGCAGTCATAAGAGGAAAGTATATAGCAATCCAGGCCTTCTTTAAAAAGGAAGAAAGGTCTCAGATACACAACCTAAACTTATGCCTTAAGGAGCTGGAAAAAGAACAGCAAATAAAACCCAAAACCAGCAGAAGACAGGAAATAATAAAGATTAGAGCAGAAATTAATGCTATCGAAACCAAAAAACAGTAGAACAGATCAATGAAACCAGAAGCCAGTTCTTTGAAAGAATTAACAAAATTGATAAACCACTAGCCAGTTTGATCAAAAAGAAAATGGATCCATATAATAAAATCAAGAATGAAAGAGGAGAGATCACAACCAACACAGCAGAAATAAAAACAATAATAGGAGAATATTGTGAGCAATTATATGCCAATAAAATGGGCAATCTTAAAGAAATGGACAAATTCCTAGAAACATATACACTACCAAAACTGAAACAGGAAGAAATAGAAAATTTGAACAGGCCCATAACCAGTAAGGAAATCGAATTAGTAATCAAAAATCTGCCAAAAAACAAGAGTCCAGGGCCAGATGGCTTTTCAGGGGAATTCTACCAAACATTTAAGGAAGAGTTAACAACTATTCTCTTGAAACTCTTCCAAAAAATAGAAATGGAAGGAAAACTTCCAAACTCTTTCTATGACGCCAGCATTACCTTGATTCCAAAACCAGACAGAGACCCCACTAAAAAAGAGAACTATAGACCAATTTCCCTGATGAACATGAATGCAAAAATCCTCAACAAGATGTTAGCCAACCGGCTCCAACAATACATTAAAAAAATTATTCTCCCCAACCAAGTGGGATTTATACCTGGGATGCAGGGCTGGTTCAATATCCACAAAACAATTTAACATGATTCATCACATCAATAAAAGAAAGGACAAGAACCATATCATCCTCTCAATAGATGCAGAGAAAGCATTTGACAAAATACAGCATCCTTTCTTGATAAAAACCCTCAAGATAGTAGGGATAGAAGGATCATACCTCAAGATCATAAAAGCCATATATGAAAGACCCAACACTAATATCATCCTCAATGGGGAAAAACTGAGAGCTTTCCCCCTAAGGTCAGGAACAAGACAGGGATGTCCACTCTTGCCACTGTTATTAAACATAGTATTGGAAGTCTTAGCCTCTGCAATCAGACAACACAAAGAAATAAAAGGCATGCAAATAGGCCAGGAGGAGGTCAAACTTTCACTCTTCGCAGACGACATGATACTCTATATGGAAAACCCAAAAGATTCCACCAAAAAACTGCTAGAACTGATTCATGAATTCTGCAAACTGACAGGATATAAAATCAATGCACAGAAATCGATTGCATTCCTATACACCAAGAATCAAGCAACAGAAAGAGAAATCAAGGAATCGATCCCATTTACAATTGTACCAAAATCCATAAAATACCTAGGAATAAATCTAACCAAAGAGGTGAAAAATCTGTACACTGAAAACTACAGAAAGCTTATGAAAGAAATTGAAGAAGACACAAAAAAAAAAAAAAAAAGGAAAAAGATTCCATGTTCCTGGATAGGAAGAACAAATATTGTTAAAATGTCAATATTACCCAAAGCAATCTACATATTCAATGCAATCCCTATCAAAATAACACCAGCATTCTCCACAGAGCTAGAATAAATAATCCTAAAATTTGTATGGAATCAGAAAAGACCCCAAATACCCAAAGCAATCTTGAAAAGAAAAAAAAAAGCAGGAGGCATCACAATCCCAGACTTCAAGCTACACTACAAAGCTGTAATCATCAAGACAGTATGGTACTGGCACAAAAACAGACACTCAGATCAATGGAACAGAATAGGGAAGCCAGAAATGGACCCACAAATGTATGGCCAACTAATCTTTGACAAAGCAGGAAAGAATATCCATTTCTCTTCAGCAAGTAGTGCTAGAAAACTGGACAACAACATGCAGAAGAATGAACCTAGACCACTTTCTTACACCATACACAAAAATAAACTCAAAATGGATGAAAGACCTCAGTGTAAGACAGGAAGCCATCAAAATCCTCGAGGAGAAAGGAGGCAAAAACCTCTTTGACCTTGGCCATGGCAACTTCTTACTCAACACGTCTCCGAAGGCAAGGGAAACAAAAGCAAAAATGAACTACTGGGACCTCATCAAAATAAAAAGCTTCTGCACAGTGAAGGAAACAATCAGCAAAACTAAAAGGCAACAGACAGAATGGGAAAAGATATTTGCAAACGACATGTCAGATAAAGGGTTAGTATCCAAAATCTTATAAAGAACACATCCAACTCAACACCCAAAAAAACAAGTAATCCAGTGAAGAAATGGCACCAGACATGAATAGACACTTCTCCAAAGAAGACATCCAGATGGCCAACCGACACATGAAAAAATGCTCAACATTGCTCATCATCAGGGAAATACAAATCAAAACCACCATGAGATACCACCTGACACCTGTCAGAATGGCTAACATTAACAACTCAGACAACAACAGATGTTAGTGAGGATGCGGAGAGAAAGAATCTCTTTTGCAATCCTGGTGGGAATGCAAGCTGGTGCAGCCACTCTGGAAAACACTGTGGAGGTTCCTCAAAAAACTAAAACTAGAACTGCCCTATGACCCAGCAATTGCACTACTAGGTATTTATCCAAGGGATACAGGTATGCTGTTTTGAAGGGACACATGCACCCCAATGTTTATAGCAGCACTATCAACAATAGCCAAAGTATGGTAAGAGCCCAAATGTCCACCAATGGATGAATGGATAAAGAAGATGTGGTATATATATATATATAATGGAGTATGACTCGGCAATCAAAAAGAATGAAATCTTGCCATTTGCAACTACGTGGATGGAACTAGAGGGTTTTATGCTAAGTGAAATTAGTCAGTCAGAGGAAGGCAAATATCATATGACTTCACTCATATGAGGACTTTAAGACACAGAACAGATGAACATAAGGGAAGGGAAACAAAAATAATATAAAAACATGGAGGGGGACAAAAACATAAGAGACTCTTAAATATGGAGAATAAACAGAGGGTTGTTGGAGAGGTTGTGGGAGGGGGGATGGGCTAAATGGTTATGGGGCATTAAGGAATCTACTGAAATCGCTGTTGCATTATATGCTATTTTGGATGTAAATTAAAAAAATAAAATTTAAAAAAAGGAATGAAACATTGATATATGTTAACTACATACATGAACCTTGAAAACATTATGCTAAATCTAAAAAGCCAGCCAGAACATATTATATCATTCCATATGTATGGAATGTCAACAAAAGGTAAACATATGGAGGCAAAAGTAGAATAGTGGTTGCTTAGGGCTGGGGTAGAACAGGGACTGACTGCAAAGAGGCATGAAGTTTCTTTTAGGGTGATGAAAATATTCTACAATCAGATTTTGGTGATGTTTGCACAGCTCTGTAGATGGACTAAAACCCACTGAATTGTACACTTACATCTGGTGAATTTTGTCCCATGTAATATCTCAACAAAGCTGGTTTTATACAAGTTGTATGACTCCATTTATATAAAGTTCTAGAAAATGCAAACTGATCTTCACTGACAGAAAGCAGATCACTGGCTGCCTGTACAGGGGTGATGGAGAGATGGGGATGGGTGAGAGGGAGGGAGTCCCAAGGGGCAGGAGAACCTTTGAAGGTGGATGGTTTTATTACCTTGTTTGTAATGATGGTTTCATGAAGGTATACACATATCAAAACGTCAAATAGTACACTTTTTAAAAGATTTTTAAAAAATCATCTCTACATTCAATGTAGAGCTCGAACCCACAACCGTGAGTTCACAAGTTGCACACTCCACCGACTGAGCCAGCCAGGTGCTCCCAAATAGTACACTTTAAAGATGTACAGTTTGTTGTATGCCAATTATATCTCAACTAGGCTTTTCTAAGAAATGACTTCAAGATAATAATGCTATGATTTGGCACAGAAACAAAAAGTTACCGTGTCCAGAAAAGCAAGGAAATAGAGCATTGGGACATAAGTTTTATATTAGGGAAATCAATATTCATTAGAGGGAGATTGACCCCACTCCCACATTTTTCTTGCAGAGCAACAAGCAACTGCTGTAAAACACCTAAGGAAATGATGCTGTTATGCTTTAGTACTGAGAATATGTGCTAAAGATTGCCAATTTTAGGTTGAGGAATACAAGTGAAGGGCAGGGTAAACAGCCAATTCTCTGAAGACACAGAAAAGAAATTTCAAAGCAAAGAAAAGCTGGTGTGAGCAATCAGTGTGAAATTCTATCATTGAAGCATTGTAACATATTTCCTTTGTTAGAGTAGTCTAAAATAAAGAGGCATCTTACAATCAATATTGTGTTAGATTCATTGACTTCAGGAGAGAACAGGCCATGGTCACTCTGGGAGCTCATTCTGAGGCAGGACGCCTGGCAGAGAACTAGAAGGAGAGGACAGAGACTTGGGGCTTGGCAGTTCCCATCAGACCTTTCCTTTTAAGACAATAAACCCTGGGAGTCCTTGGCTGTGCCCCATCACCACGGTGTAACTAAGGAATTCATTATCATATTTCGCCCCCAAGTGGACACCTTTAAAAGTGCAGTCCTTCCTCTGCAGGGAGGTCCATCAGGGCTGGAAGTCAACTTAAAAGTCATCTCCAAACCCTTGTTATTTTGTTAGAGGTCTCTGGCTTTGCACAGACCACATAGTGTGTTAGCCATAAGGATTTCTATATTTTTCAGGGTGACTCTGGAATTGTGACATACATGATCTAAATCCTCAAATCAAACAATCATGGAGTTACATGGGTCCCATGTCATCACTGCATTCAATATGGCCCCTCCTCACAAGCAGCAGTGGGCATAGCAGAAGCATCACCAGCTTCGGAAACTCGCAGACCTGTGTCCAGCCCTGACCCTGAGAAGTTACTCAACATCTCTGAGCCTGTTTTCACATCCATAAAGCACCAATTTACTTCACAGAGTCGGTGCAAGGGTTAAACAAGATAGTATATCAGAAGCTACAAATTCAAATGCCTCTGGGGCCAAGCGGGTCAGTGGAGTCTGGTAAACTAGAAAACACAGCCCCTTTCTAAAGAGAACATCCCCTGTTCTGTTCCAGACACTTGTTAAGTAGAAATATGGCCCCAGTATTGCCAATTTTTAAAAAATGTTTATTTATTTTTGAGAGAGAGCAGGCGAAGAAGTGGCAAAGAGAGAGGGGGACAGGGGATTCAAAGTGGGTTCCATGCTGACAGCAGAGGGCCTGATGCCAGGCTCGAATTCATGAACCATGAATCATGACCTGAGCCGAAGTTGGATGCTTAACCAACTGAGCTGCCCAGGTGACCCCCAGTGTTGCCAATTTTTAGAAATATTGCACAGTCCAAACAAAAGATATCAGTGGTTTTAATAAAAACTTCTAATGTGTGTACAGTGTCTGGGAGGTGATCAATTATGGTGGTGGTAACGGCTGCGGTGACAACTCCTCACGACCCGACCCCGTACGTTATTTCTGCCAGGCGACAGGTTCTATGCAAGATGCTGTAGTTACAAAGGCCAGCAAAACCCAGCCTCTATGATATCCCCCCTTGGGAGTCAGGGAGGCTGGTGACAACATTGGAACAGTCTAATGCACCTCATCTCCAGCTTTGGTTCCTACTGAAGATTCCAGCCACCGTCTGGGAAGACACAATCTCTAAAGTCATCTGGAAAGAATGCTTTTAGCATCTAACTTCTAAAATGTGAGGGGCGCCTAGGTGGCGCAGTCGGTTAAGCGTCCGACTTCAGCCAGGTCACGATCTCGTGGTCCGTGAGTTCGAGCCTCGCGTCGGGCTCTGGGCTGATGGCTCAGAGCCTGGAGCCTGCTTCCGATTCTGTGTCTCCCTCTCTCTCTGCCCCTCCCCCGTTCATGCTCTGTCTCTCTGTCCCAAAACTAAATAAACGTCGAAAAAAAAAAATTTTTTTAATGTGAATTGCCACACATTTTACAGAGATTTTTAAATAGATTGTTGGTTTGCACTTAACCACTAAGGATTTTTATTTGTTTTTAAACGTGCTGAATCACAGTCCACACTAGTTTGGGCTACTGATGAGAGGTTTTCAAATATCATCTAGGCTTTCTGGGGGCCACTGACTTTAAAAGTTCTTATTTCCATCCTCCTTGACCCGCCCCACCAATATCATCACCAGTGGTCTTCTTACCAGGATGTCCATGCATGAGTGCTGCCATTTTTATTTATGCAGGGAATGGTAAAGTCTTAGTTATTTGAGTGGCTTTCCCCAAGCCCCACACCCCAGGCTCCGGTAACTAGGCATTTTCGAGAGCCAGCCCAGCCCACCTTGATGTGAGTGCACAGGGCAGGATCAGAAAGACCAAGGATTTGGAGAAAGAGCATAATGTTTGCTGGATTCACAAAAACCGTGCGCTCAGCAGATCCTAGCTACTAACTGCCACCGTAAATGAGGCAGAGTTGAATGTGTAAGCCACAAGCTTGAGTATGTAACATTGGTGAATCTTTAGTATTTCTAAACTTGTCTTGTGACCAATCATCTTACCTGATCATATACAAAGTGCTTACAGTGGCCTTGAGACTCCTTATCATCGCTCAGAATTCACTCCAACCACACAGACCTTTTTACTGTTTCTCGAAAACACTGAGCCTCCTGCCTCGGGGCCTTTGCACTGGCTGTTCCTTCTATTTGCCTTTTTTTTTTTTTTTTTTTTTTTTTTTTTTTTTTTTTTTTTTTTGCTGTTCCTTCTATTTGGAACATGCTTCCTCCAGATATTCACAGGCATCGCAGTTTCTCTTCACCCACATTTCTATGTAACTGTCTCTATCAGAAAGTACATCTGCTAACCCTGTTTAAAGTAGCAGGTGTACCCTTTACCCTGCTTTTCCAGAATTTATCACTACTTGGCGTATTTATATACTTGTTTCATTGTGACCTTTCTTCACTAGAATGGTAGCTTTTGAGAGAAACAGCTTTGTTTTATTTGTGGATGTAGAGCCCTAGTGCCTAGAATTGTGCCTGGCACATAGTAGGTGCTCAATAAACATTTGCGGCATTGTTTCACAAAGACCAACCCCATTACTTCCTCCGCCAATGTCTATTTATTATTAAGCCAGAACAAAGCCTAATGTATTGTTTTCCTCCAGGTTTCCAGGTTGAAGTTTTCTGGGAATGCAACATTCTACCAGGATGCACTCTGATCATGAAAAACCCCATCATTCCTTCCTAGACTGGTTTTGTCACTATCCCAGTCTCATCTACTATTTCTGGCTGTGTGCCATGTTTCTGGGAAATTACACAATAGATGCTACCATTACTATACTTTTGTTATAAAAGAATAGACTATTACCTACAAAGGTCAGTCTCATGGGTTTCTTCATGCACGCAAGATTTTTCCCTCTGGTATCTGTTGTAAGTGTTAAACCAAGGGTTTGTCAACCTCCTCTTCCCTCACCCCTGCCCTGTCTTTGTCTAAGTTTGTGCCCAGACACCTTGTATTTTTCAGATGTGGCTTGTTGTGACTTGTGACCGATGGGTAGGTGATGAAATTACCTTAATAAGTTGTGAACAGCATTTTAAGAGAAAATAGAATAGGAGCGCCTGGGTGGCTCAGTCGGTTAAGCATCTGACTCTTGATTTCAGCTCAGGTCATGATCTCACAGTTTGTGAATTCAAGCCCCATATTGAGCTTTGCACTGACAGCACAGAGCCTGTTTGGGATTCTCTCTCTCCCTCTCTGTCTGCCCTTCCCCTGCTCTGTCTCTCTCTCAAAATAAATAAATAAAACTTAAAAAAAATGGAATAGATGGGCACCTCAGTGACTCAGTAGGTTGAGCATCTGACCCTTGATCTCACAGTTCATGAGACTGAGCCCCACATCAGGCTCTGCACTAACAGTGTGGAGCCTGCTTGAGTTCTCCTCTCTCTCTCTCTCTCTCAAAATAAATAAATAAAACTTAAAAAACAGAACAGAAAATATTGAAAGTGTTTCCATTTTGAAACTGTGGGACATAGTCCAAAATGTTTTAGAACACCACTCTGGCCTATGTACATTGAAAGAAGTTTTAGTATTATTTTTCTCTTTAGTTGTCTTTACAATATTCTAGAAGGAGGGGTTTTGGCACTCCTGGTCTCACAGTGGGCTTGTGTTAAGTTGTAGAAAATGGGCAGTTCACTCTTAAAATATCCCCACCAGCAGTACAAGTGGTGAGCACACCTATTCCTTTAATTGTATCTCTTTCATGAAGCAAATATACCTGGGTCACTGAAAATGGCAAAAATTCTTTGCGTGAACACTCCATTCAAACTCTTGCATTAACAGACTTGATCAACCCTAGCATGGCTGCCTAAGAACACATCCCCAGGGTGAACCAGCCCTCCTTTTGTGTATCTGTCTGGAAAAGGTCAAGACTGTCAAAAGAATTTGCCATCTGTTCTAACCAATACCTGATGATAGGCCCCTAACCTCCCTTTCTTAGGGCATTTACTAAAAAGGGCTTAGGATTGTAAACCCTTCCTCTGTTCCTTTGAGAGATATACGTATGTATCTCTTATGGCCCAGGATGTCTTTCTCAAGGACCTGAAAGTCATCCTTTGAATGTAACAATCTGGAAGTACAGGGCCCCTGGCTGCCAGTCTCTGTGGGAGGATACAACCCTAAGTTCAACACTGCCAGCCAGCAGATAGCTGGAATAATCACATTTACTGACCAATGTTTTGTAATTTTTCACATCCCTGCCTTTACTTCGGTGCCCACCAGCTCCCCATCCCCTCCCCTTCTCAATTTTCCCTTTAAAGCACCTAGTCAGCTGTGCACAAATCAGAATGGGGCTCAGCTCTTTTCTCTACTGTCAGTAGTTACTGGATAAAATCTGTTTTTTCCATTTTAACTATGCCCAGCTTTATTGTTGACAGCATGTACACACACACATGAACAAACACACACACACACACACACACACACACACACACACCTCCTATGGATAACACTGCTTTTCAAGGACAGCTGAATCTTATCCTCATTGTCCAGAGCGTTGCTCCTTGTTGTGCTTATTTCCCTATATCATCTCTCAGTCATCAGTAAAGTCTTATTCAGCTGTTCCAGCCTGGTCTGCAATGTCCTTTGGGAAATTCTGAGCCATGTATAGGACTCTTTCCTTATAGGGACACCAGTTGGGACTATGAGATCCAACTCTCTGTCTCCGCGGGGAGTTTCTCCCTCCACTGCCAAACTTGGAGGATCCGGGTTAGTTTTACTAAGGGAAAAGGAAAGTTTCCTTACCCACAAACCGTCTCAAAGAATATGTAGCCAGGAAGTCTCATATCTTCTTTTGCTCTTTGTCCAAACTTCAGAAATCAGGAGACCCTTAGAGATGCTTTGGTGCTGGGATAGCTAGAGGACAACACAAGAAGGGTAATGAGGGTTCTATGCTTGGAGACCCCAAGGGAGACAGCACGTTGGGGACCCAGATGGATGACTGGATGGGGCAGGCATTGGTGTCCAGGTAGCCTGCCATGCAGGAACCAAAACAAAGGAGCCATCTAAGCATGCAAGAAGAAAAGGAAAATCCCTAGGTGTTCAAAACAAACATGGAAGTGAAAACCAGAGTGACTGGTAATCAGGCAGGCTGATACTGGGCAGCTTGGGAGTGGGTGGGACCTAACCCAAATCAGTTCCCAGCACCAAGGGGACAGACAATGAGACATGAGCCCATAGAAGGCAGGGGAGAATAGAGATCCTATATGAAGGCCACATCTCCAGTGAAAAGGAGGCTGGTCCAGAGGATGCCACACACCAGCAGGGAACACCAAGAGCAGGAAAGGAGCCAAGGAGAGTTGGGCAGATGCCAGGCCCTGGCCAGGATGCCCAGGCATCAGATTGCCACTTACTTAGACACAGCAGGAGAACTGGAGGGATCAGCAGTGAATGTAAGGTCAAAACTCCATTTTGACCCACAGCTGGTGCACTGTTTGTCAGATCTATTGCCCAGGATTAACTCTAGAACACTTCCCACCGGTGAGATGGGGCTATGCTTCCCAAGGTTTTCCACCCAGAGTCCCTGGAGCAGATGAGCCAGAACCTCTATTTCTTGGGAGGCCCAGGAGGAATGGTCTAAAGCTATTCATGTGACCCCACATTTCTTTAAAACTTCAGATTCTCCATTTCAGTGGCATAGGATCTTTGTATTGTAATCCAAAACAAACTAAATTGATGACAAATTCTCCAGTGGCCGAAAAGTACAGCTCACTGTCTCTTATGCGAAGTTCCCTGTGCCCTGATTTGAGACACACAGGTTGGTTAAGGCTTCAGAAACAACACAGTGACACTGGTGAAGACAGGGTTAAGAGTCAGAAATCAGAAGCCTAGAAGGTGGCTTTTGTAAGAAGGGATAAGGCAGGCAAAATAAGAGTCATAGTTTGCAAGTGCGTTGGTAAAAAGCATGCTCAGAGGCAACGAGACTTTAAGGAGGTAAAAGCTAATTTTTGCCATTCCATAGACCACCTCTGATCAATTCTATCCTATGATTTTTATTGAAACCCTCTTGAACCAACTGAAATGTTTTAAATTTCCACCTCATAAATTAATTTCTATTCAGATACCACTAACTCATATCAGCCAAAACAAGCAAAAAAAAAAAAATCACCTAGTGGTTGTATATAACATAATCTTATCCATTCCACACACATTATTGAATAAATACAAATTTTATTTGTATACTTACATATAAACAATATCCTTAGTTTGATCATTTAAAAAAATACAGATTCATATAACCAAAATGCTTGAAGGACTTAGCCAACTAAATGTTGACTATTTTTACCCATAAATATGAATATTCAGCCTGCCAAAACTGGTTTTGCAATAGCCATACTTGAGATATTTGTGGATTTCCATGAAGATTGACTCTTCAGATTATGAGATCCAATACAACACTCAAATCAAATATTAAAGGAAAAAATGAACTTTCAACCCCAAGTTAGGACCTTATATAGGAAATTCCTGTGGTATTTGCCCACTCTGAAAATTCTAATGAGTACTTTTCTTTTTCAAAATCAAATAGGATATATAAATAACAACAGTACCTCAAGTGCTTTTATAAATAGCAAAGCTATACTTTCACAGCTATAAGCAAATGATATTTGTATTTCCCTGAGAAATGGTTTGAGTTCAAGGGCAAAATGTCAGTGTGTGAGTGTGTGTGTGTTTCCTGAAGTCATTGATTGCAAGATGTGGGGAAGGCTAAGAAGAGAACATGTATCTGTTGATGTTCAGGTGAGATCAGCTCCCTGCCCATTTCAGATCAGCTGTGGGAACTAGGGTCCCTTAACCTCTCCTACAGTTTCCATCCCATCAGAGCCTCTGGGCCTCATTCTCTTTAAGTGCAGTAAAATAGAAGACCCTGCCAAGAAGCTCAGAGGCACCCCCGCCCCCAACAAGTGGGTCTGGCTGCCAGTCCTGCTCTCATTTGTGCCTTTCTTCTCCTGGAAGCCACTCCCTGAAACCTCTGTTCCTTATTCTTCCCTTACGCTTCTCTAGAATGCAGTCATGCTCACAAACTCTAGGGACCATGATATCATTTTCTAGACCTGTATCCTTAAACCTGACTTTGTCTTCCTCCTCCTACCTCATCCTTTTCCTCCCAGACAGGGATGCTCTGTCCATTCACATGACCTGCTTCAAGATCCAGTGTGTTATGCCAGGATGTTCCACATACCCTTCCTCAGTCCTAGGGCCCTTTGCCTCTTACTCATCTGGTGCCAATTTGCCTCATCCCCCGATGGTGGTATGGGTACGACAATCACACAAACTAGATTTTTCGCTTGATTGTTTATCTGTAAATGGAAATTAGATTTTAAGAGCTTCCATCCTTGGCTAGTGCCTAAAAGCTTAAATCCTGACACGCTTATAAAGTTTCTCTGAATTACTTGAACTCTTATTTCCCTAAAAGCTACTGACTGGCAGCCTTAAGTGCAGGACTCTGTGTCGTCTTAACAGGTGTATCTGTCTGCCAACCCATGCCATTATTGAGGATCTCTCTTGAGGGCCAGGCATCTGAGATTTTACAATTGACCTGCATATCTAGTGACATTAAAATGACATAGAAGCTGGGGCACCTGGGTGACTCAGTCTGTTAAGCATCTGACTTCGGCTCAGGTCACGATGTCCCGGTTTGTGGGTTTGAGCCCTGCCTCTGGCTCTGTGCTGACAGCTCAGAGCTTGGAGCCTGCTTTGGAGTCTGGGTCTCCCTCTCTACCTGCCCCTCCCCCACTCACGCTCTATCTCTTTCTGTCTCAAAAATAAATATTTAATGAAAAATGACACAGAATCCTTTCCTTGACTTCATTTACATTTTCTGAACTAGTCCTGAAACTTGGGTCCTACAGTTAGAAGCAGATTTATAACACAGAGGTCTTGAATCCTCACTTTCCCAGAGTAAGGCTGATCCACTGATGGGCACAAAATTTGTCAACTGTTCTTAACAAAAGTTCTCGATGACAAGGAGCACTCTCTTTCTGAGGGGAGCTCTCTGCAAATGCCACTGATGTTGTCATTGGATAGACTTTTTGGAAGTTCTTCCTGAAATCATCTTCAGAAAATGATTGCTCCTATAACTCATAAATGGTTTCTGAAGACTATCTCAAAGGAAGTCAAGTATGTAAGCGATGGCCGCATCATTGACCTAAGAGCACAGCTTCCCAAGAAGAGCACTGGAAGGGCAATAAAGAAGTGGGTGTAACCTCATAACTTTGCAGATGTATCATTTTTCTCTAACTTGATGAAAAGAAAAACTATAATGTTGACTAGTGGCCTGTTTACCTGTTTATTGAATGTTTCAGGGGTGGTTATCTTACCTGTTTGTGTCCCAAAGTCTTGACAAACAGAAAGAACTCCTTGAATGTCTGCTAAATGGAACTAGATTAACTTGCTTCAGTTGAAAGCTTTGTTAAGGTTATTAGTGCTCATGAGTAAGTACATCACTTACTGTAATGTGTTCTAAATGTCCCCAGATATGTTTGTATTTTCCCTTCCTACTTTTTGTAGCAGGGAGCTGAACTGTCACACCTGATTCTAAGGCACAGGGCTTTTCACACACCAACATGTGTTTATATTTATCCTCAATGATCTAAGCATACACAGAAATCTCATTTGTAATGTTCCAAGTCCTTTTTTATCAGCTTGGAACTTTAAGCTTCTTCTAACCATAACTTTTCTATGAAAATTCAACTCACTATAAACTCTAAAACCGCTACTGCCCAAACAGGCACAATGTGCTGCCTCTGACATGAAATAAAACTCTATTAAAGAGATTTGAAATCATATGATGAAAATAAAACGCATTGGGTAATGCAGTTACTATGTTGCTATCATTGTTGTTGCTCTTTAAGTACAGCACATGAAACAGGATCTCTTAATCTGTTTCCCCAACTTGGGGATTAGAATGAATTTCCAGTGAGCTCATTGGAAAGCTCTATCAGAGCGAAGGACAGACTCCACTCTTTGAGTCAAAATTGTGCCAAACTGAACCAAAAACCAAACAGAAGGGCTTGAAAGGATCCTGAAAACTAAGGTTCCAGGAGGGTGGGGTCTCAGGGACATGGACTCGAGTCACAGTCTAAAAAGCAGAAAGTATACTGTCAAGAAGGGTCAGTCATTCTTGCAGTGGCCAGCAGTGTAGGGATGTTTACATTAAAAACAACAACAAAAACAGTATTCCGAGTCTATGGGAAACCCCTTTTAACACTGCAATACAAGTGTTGGACGTTGAGAGGCCGGGGCACTGGACTCTGCTGAAGGTACAGTTGTGTGTAGCAACAAGAGTTCTAGTCCAAAATGCACCTCTGTGATCATTAAAAAAAAAAAAAAAAAAAAAAAAAAAAAAAGGTTTTGATGGGTGAGAAGTTATTTTTTATCTCTTTCAAAGCATATAGGTCTTCCCAGACCCATCTTCCGGTCCTGTCAGATGGAACAACACTTGAAACCCTCTTGACAAGGAGCCCAAGGCTCTAACACCAAGGATTCCATGTGGTTTAAATATAAGAAAAAAAAGAAAGAAAAAAAAAAACTTTATTTCCCCACCTTGCTGAGTGAATCCTTCAGCAAACTTGTCAGAAACAAAAAATGAGCCAGTTTAGTTTGTTGTTTTCCTATGCAGAAATAGGCAGCATGACAGAACCGTCACTGACCTTGAAATTGAAAAGACCTGGAGTTAGCCTCTTGGCTTAGCTACTTATAATCTGGGTGACCAGGGACAAAGTACTTCGCCTCTCTGAAACTCAGTTTCCTCACCTGTAAAACAGAAGTGATAATGTCCGGTGACCAGGTCATTATGGTGGTTAAACAAATTGATACACAAAAGTGCTTGGCACAGAACCTGGCAGGGGACAGGTCTGTCCTGAATGTTACATATTACTCTTCTTCCCTCCTGAGGTAGGTCGCACAAACATTCCTGGCTGGTGTCCCAAAGCTGTGACTTCCAAAAGGAGCTCCCATGCGGAGCCGCGGGGAACCCAGGTGTGTGGCCTGTAGCTCCAGCCCAGCCTGCTGTCTGAAGTGGGACGAACCCGGGCAACAGGTGAGGAGGGAGGTCTCCTGGCACCTCGCCCCGCGCCCCCGTGGCTCCGCCCTCCCGCAGTCACACCGACACGGCTCCGGGCACGATCCTCCGGATGTGGGTGTAAGATTTCCTGATGGTGACACTGCCGTGGTGCGACACCCCCCGGGGCAGGACACACTCCTCCGTCAGTTTCTGGGCCTCGGGGTCCCAGCACAGCACCGTGGCGATGACCTCGTTCTTCTCGTCCCGCCCCCCAGTGATGTAGAGCCGGTTGTTGCAGGGCGCGATGCCGCAGCTGGCCCTCTCGTGGCTGAGCTGGGTCACCAGGCACCAGCTGTCTTCCAGAGGGCTGTAGGCGTACAGCGCTCTCATAGCCCCTCCTGAGGAGGAAGGGAAACACGGTGGGCATCTCACTGTTTTTTCTGGTTTTCTTCCCCTTTAACCACAAAAAGCCCACTTCTGCTAGGTCAAATCTACCATCTCGCCAATGGAAATAGGAGTTTCACGGCTCTCCAGAAAGCTCTAATGGATTCTAGGGACAGTATGTCTGTGCTGGAAACACTTCACAGAGCCCCTTAAACTCTGCTGCCAGGTGCTAATCAGGGTCTCAAGGACGACTGGCTTCACGTGGTGCCAAAATGTATCCTAAGACTGCTCCCTAGAAGAAATACCGCCTGGTACAGCTGGGGCACTCAGCTCACAACCCCAGCTCTGCCACTTTTTTACTGTAACCATAAGCACTGAGGCTGCGGTGGTTGTAAGACGTCAGAAGGACCATGCTCATAAAGCACCTGCAGAAAGCCTGGTACACAGAAGCTATCGATACATGGCAGTGACTAGAGGTGGTGGCGTCTCTTTGTAGACTGAGCATGACCTGGGACGCCAGCCCAAGTTACCCATCTTAAGATGAGCTTTGAAGTCATGAGGCTGACCATAAACACACAGGAAACCTGAAGCAAGAGAGAGAAGGGGGTTTTCCTTAATCTGTTCCTGTATTCTGCCTCCAGGAAGCCTGCTCTGATTAGTTCTTGTTTGCTGAAGTTACATATTTTTGGCATCTCCTTAATCAGTAATTCTGTCATGGCTGCACATGAAAGTCACCTGCACATTAGAAACACCTTGCACTGTTGGGGCGCCTGGGTGGCTCAGTCAGTTAAATGTCCAACTTCAGCTCAGGTCACCATTGCGAGGTTCACAAGTTCAAGCCCGGCGTTGGGCTCTGTGTTGACAGCTCAGAGCCTGGAGCCTGCTTCAGATTCTATGTCTCCCTCTCTCTCTCTGCCCCTCCCCTGCTCATACTCTGTCTCTCTCTCTCTCTTTCTCTCTCTCAAAAATAAGTAAAACATTAAATAAAAATTAAAAAAAAAAAAAAGAAACACCTTGTACTGTAGACCAACGTGCTCCCTCTCATTCTGATATAATTGCTCTGGAATAGGGCCTAGCCATGCATATTTTTGTAAAAAGCTCCCTAGGTGATTCTAATGAGTAGTTGGTATTGAGATCCGTTGTCCTTAACAATTCCATGCCAACTGTGGTATGGCTAGCCAGGCTTTCCTTGTGGCTAAATGCAACTTTTCAGAGCCCCAGAGCAAGTGGAAAGAGTAAAATTCCCATGAACACAAAATAAGAAATAATGATAGCTACCATTCATCGGTCACTTACTGTACTGGGCACACTTCAATTTGCATACATTTGCTAATGTTTGCAGCACACTTCGTTCCTGTGGCAACTTCTGGCTCCTCCACTGGGCCCCACTGTCGGTCTATTTTGTATGTACCCTAAACGTGGGCTGTCTCTGTGTCCAGTACTACAAGGTAATTCCCACCAAGGCCTGGACCAATCCCTTCTCTTCCTTTTCCACCTCACCCACATCACCCAGGAATCCATGTGAGTTCCCAGGAGGGCCTTATCTGATCTACCCCCATGGCTGCATGGGTGGCGGACCTCAGATAAATAAGATGCCATTCATTTACTTACCAACAACATAGATGCGGTCCCGGAAACTGACAGCATTGATGCATTTAGCCTCCACCGGCATGGACGACTTTAAATTCCATTTATTGGTTGAAGGGTCATAACACTGAGTCTTGTCTGTGGCCAGTTTCCCATTGGGCCCGCCCCCAATCACATAGAGTTTCTTCTTATGGCTGGTAGCTGCGAAGGAACTGACGTGGACAAGAAGGGGTGCTGCCTGTGGAGGCACAGGGCATCAGGAGAAGCTGTTAGTCACACAGCTACAGACTGCCCCCAGACTGCTGCAGTGGTTCACAGGACACAGGCCAGGAGCTCGAGAACATAAGCCTGGGCATCCTTTGCCTGAAGTCACAAGGCCTGTGGGCTTGACTCCCCTTGAGACATGAGGTCAAACAAAGCACTCATTTCCCACCCTCTCTGCAGGCTCTGGACAGGCTAGAATGGGTTCAGTGTTGGATGTTTCCAGCCTGTTTCTCCCAGAGTCCAGCTATCAGGGGAGGGAAGGTGTACATAGGAATAAGTGCTTATACAGATGAAACCAGCCACTATTTGGAGGAAAATACTTTCTCAAACATGCATATTTCTATTCATCCATGTGTTCCTTCATTCAAAAAATATTTACTGAGTGCCTACTATGTGCCATTGTCTTTATTGCTTTTATCTAGGAAGAAAAGCTGATATAAGGGTTTCAGGGGGCCATAGGTAAGCAGACTCCCACTCTGGGGCAGCATGAAGATTTTGGTATTTAGCCAGACCTGTGCTTCTACCCTGTGAACCCCAGGGCACTCAAGGGGACTTCCAAGAGCTTCTTGCCTTTTGACATGGCCCTCTTGGGTCATGGAGCAGCTATGTCATGGCACTTGACAAGTTGAGAAGATGTAGGGCACACTCCTATAAAATATGAAGGGCTATATAGCAGTTTTCAGGTTGACAGGTCTTGCTTGGTTAGATGCCATGATGATGTAGCTACCTTTGCTTGTGCCTCTGATGGCCGTGCTTTACACTCCCCAAAGTGGAACATACTCTGACATACAGTCTCATAAGGAGAAAGAAAATTTGTAATTAAGAATAACCTGGAAATGCAGGAAGTGAAACTGTTTTACTCATTATTATTATTATTATCATTATTATTATGACATTTAACATGAGATCTACTCTCTTAACAAATTTTTTTTCCACATCAGACAGGTAATGTGCCAAGGTTGTAACAAGGTTTGAGGGCAGCACATGTCACACAATGGTTTGAAGACCCAATCATCACACTTATGAACTACAAAAGGATATCTCTTAACAACTTTTTAAGCATAAAATGCAGTGCTGTTATCTGTAAGCACAATGTTGTACAGCAGATCTCCGGAGTTTATTCACCTAGCATAATTACAAGGGCTAACTTCTAAACACTACCAAATGACTCTGAATCAGTAAACAGTGTAGGAAAGGGATCTCTGTATGCCCACTGGGGAGAAAACAAGGGCGGATGGCATCTGAGGAGACAGACTCTGAGCTCAGACATGCAGACTGAGGTTAGAACCAAGCCTCCCCTCTACATCTGGGCTTCTTGCCAGGATAGACAGGTGCCCACGCAGAGCTTCCCCGTCTGGAAGGAAGTTGTTTCTCTGACCTGATCAGCAATGCTGAAGCAATGGCTCCTATTAAGAGGGAAGCTTGGAGCCACCAAAAATGTTCTCAGTGGGAGCAGAGAGATCAGAAAGCCATATACCTACATTGGCACATACTTCTTTTTTAAAGCTTTGAAATAATAATACAAAATTACTCATAGAAATAATCTGTTATACCTCTGACCAGCAGTTATGGAAGGGATCATAGGTCTCCACATTGTTGATCCTCTGTAAGCCATCAAAACCTCCAATCACATAGACCTTGCCACCTAATACCACCATTTTATGCCTCCAGCGGCCTATATTCAAATACTCAATTTGAATCCATTTGTTGATTGAAGAATTATATTTCCAAACATCATGCTGTGTCTCTTTGCCACCTAGAAGAGATACAGAGCATTTAAGAAGCCACCACATATATCAGAAACACAGCTTCCCCCATAATTTCCCACAGTCCTTAAATGCTATATCCCCAGGTCAGCTCCGCTCCCAAACAAAAGGAATCGTGAAGGTGTGTGTGGTCTGGATGGGGAAATCGAGCCACCATAGGGCAATAGAGAAAGCCAGGTGAGGCTGGGGTGAATCGTGTACCAGACTGTGCTAGGTGTCACGTCTGTGCTGTGAGAGTTCAGAGAAGAGGTGGCTGAGTGAATTGGGTCCAGAGGAGTCTCCAGGGAAGTGGCGCCCAAGTGGCCTGGGTGGATGGGGGCCAGCAGGCACCTGGACTCAGTGTCTGTGCAGCCAAGGGGTAGGAAGCAAAGCAGGACAGGTAAGGTTGGACCACTGCAGTGGGGATAGGAGGCCCTTGACCGGCAGGCAAATTAGGAAGTACCTTAAGTTCTGTTTGCTTGTTTATTTAGGCAAATACAAACCTGGGAAAATCACCAAGAAATCTTACAAAATTGTCTTGGTTCAAATCTCTGACCTATATAAAAAACATAAGTAGGGTTTGTCCTATTGTTAAAAGATTTTATTATAAAAGAATTAGATGCTCACAATAGATAGTTTGAGAATGAGATGGTAAATATTTTTTTTGAGACAACTCTCTGAAAATACATAATTCAGTTAGGGAGAGAGACCAAGATCTTTGGGGAGATTTTAATAAAAATATTTTAACAGCTTTGTGTTTCTATTCCCCATCAGCATAGAGTATCACCAACTACTTAAAGCAAAGCATGTACTTTTCAGGGGCACCTGGGTGGCTCAGTTGGTTAACCGTCCAACTCTGGATTTCAGCTCAAGTCACAATTTCATGGTTTGTGGGTTCGAGACCCACGTTGGGATCTGCACTGCGAGCATGGAGCCTGCTTGAGATTCTCTCTCTCCCTCTCTCTCTGCCCCTCCCCTGCTCTCTCTCTCTCTCTCTCTCAAAAATAAATAAATAAAATCTAAAAAAAAAAAAAAAAAGATGTACTTTTCAGACTTATAAATGTGCACTAGTGGGGCAATGTGTATCACTGATGATGCTCTGTGTCCTGGGTAAATGTTTCTCTAAGGTAGAGCCCAGAAGTGAGATTTCTAAGGGAAAGGCATGCACACCTTGAATTTTTATAGGTGTTGCCAAAGAGCCTTCCAGAGCTGTCCTGGTTGACCTTTCCCTTTACCCCACTCACAGCATATATTAAGAGCGTTTTTTGGCTTATTTTGTTTTGCAAGCTGATGGAGAAAAATAACACCATGGTTTGGTTTTTCCTGAGCTTCTTCTTCCATGAAGTTTCTGTTCACATAGTTCAACCATTTTTTCCTTGGGTTGTGTGCATTTTAGAGGTCTCTATTCAAAACACTGTGCGTGATATTGATCCCAATGCAACAGCGTCTAAAGTTATAAAATAACTATATACTTTCAAAGTAATGTATGCATACTGTATTAAAAAGGAACCAAAAACTCTATGAGTTTTACCTCAAGATGTAAAGAAGACCTGATTAGGTTGGAGGCATGACATGTGCATAGACGAGAGGACAGACAAGGGCTGTAAGATGTCACCCCTCCCCAAGTTCATCAATACATTCAGTGCCTTCAGGACTTTTCAGGGAACTTGAAGAGATCATTCTAAATTTCATTTGGAAGAGTAAATTTGGAAAAATGCCTGAGAAACTTTTGAAAAAAGAATGAACAAGGAGGATTTTCCCAGCAAATATTAAAATATACTAAAAAGTTACAATAATAAAAGCAGTGTGGTACTAGCATCAAATGAGACAAACTGACCAACGAAAAACAAGGGTACAGAACAGACTGAAAGATATAAGGATAATTAAATAAATGGTATTAGAACAATTGACTACTTAGGGAAAAATGAAGTTAGAGCCTTCTTTCACATTACAGTTAAAATAAAATTCAAAAGTAAATGGTATAAAAGTAACTGGAGAATATATGGGAGATGCTGATGATCTTGGGGTGAGGAGGGGCTTTCTAAGCATGACACAAAACGCAGAATCACATAGGAAAGAAAGTTACTATATAAAATACAAATTGAAGTTCAAAGATAACCATAGTCTGAGAGAAACTATTTGCAATACAAATAGCAAAGGACATAGAATAAGAACTGCAAAAAATTACTAAAAAGACAAACAACCAATAAAGCACAAAGGGTAGGAATAGATAATTTTCAAAAATGAAGTGTTAGCTAATAAATATATGAAAATACGCTAACATCATTAATGATCCAAGAATGTAAATATAAACATTTTGGGCTATGAAAAAAATGCAATTGATAATAAAAAATGTCAGCAAGGATGAAGAAAATGGGCCATGTCATTCAACGTTGGTTGAACTGCAAACTGGTAGCAGTTTAGTAACATCTACAAAAATTCTACATGGACACATCTGATGACCACTTCCAGGAATCTCTCCAAAGAGCAGCACAAGTTCATAAATACATGTGTATTAAAATGCCTATTGCAGCATTTTTTTCCAGTGGGAAAATAAAAGCTGAAAAAACTGTATTTCATTCAATCAGTAGACTGCCCTGAAGCTGGTGGAAAGAACACTAGCAATAATGATGAATAGCACTGCTGAGCTCTCCTATGTGCTTGGGATTGTGCTGTGCTTTATGTAATACATATTACAACACTTAATCCACATGACAGATCCCTTATGTCAACACGTGATGATGCCCAAAAGAGACTGTTAATTGAAGCACAAATCTCTGTGATTTAACTGTGTATAACAAGCATGACTTCATGTATTGCTCATGTCATTTATTATTATTATTATTTTAGAGAGAGAAAGAGCATGCACGTGAGAGCTGGGGAGAAGAGCAGGAGGGAGAGAGAATCTTAAGCAGTCTCATGCTCAGCAAGGAGCCTGTCAATGGGCTGAATCTCATGAGCCTGGGATCATGACTTGAGCCCAAATCAAGAGTCAGATGCTCAACCGACTGAGCGATCCAGGCGCCCCCAGTGTCACTTTTAAATAGACAACAACAAGTTTAAGTGAGGCGAAGGACAAGTTGTAGAACAACATGTGTAGTGTATGTGACAAAGACTGACTATGGTTCCCAAATATGTCTTTTCCTCCTGTACACACAGCTCAACTACATTTCCTAGCCCACCGCATGGGGGCTGGGACTGCAGGGGTGGGAGTACGTGGCTAGTTCTTGCTAATAGCATGCAAGAAGACTGATGCCTCATGTCCAGGCTGAGGTTGTTATGAGCAGGTATGCCTTCTCAACTTGTTCAGTGTCTCCTTCTTCCTCTAATGCATCAAACTTGAAGACCACGTGTGGAAAACAGCAGCATCATAAGATGCAAAGAACCTCAGTCCCTGAATGACTGAGTGAAGGAGGTCCACACCCCCCAGTGCCCACATACTACTGCCATAATTTGCTGAGATTTAGTGTTTGTTACAGCAGCTGGCATTACTTACTCTAAGCCAATATAAAACTATTTTTGTAAAAAAGTTAAAACGTATAGGATTGTAATAGCACAGAGAAACTGCCATATTTTACTTTACACCCTGTATTATTTGAATCTTCTACAACAATCAAAAAAATACTTCTACAAGATAAAAGAAAGCTATAATCTAATCTATGGTATTAACATACCCAGGGAAGAACTGACCTGCCCTTGACTTTGGAGGAAGCCAGTTCTGCGAAGTTCAGATTAGAAAAAGCCTCCAAGAGAGGACAAGGTATGCTTGTCTCCTTCCTTGGGGCTCCCAGAATAGCTAGGTGACTTTTGATGTCATTGGGAGAGGATGGGACTCACAGAACCTGGGTTGGAACCCTGTCTGACATTTACCAAGGTATGACCTGTCTTTAGATATGTTCCATAATCTTTCAGAGCCTCCATTTTCTCCATTTGTAACTTGGAGATTAAAATCACCTACCTTACAGAGTTGGTGTGATAGGCAAATGATGAAATGCCACCAAAGTGAAAATTCACCTACTGTGCTGTTAAAATGGTACAGATTTTGTCACTTAATAAATATTTATTATTTACTATGTAGCTAGGCACAGTACTAGGTACTGACAATATAGTATTGACTCTTGTAGAATTGAAGGACTAATGGGAATGAGGCATAGTGTAATTGTAAATAATTAAGCAAATTGGGGCGCCTGGGTGGCGCAGTCGGTTAAGCGTCCGACTTCAGCCAGGTCACGATCTCGCAGTCCGTGAGTTCGAGCCCTGCGTCGGGCTCTGGGCTGATGGCTCAGAGCCTGGAGCCTGCTTCCAATTCTGTGTCTCCCTCTCTCTCTGCCCCTCCCCCGTTCATGCTCTGTCTCTCTCTGTCCCAAAAATAAAAAAAAATAAACGTTGAAAAAAAAAAAGAAAAAAAAAAGAAGGAATAATTAAGCAAATAACTTAGAAGAGAGAAATGAGGGGTGCCTGGGTAGCTCAGTCAGTTGAGCATCTGACTCTTGATTTCAGCTTGGCATCGTGATCCCAGGGGTTGTATCAAGCCCACAATGGGCCCCGTGCCGAGTGTGGAGCCTGCTTGGGATTCTCTCTCTTTCTCTGTCTCTCTGTCTCTCTCCCTCTGCCTCTCTCCCCCCTACTTTTGCACGTTCTCTCTCTCTCTCTCTCTCTCAAAAAAAGAAAGAAAGAAAGAAAGAAAGAAAGAAAGAAAGAAAGAAAGAAAGAAGTGTGAAATGAAAAAGTACTATGTTCTACTGGAGCATCTAAAAGTATGACAGTAAACTTGAGCTGAGGTTCAGGTCTGGGGAGAAGAGCAGACATTTTTATTCATTACTGTATTCCCAGTGACCAGCTCAGAACCCTACACCTAGAGCAAACACCAAATAAACTCCAGTATTTGTTTACTTCTTCCTTTTCCATGAAGGACTGGACCTGTCTGCCTGCCACCCCAGATCCTAGTACAATACTGCTCACAGGTTAGTGTCCATTAAGTAATAATGTGCTTTCCCAGATAAGACCCCCTGGGTTTCTGTATGCTGATCCAGTCAGAGTTAGACCATTGCCATTCACAGTAATTCTTATAAGATGGTGGCCTGGCTCTCACTCAGGAAAGTACATTGTGCCACTGGGGCTTGCTTTGGCATCATGTGGCTCCTGCTTACCTGAGATGTAGACCTCATTTTTCAATGTCACGCATGCAAACTCCACCCACTTCTTGTTCTCACTCTCCAGCTCATGCTCCGTCATGGGGAGCTTGGCCACCTCCAGGCGGCTGCGCCTCAGGGGGTCCAGGCAGGTTACCTCCGCCACAAACCGTTCATCCTTTGTGCAGCCACCAATGATCATGAATACCTCAGACTGAAACTCATGCATCCTGGGCTTGGTGCGCTCGGAAATGATCTGGAAAACCAACAGGAGTACATAAAGGCAGGATGACACAGAGGTTCAGAGACTAGGCCATGGAGCCAGACAGAGAAGAGCCCAATTCCCAACTCTGCCACCATATGACCAGGTGACCTCACCTCCTTGAGCGTCAGTTTCATCATCTGTGTAATGGGAATTTTAGTGGTAACTACCTCATAGGTTTGTTGTGAGGATTAAAATCATGCACATGGTATGGTATCATACACATGGTGTGCTTGCCCTGAAAGGGGCCTGGTGTATAACAGGTACTCAACAAAGGCTACCTATTGTTGCTTTTGCTGCTGTCTTAAGAAATCCAGGTCCATTTACATTAAATGCACTTCTTGCCTCACCAGGGCTTGAATCCTGAAATTTCATTTTTGGCCACCTTCCACTCTCTCCTGGTTTCAATTTCTTGATGATATCCCAGACTTTGCTCACCACCCGACCTCTTCTGAAAGAGAAGTCCTGATAGTAGGCACCTAAGAGCACTTAGAGACTTAGGAAGGAAAAACCAAAAGGGAGCACGGTGTGGCTGGGGAGGTTGGAGGACTGGGTTCCAACACCAAAGATATGACCCTTCAGAGCCTTGAACAAGCAAATACACCCACACCACAGATATTTGAACCCAGCTTAAAGAACAGAGGTTTGTAAATCAAACACACCAGAGTTTGGCCCTGGTTTCATCACGTATGGCCATGTGACCTTGGAGAAGCAACACAATCCCTGCAAATGCCTGTCATCACTTCTGTGCCATCAGGTCATTGTGAGCACTCATGAAGTCATGACGTAGAGGGATGAGCAGAGCACCTGGCACATGCACAGCCCTTAACAGGTAGTCATAGTGGTAGGAGCAGCTGGAGATGTCATACCAGCATTCTTAGGGAAAGGGGACGCCTTCCCTCCTCCTGGTTCCATCTGTCCCTTGGGCTCAGTGGGGAAGGTTCTGCAGGAGGGTTGATGGGAGACAGAGAGGCAGCACCCATTTCCCAGATGACCAAAGCGGCTTTTTCCTGCAAGGTCAAGCTGACCTAACACAGACTATGAAGCTTCGGTCTTGACCACAGATGCAACAAACAAGTTACAGTAGCAAAAACTGCACCCTAAGTGGTGAATCCAATCAATGGTCACAAGTAATCAGGCCAGCCAAATCCAACCTCTACTTGTCCATCACAGACTTCGTTTTTTTGTACCAAAGAGTCAGATACAGTAAATTTTGCATCCTCAATTCATGGCCATAAAGTCTGTGGCAGGACTCTCTTCTGGGGGCCAGCAGAAAGTAAGGATGTGTGGGGCAATGGGCAGAACCTGAGGGCATTGACAGTGGAAAAGACAACTGAGATAAAGGTGGGAGGGGTGGTCCTGGGAACTTGGAGGCACTATGAGAATACCAAGCTGGCAGGACAGGAGCTGAGAGAGGAGCACCAAAGACAGTTTTTGCCACTCTGTGATTTTCTTTCCAACTATCTACCCTGGTTCACAGCACAACCTCTCAAGAGGATTAGGGATTGTAGGGCAATGCTTAGAGGACAGCAATGGGTTCCTCCCAGAACTGGTCCCCACGTGACCTTTATTCCAGCTCTGAGAGCCATGCCTCAGCCTCCCTCCAAAGCCCCCTATCTTCTTCATAGTGACTGCTTTCCTGCCTCAATAGCCTGCTGGCCAGTAGGGGAGTGGACTGTGATCTTACTCCTGATTCCCAGACTGGTACCCCATTCCTGAGTCCTGGGTTATGTAAGACTCTGCTCCAATTGACTAAAACCCCTGCATTTCTGCCTGCTATCTGGATCCCCACCTAATATCTGTCCTTGATTTCCCACACCACTTCCCCATCCACTTACCTTTTAAGTCATTGGCACTATTTGTAATGTCCCATTGTCCTTTCCTCCAAGAGCCTATTCTTGACTTTCTTTTTTTTTTTTTAATCTTTATTTATTTTTGAGAGACAGAGAGAGAATGGGAGCAGGGGAGGAACACAGAGAGAGGGAGACACAGAATCCGAAGCAGGCTCCAGGCTCTGAGCTGTCAGCACAAAACCCAATGCGGGGCTTGAACTCACAAACCTGGATATCATGGCCTGAGCCGAAGTCAAATGCTTAACCGACTGAGCCACCCAGGTGCACCAGAGAGAGAGAGAGAGAGAGAGAGAGCGCGGGAGCGTGCGCGCACGCGCGCGCACAAGTGGGGGAGGGGCAGAGAGAGAGGGAGGAGACAATCCCAAGAAGGCTCTACACTGTTGGCACAGAGCCCGATGCAGGGCTCGAACTCATGAAACCATGAGATCATGACCTGAGCTGAAACCAAGAATCAGACACTTAACTGACTGAGCCATCCAGGTGCCTCCTGACTTTCCACACATGTTCCCACAGTCCTGAATTTCCCCATCACAGCACTTTGCATACTTCTTTGTAATTTACTAGAAGATCCCTGAGGGCAGGAACAGCCCTTATTCTTCAATGGATTCTCAGCATCAAGAACAGTGCTTGGAGGTTGTGAGTTTCTATAAACCTTTGTTGAATGAGTGAATGAATGAATGAATAGGAGAGCTAGGTAACTCAGGACCTGATACAGATATTTTTTTCCAGTCTAGATCACTGTTGTAAACAGCTTCCTCAGTGGTACCCAGCAATCCCCACCTCAGGATATTTACATTTTATGTTGTTCTCCCCACATTATTCCAGGGTTGGTCCCTGGGCCAACAGAATACAGCAAAGGTGATGGTATATCTCTGCTGAAACTAGGTTATCAAAAGCACTATAGCTTTAATCTTGATTGTTCTCTCAGTTTTTCTGGGGCCATTTGCTCTGGGGAAAGCCAGCTGCTATGGAGAAGCCCATCTGGCAGAAACTGAGGCTTCTAGCCAATAGCCAGCAAGGAACAGACACCTTTCAACAATCCTATGCATGAGCTTGGAAGTTGATTCTCCAACCCCGCTTGAGCATTGAGATGACTGCAGCCCCAGCTAATGGCTTGACTACAACTTTGTAAGAGACTATGAACCAGAACCACCCAACTAAACCACTAAGCCTAGATTCCTGCCAGCTGTGAGATAATAAATGTTTGTTGTCTTAAACTGTAAAGTTTTGGATAATTTGTTGCACCACAATAGAAAACTAATACAGGCATCTAGTTGATGGAATTGCTGGGTATTAAGACCTGCCTTATCACTTGGCACCACAGGACTCCTCAGTGGTGGCACTATTATCAAACTGTAAACACAGCTACATTTGGCAAAATATTAACTCCAAAGGCATGAGACATGCCTGTCTGAAGTCAGAGACGTGCAACTTTGTTGCAGACACACAGAAGTGTTTGCCAAAGAATCGCATGCAACAATCAGGCCTAACCAGTTTATTTTCAGATTGTTAAAAACAGAACAGGCAGGGGCAACTTGGGTGTCTCCGTCCCTTAAGCGTCCGACTTCGGCTCAGGTCATGATCCCACAGCCGGTGAGTTCGAGCCCCATGTTGAGCTCTGTGCTGACAGCTCAGAGCCTGGAGCCTGCTTCGGACTCTGTGTCTCCCTCTCTCTCCTTGCCCCTCCCCCCTGTTCTCTCTCTCCCTCTCTCTCCCTCCCTCCCTCAAAAAATAAACATTAAACATTGTGGATCGTGGGTTTGAGACCCCTGTCGGGTTGACAGCTCAGAGCCTGGAGCCTGCTTCAGACTCTGTGTCTCCCTCTCTCTCTTTGCCCCTCCCCCCTGTTTTCTCTCTCTCTCTCTCTCTCTCTCTCTCTCCCCCCCTCCCTCCCTCCCTCAAAAAATAAACATTAAAGAATTTTTCCAATAGAACAGGCAGTTTCACCTTACTGACTACTCATTAACAGGGCCTGTACTAGAGGACCAACAGAAGTGATCATATTGCTTCAACAAAGCTGTCCTCAAGGCTGAGCCTTTGCCCCCTCTGTCTTCAGGAATGAATGACACCACACAGGTCAGAGCAGTCTTTGGTACAGATCAAGGTGGTCGCAGGAAATTTAGGAGGTAATTAAATACAGGAGAAACTTTCTCTGCCCCAAAAGACTTCTCTCAGTGAAGGTACTGGCTACCACCCCTAAATCAAATGTGGATTGACATCTGCTTTTAGGGTTCTAAAATATCCCACCGCTGCCACCTCCACGAGCTTAGGGGAGGAACAAGGTTAAAAGGGAGAGATAATGATAGAGCAAGAAGGGTTCAAGTTTGGAAAAGGAAGGTTAAGGGGAGAAGTGTGTTCAGAGACTAGCCTCCAGGCTTTCACTACTATTCTGAGGAGTAAACCCAAGATCATTCAGGCAGCAAACAGACGGGAGTTTCAGGGAATCAACTGGCAATGAGACCCTGATTCGAAGATCACTGTGTTTGGTTGGTTCAGCTACCAAGACTGTAACATGGGAATGAGAAAGTGCCCTGGGGAGGTTTTAGGACAATAAATCAGCAACCCTAGGACACAGTGAAAAGAGAAATGTTAGCTTCAGAGAAGGAAAATGCTTGGTTGCGGGAGACAGAGCACCATAAAGGAACTGCAGAAGAACGAGAACAGTCTTCATTCGTGGGGTCTTACACCATGAGCCAGATGCTGCTAACCACATCACGTTCATTACCTTACTTAATTCTCAGAACAACTGGTATCAGTTGGTAGACATCATTGTCTCCACGTTACAGGGCAGGACAGAGCTTTAAAGCAGCTAAGTAGCTTACCCAAGGTCACACTGTCAGTAAATTGTACAGTCAAGATTAAAACTCAGATCTACCTAAACGCAAGCCCAAGTTCCTGCCACTGGAAACTCTTCCAGATAGAAGATTTCTGGTGAATCTGGAAGATTCTGTCTCCAGAAGATTTCTGTCTGGAGAAGATTTCTGTCTCCCACTCTCCCCCACGCTGCAAACACCGAAGTGAGAGCACATATTTCAGAGCAGCAATTTTGCAGAAGGCATAGTACAGATATTTTATAGAAGAGGAAAACCTTTATCACCTGCATTTCAGGGACTTAGGAAACAGGAAGCAGAAATAAAAATAGCTAGAATACTGGAAGTGTAGTTGATCAAGACCCTGAACTGAGAGCAGCTGCAGAGACTGACACAGTCTGCAATTTTATGAGAGCTTTAATGCCCGGTGCTGAGCCATCTGCCAGTGACCCACATATCCAGCATAGGGCAGGGCCCATATGGTTGCCTAGACTCCTACCTCTGTGTACTCATCACTGTTCATCTGCTTCCTGTCTTGGCTGACAGACCATCAATTTCATAAGGCAGAAACTGTTTTTGTAGTGCCCAGGGCCATATCTGGCAAATAGCTGGTGTTTAGGACTTATTTACAATAACTAAATATATACATACATACAAACATACATACATACATACATACATATAAAGCTTATTAAAATATATGGGATGCTGTTAAAGTGGTACTTAGGGGGAAATTTATAGCACTGCTGGCAATACTAGAAAAAAAAAAAGAAAGTTCTCAAATCAAGGACTTCAGCTCCCACTTAAAAAAAAATCAAAGAAAATTAGGGGTGCCTGGGTGGCTCAGTAGGTTAAGTGCCAGACTTCAGCTCAAGCCGTGATCTCATGGTTCATGGGTTCAAGCCCCACGTCGGGCTCTGTGCTGACAGCTCAGAGCCTGGAGCCTGCTTCAGATCTGTGTGTGTGTGTGTGTGTGTGTGTGTGTGTATGTGTGTCTCTGCCCCTCCCCCACTCACACTCTGTCTGTGTCTCAAAAATAAATAAACATTAAAAAAAATTTTTTTAATCAAAGAAAATCAAACCCAAAGCAAGCAGAGAAAGAAAATAATCAAGATCGGAGTACAAATAAGCGAAATAAACTATAAAAACAAATGAAACCAGAAGCTGTTTCTTTGATAAAATTGATAAGCCTCTAACCAGACTGATCAGGGGGAAAAAAAAAAAAGAGGAGACACAAATTACCAATATCTAGAATGAGAGATGTGACAGCACTATGGATTCTATAGTTATTAGAAGGATAATAAAGGAATACCGTGAGCAACTTTATGGCAATAAATTCCACAACTTCTTTGAAAGACACAAACTACCAAAGCTCATTCTGGAAGAAATAGATAACCCTATATCTACTAAAGAAATACAGTTTATAGCTAAAAACCTCACAAAGAAAACTCCTGGTTCTGATAGTATCACTGGTAAATTCTGCCAAACATTTAAGGATATATTTGCAGAGTGAACCAGTGACAGCAGATCTGAGGGCAACAAAGAATGAGAAGAGGACACACAGGAAAAGAAGGAGGCACCTAGGGGCCTCAGAAAGACAATTTCTAAACCACCTGTGGCTAGGATTTCTATCCATGGCCTAATGAAGTTTTGGTAGCCTATCCCAGATCTACTGGACAGTGGTATATATGTCTGTGTGTGTGTGTGTGTGTGTGTGTGTGTGTGTGTTCATGTATATAAGCTTTAAATACACTATCCCTATAGTATTATTTCCTGATAGTTTTGTTCCTCTCCACTAAGCCTATTTTTGCCTTTATAAATATTTAAATAAAACATTTCTTCAGAAATTTGTTAAGCAGAACCAGGAACATCCAAATGATACATGTATTCATCATCTTGGTACTCATTTCTTCATTCAACAAACATTTACCAATCACTTACTCTACACCAGGGATTCTCCTAAGGTCTGGAGATGAAAAGTCCCATAAGATATATTTCCTACCATTACAAGCTCCCAGTATAGAGATATTTACAGATGAGGAACACAATGGTTACCATGCAGTGGTTGATGCTACGATAGAGCAATGCACCAGGGACTATGAGAAGAGAGAGGTCTCTGAAGAAGATGATGCTTTAACTTTTTGAAGCCAGAGTAAAAGTTAATTAGATGGAGAGAGGAAAAGGCATTTGAACAGCACCTCATTCTCCTGCAATAGAGGGTGAAAAGGCACGTCCACTTTGGGGAATTGGAAGCAGAGCATTAGGGTGTAGCAGAAGGGAGAGGTTGGAGATGGAGCTAGAGAAGTGGGCAGGAGGTGAAGAGTGTAGGGCCAGGCTCTGGGAGATGTGGGAGATGCAGGAGGGAAGGCTCAAGGGAGGAGACTTCAAAAGGGAAGGGCTGGAGAAGGTGCAAGGGCTTAGGACACGTTTACACAGCTGAATGCGACTGCGGCTCCTAAGGAACACCTAGAGCCATTTGCCCAGGGCCAGATCGTCCTTCACACCTGACCCTTCCTAGTGGTATAGAAACCAATTAACTCAAAATTCAACCTTGAAAAAAGCTAAACCATTAGCCTGATTAACACACTTACTTAGCTGACTTTATGCACGTAGTCTTTAGCAATTATCCTAATAAAAAGAAGCTTCATTCTGGAGTCGGGGCCTCATTCCGACTCGAGTATGAGGAACTTCACTTAACTGCATTTTGTTTTCGGACTCCTCTTTTGCGACTCCGGCCATACTCCCTGCAACAGGAGCTCAGGCAGGAAGTGTGTGGGCTTGATCCTGGGAGTCACGGGGAGCCACGAAGAGGGTAAGCCCAAGAACACAATGATGAGGCTTGAGTTTTAGATTATCCAGCTGGTGAATGAATTGGAGGGAGGTCAGACTGAGGGCAGGAAGGTGAGTTTTGAGGAATTTTTGGAAATTCGGAAAGGAAACAACGACAGTCTGAACCAAGGTAACATTCACAGGATATCCAAGAGACTCGCAGTTCCCAGAGCGGGCAAACTAGGAAAGCTGTGCTCCTGTGGAATGGTGACTGAACAGGGCGCATTCTGTCCTGTGTACGTCACCCCCACCAACCTCTACCCTTAAGCCCTGGGTAGAGGAAGGATGTGCTGGGCATGGTGCTGAGCAATTTCCTATCTCACTCAATCCTCTCAGTAGCTGTTTATGATGCGGTATCATCCCCATTTCACAGATCAGAAATCCAGGGCATCTGGAACTGCCTGATTCAAACGGTAGACGGTGTGGCAATTGTCTTCACCGTGAAGTAAGGTTCTGTAAGCCAGCCTCACCTATATTTCTGTGAGGCCCGCAGACTCCTTTACCTCACTGGTTAGCTAGTGTCGCTCATCGTCAGCTCACCTCATTGCCTGAAAGGTGGTACATCCTGGCTTCCTGAAGCAGCGGGAAGACCTCCGGGCACTGTCTGATGAGAGGATCTGCCTCCACCGTCTCCACAAAGTACCACGGGTCCAGCAGTGGCAAGCGCACATTCTCAAGGAGGTAGGGGAGCAAGCAGAGTCGTTCTGCCTGTTTGTGTCGGACCCAACTCATCACAGTCTCAAACACCTGAGCCTCCTCTGTTACATACAGCTCATCACTCTTCAAGATGTGGTACAGAGTGTCCACGGGAAGCTCTAGGAACTCCTCAGAGTTCAGAATCTGCACAAAGTTTTGGATGATGTAATTCTGCACCTGCTTTTTCAGGCTGTCCAAGGAGTGTGTATCTGCCAGCCTCAGTATTCCAACACAGTTTTCTGGATTCAAGGCTTCTGTTAGGAAGCTAGCACAGGCATCCACCATCCGCAGGAACTAAGAGAACAGAAGGGAGGCAAATCAGGCCAGAAAACCATTAGTCCCCAAGGAGGTTTATCAGGGAGTTGTGTGTAGCAACAAAAAATTAGAACAATCCCAATGACTGACAATAGGGGACTATAGCTAAAGAAATGATAGTACATTCTTGTTTTCAACAGCCCTGTAGTCATTAATAAAGTATGTACAAGAATATTAAATGACATAGAAAATGTTCATAATGTACTGAGTTTAAAAATCTGTTCACTGAACCTGATCAAGCTTCTAGATTTAATCAGCAATTTACAGGAAATGCAGCAGAAAGAGGAACATGTTAAATGATGCCATGGGAATATACCATCAGCAAAATCCAGACTGTGAGAAACTTTACGGAACAGCCAGTTCAATTTCTTCAACAAATACATCACAAGGCTGAGAGAGAGAGACGGAGAGGAGGAACCTGAAAACGCACAGAGATGTAAGAGACACATCAAGCTAGTGCAAAGTATGGACTTTATTGGGATCCTTAATTCAGGTTATTATTCATTTTAAGTGTGGTAATGGTATTGTGATTATGTGTAAAGAAGAATCCTTGTCTTTTAGAAATATATACTAAAACATTTGCAGCTGAAATGAGAAAAGCACTTCACAAAACCATAGGTATGTTATAATCCACTTTTTATTGAAAATATGGGACACAGGCATAAAAATAAAGGCTGAAGTGTGTACACCAAAATATTAACAGGTATGATATCTCAGGATATCAGGTATCTTAGGATAATTTTTGCTACAGTAACAAACAACCCCCAAATCTCAGATGCTGACAAGAATAAATGATTATCTCTCACTCACATTATATGTCCTACAGGGGTCTTCATTCCAAGATGACTGAAAAGCCCTTGACTGAGTTATATACCAGTGTTATGACAGAAGGAGAAAAAAGACAGCAGAGCTACCGAAAGGCTCTTAAAATTTTAGCTCAGAAGTTGCACATGCCATTTCCACTCACACCTAACCAGCCAGAGTAAGTCACGTGGCAAAATCTGTTGTCAAGGAAAAAATAATCCTCCCACAGAAACAGTCCCATAAGGATAGAAAGGGAATATACTGTATAAATAATACAAGGTACTACACTCTCTAATAAGACTCTGAGAATTTCTCTTCCTTTTTTTTTACATACTTTATAAATCCTCTAAAATGAAGTAGCACTTCTGTAATTTAAAAGTTCATTTGTAAAATTGTTGGTTTACGTGTCTTAGTTTTAAACGATCATCATCCTCATGAAAATATGAGTCCCTTCTTGGTTTCAACTCAGGAAATGATCTCACTGTTTGTGAGTTCGAGCCCCACGTCAGGCTCTGTGCTGATAGCGTGGAGCCTACTTGGGATTCTCTCTCTCCCCTCTCTCTCTGCCCCTCCCCTGCTCACTCTCTATCTCTCTCTCTCAAGATAAATTTAAAAAACTTAAAAAAAATATGAGTCCCTTATGTTTATATAGCACTTAACACTTTACAAAGCACTGCCATATCCATTATATTACTTAATATTCATTTTCCAGATGAGGTGTCTCAAATGCATCAGTTCATTCTTTTTTTCATTTTTAATTTTAATTCCAATATAATTAACATACAGTGTTACATTAGTTTCAAGTATACGATATTCAAATGTATCAGTCCATTCTTACTCACTGTTCTCTGGAGCTTAGCTTTAAACACATTCAACTTCCTATCCCCACTCCATATCCACTGGGCTCCATGGAGAGTCAAGGTCTCAGTGTTCTTGTGTTGATGAATTAACAGGGAAAGAGGGAGGCTGAGTGGAGAGGACCTGGCAGGGAGGGCCAATTTGAAGGCAGGGCCCAGTGACAGTATGAATGGGACAGACCTGCACTGGGATGGATGTAGCCTGCAGAGAAGAGGCTCCAGTGACAGGAGCTGAGGGTAGCAGAGTTGTGGGGCCTGAAGGGTGGGGGCAGGGGCAGGACTGGTCTTATAATGATTGGGCTTTGGTCTTCAGTCCAGTGCATTCTAGGGGGCACACATCCCTGATTTTTGGATCAATCCCAATTGCAACATATTACCTTTCCATGTCAGAACTCTCGTTCCAATTGTCAGTTTAGAAAACATTGACCGAGGGTCAGGGGCGCCTGGGTGGCTCAGTTGGGTAAGTGTCCAACTCTTGATTTTGGCTCAGGTCATGATCTCACAGATTTGTGAGATCGAGCCCTGCATCAGGCTCTGCACTGACAGCATGAAGCCTGCTTGGGATTCTCTCTCTCCCTCTCTTCGCCCCTCCTCCCCCCCCTCCCCGCTTTCTCTCTCTCAAAATCAATAAATAAACTTTAAGAAAATTGACTGAGGGTCAATGAAATGTTGGAGTAGCTTTAATTCTACCTCAGACTGCCCTGTCAGCTGGCTCCAGCCATGGCCTGCAGATCTACTCCTCGCATGAGCAACTGTAGAAACGGTTGAGACTGAGAACTCTAACACCTGTTGAGTTGTCTGCAGATTTTCAGTTCAAAGAGTAAAAATATACATCTGAGACCAAGCCTTGTTGAGCCCTCAGAACCTGTCACCAGAGCCGTATGTGGCCCTGCCCACAGAGATATCTATGAGCGCTAAAAGGGAACTCACTTTTGTGACAGCCTCTAGTGTAAATAGCACATACACTATTCCAGTGTTTGCATAAGAATAAGATGGTATGAAAATAAAACGGATTTTCTAAATATGTAAACTGTCTCTAGGAGGCCACCTAAGAACCTGGTAACAGTGGTTGTCTCTGAGGAGGGGAACTGGTGGCTGGGGTCTGGGTACGGAGGAAGGCTTACTTCTCACTGTTTACCTTTATGTCCTCCCTTGCATTGTCCACCATGTGACAGAATTATCTGTTTTACAATAAAGTCTCTCATGAATGGCGAAAACACTTGAAGGTAACACATCAAAATGCGAATCGTGTTTATCTCAAATGCAGTTGCTAATTTTTCTTTTAGACTTTGCTGTTTAGAACAAATGTTCTACACTGAGCATGAAGTTGCTTTTAAAACCAGAAAAAAGAAAAGAAATACTCCTTGCAATTTTCAAGGACACAATGAGAAAATAAAATAAAATGTAAAAAATAAAACAAAGAACACCTATGATGTGCCAGCCCCTTTATATTACTGAGCTAATTTAACCCTCACAATACTATAAAGTAGATATTTATTATCTTTCCTGGTTTATAGATGAGGAAAGGAGATCCAGAGAAGTGAGGTGATTTCCTCAAACAGTTATAGCTAATAAGAGGTAGAGCTAAAATTTGAAGCAGTCTTATCTAATTCCAAAAATGCATGTTTTAAGACAACTTCAAGCTTCCTCAGGTCGAGCAGTGTGTGTACAGGACAAGGGCTTGGCAGATGCCAACCATGATTTGCACAATTCACCAACAAGAGCTCCAGTAATCTGATCTGCCTGGAGGAAAGCTTGACCCACAAGGTGCCAATTCCTACCCCTGCTTCATGACTACTGATAAGCAAAGAAGGAAACCATGAAGGAGAATCAAACCAAGTACTGGAGCTCACATTTGTTAGAAACATTGATCCAGAGTGTCCCTCCCCAGCCAGACACCATTCATTCCCCCATTCATCCACTTGTTAATTTCCAGAATGTGTACTGAACATCTGTTATGTAGTAGGCCATCAGTCAGTATTGGACAACAGAGGTGAGCAGAAAGAGACACAGTGCCTGTACTCATTGGACCTGACAGACGAGTGGAGAAGGCAAACAGTAATCAAATAATCACACACGTGTCAAATTACAACTGTGATAAATGCTATATAACACAGTTCGGTGATTCCACTGCTTGAAAGTGAAGGCAGCCCTATTCTTACCCCTCAAGCTGTACACTGTCACCAGGACTTTCCCTGATAGAACCTCTCCACAGTCAGACCTGTCTATTCACCTTCCCCAAACATTCCTAAGCTTGTCTGTCACAGAGCCTTTCTGTGCTCAGGCTGTTTCATCAGCCTGAACCTGCTTCCTCTCTCATCACTCTGTTAAAATCCTGCTCTCCCTGCCCAGACAAGTTTGACTCCAGAGCTTCACTGTTTAAGAAAGGAATCAGGGGGCGCCTGGGTGGCGCAGTCGGTTAAGCGTCCGACTTCAGCCAGGTCACGATCTCGCGGTCCGTGAGTTCGAGCCCTGCATCAGGCTCTGGGCTGATGGCTCAGAACCTGGAGCCTGTTTCCGATTCTGTGTCTCCCTCTCTCTCTGCCCCTCCCCTGTTCATGCTCTGTCTCTCTCTGTCCCAAAAATAAATAAAAAACGCTAAAAAAAATTAAAAAAAAAAAAAAAAGGAATCAGGATAGCTCACCCCAATTTCAACTGAGAAGGCCCCTTTTAAATTAACTTCAAAAAAAGGGGAAGAGGGGTGCCTGGGTGGTTCAGTAGGTTAAGTGACTCTTGATTTCGGCTCAGGTCATGATCTCACGGTTCATGAGTTCGACTGACAGTGCAGAGCCCGACAGAGGATTCTCTCTCTCTCCCTCTCCTGCTTGGGATTCTCTCTCTCTCTGCCCCCCCAACCCCCGCAAATAAATAAATAAAACTTAAAAAAAAAAAAGGGGGAAGGAGTACCATGGCCATCGCCTCATCTACACACAGGTTATTTTTTTCATTTGGAGTGTTAAGTTTGGGACTGACGGAGGGGGTCCAGAGTCTGTGAACCCCTACAACAGTGTGCAAGCATCTGTTTGCACCTATGGCAGTTTTCTGAAAATTGGGTTTACAGGAGATGCTGTGAGTTGCTCTCTAGTATCCATGCACCTGAGGACAAAGCCAACACAAGAAGGAGAGCCAGGACGACAAGAACAGAGAGTCTTGACTGTGTTTTAAGCCTTCTCTGCCTCTGGACATTTTTAATTCTGGGTCAATATGTGCTTAAGAAGAAAGGAAAATGAAAGATAAGGGAAGGGAAAAGAAATGGAGAAATCCTGCCAATTCATGAAGTTCTTTCTCAAAAGCCACTTCCTGCTTCATGGCTTTTTCAGTTGCCCAACACAGAATCAATCCCTGCCTCCTCTGTGCTCCACTGAGCGACTCACTTGACCCTCTGTGGAGCACCAATTACATTTCTCCTTTGTACAACAGTCAGGCATCCCAAGGGCAGGTTCTGGGTCATATTTGTGTTTTTATTTCTAATAGCCCCTAGCACAAACTCTGCCAGAAAGAAGAGAGGGGAGGAAAATAGTTTTCAGATACCTAGTATGTACCAAGACCTATGCTAGACACTTTCCCACCCATTTTTTTAATGAACAAATTTTATTTTTTAACAAATATACTTTATTTAACAAGTAATAATAAGGTAGGTATTAGCACAGATCATTTGCACAAAGGAAGAAATAGAGAATTCAAAGAGTTGAGTGTGTTGCCTAAGGCCACACAGTAAGTGGTACAGATGATGCTCAAGGTCATGGCTAGCTCACTCTTCTCATTGGGCATCACACTGCCTCTGTAACTGTCACATTGTTGAGCTAACAAAATTCAAGGAGAGTCTGAAGAGGCCTTATGAGAACAAGGGTAGTGGTGATCTCCAAATTGTCTACATTCCCCTCAGAATATGCTTCAATAAATACTTTTGAGTATGAGGGGTATAGAGCAGCATACTAATCAATGGCTGAGAAACTGCTGATGGGCAGGGGAGTCATGGGAACAAGAAATTGTTTTCTTTAAAATATATGTGTTTATTATTTCTTCGTATTCAAGATTATTTAAGATGCTAGTGTAAATTTTCATTCTCAGCCTGTCCAAATGACACATGAACTTGTTTATTAAAGCTGAGCGATGACAGATAATGGCAACAGACAGCCAACTTCCTGTTTGAGGGGACATGTGAGCAAAAGGTTACAGTCAGGCACCTGACCTCGAACAAGGACTAAAAATACAATCAAAGAAACCACTTGAGACATAGCTGCAGTTCCCATGAGAAGTGTCTGTCTCAATGAGAATGTACGCCCTGCTCCCCATCTCCACTGTCCTTCCTCTGCTTCCCTTCAGGGTCTCCAGAATCTGGGATCTTAACAGACTTAACCAATGTAATTCCACATCTCCCTAGAGGTGCCTTCAAATCCACCCCAGAAAAACTGAAGCCATATTTTGACCCAAATCAATAATTCCATTGACCACAGTCCCTAAGTGACCTTATAGTTATTGCAAAGGGTGTATAAAGACATTGGTATTCTTACCTTCAAGCCCCAACAAATCAGCGTATGTGAAGAGCATATAATTTGTTGATGAGATTTAAAAACTTCAAATTTATTTGAAAGTGTCAATTCATTTTTTAAGTTTATTTATTTAAAAAAAATTTTTTAATGTTTGTTTATTTTTGAGAGAAAGAGAGCATGAGCAGGGGAGGGGCAGAGAGAGAGGGAGACACAGAATCCAAAGCAGGCTCCAGGCTCTGAGCTGTCAGTGCAGAGCCCAACACAGGGCTTGAACTCTTGAACTGTGAGATCATGACCTGAGCCAAAGTCAGATGCTTAACCAACTGAGCCACCCAGGCACCCCTGTTTATGAATTCATAGTAAATATTTTTTGTCACCATTTTTCTTCTCAGATAATAGTCATAAAAAATAAAACTTTTTCTATGGGGTGTGTATTGATATGAAAGAAGGATCTTCATACTTCAAATTTGTAAATTGCCACTGATCCTAATCTTCCATCCCTGCCCCTTTCCCCCTCTCTCAGATGATAATCTACTTCAGACCAAAGGGCATACGCCGCCCCCCTACTCCTAGGATGTCCTCTGCTCCAAACTTTCAGTCCTTGCTCTAGACTTGGCTGAGGGGTCTGCTGGTTCCTGGAAACTATATGGGGTGAGCAGGAAAGGGAGCTAAGACCTGCAAAAGGTCCACTCACTAAGGTGGGGCAGGTTCTGGGGCACTGAGGCAACTATAGAGGTATACTGACCTCAGAAGTGGGATCAGGGAGAAAGGAAAGGGTGTGGGAAGGTTGGTCAAGATTCAGGCAACAGACAGCCCCTGAATTTTCAGAGGAGCTAGTGGGGCCCCCAACAGGCCAGCAGCACACAATGAGGGAGCCACATGGGCCATACTAAGAGTCAAGAGGCAAGTGCTGGAGCTTAGTGACTCAGCCCAGGGACACGATGAAGGCCAAGAAGGGACACCACTATGAGGATTAAATGGAATGACTATGTCTGGGATATGTTTGATGCTCAGGATATGGTGTGTGTGTGTGTGTGTGTGTGTGTGCACGTGCGCGCGCGCGCGTGCAAATTTAGGGCACAGAAGCAGTAGGGCATCTAAGCAAAGCCAAGTCCTGAGAAGCAGGTCCATGAGCAGACAGCTGCAACAGGTAAGGTATCAGGTAGGGAAGTGGAAACTTAAGTCTTTGCTTCTGCCTAAATACTTTTCCCCCAACCCAGCTGCCACGTGTTGAAATCCTACCTATTCTATGAAGTCCAAGTCAATGCCACCTCCTTCAGGGCCAGAACGTTTTTCTACCCTATACTCTGCCCTGGGGTCTGGCTGGATTGCCCTGTGGTTTGAAAGCTCAGTGGGAGTCCTTGCTTTTGAGGCTTTGGGGGTAGTGGCGGGAGGCAGCTATAGGGGTCAGAAGTTTTGGGTTTAGGCCTCTGATTATGGCTTCAACTCTTTGATGAGCTGAACTCTCTCTGAGCCACAGATTCCTTGTCTGGAAAGTGTTGAGAATAATAAAGCCCACTTTGCAGTCTCATTGTGAAGGAATTACCTGGCCAGCCCACTCACAGAAATATTGTCAACATCAGAATGGATCGTGCAGGGGAAAGAATACAATAAATTGCTAAACAAATGTGATCAATATTTATAATTTTTGTCTTTATTTCCCCGATAGTTTCTTCCAAAGTACCTTGAATGTAGTAAATAGTTAGTAATTTGTAGAAATTAGGTAGAAGTAAAAGTCAAAATCTGGTAGTAACATGGATTTTCATTACAACAAAAACCCCATATCCCACTTCCTGTATTTCACCACCCATGGGCAGCAACTAGGGCTGAATACCCAGGGAAAGAATGATAGGATAGACAAAAGAAGACAATTTTGATTTTTGAGTTTCTAAATACACTTTCAGAACCTACAGTAGAAAATTAGTTTTGAAACACCAGTTAGTAGTAATAACTGGGCCCTTTGAACTGGAAAAGCCAGAATACCAAAGAGTCTAGGCATACAGTTTATGTCAAAGCAACAGACGTAGGAGAATGGATGATAATGTAGCAGCCAGCTTTTCCAACAATGATTCCGGAGCCAAGAAAAAAGAGGAGAGTCTAGCGATAACGTGAGAAGCAGGTATGGGTCCTTGAGATGATGCCCTGCCTCCCAACCCAGGCCAAACTCTAGAGTAAAGGAAAAGCAAAAAGCTCCTTAGAGATTGTGGAGCTGAGAGCAAAAGGATGTGTGCCTCGGCTTCCTAAAGGAAATCAGAAAAGCGGCAGTCCAGTATAGCAGAAGCAGAAGAGAAGCTGGAATGCGTTGTTTCTAGACAAAGGGGACCTATGGCAGTTGCTCCAAATTCCCTATAGTTCCAGACTGGCACAGGCAAGCAAATGGAAGTTTCTTGTGTGTTCCTGAGAGGGACAAAGAAATCACTGAGAGGACTGGCAGACCTGAGGAGGCCTTGCAAACGGGACAAAGAGAATGCACAGTGACCCACAAAGACTGAGGGCCTGAACCAGGTGGGCCTGAGGACTTCCAGCTGATGCCACGGGTGAAGGAGTCAATGATCAGAGAGAGACCAATGGGAACACAGATGTTCCAGCAGGTGCCAGCATAGACCAATGATGCAAATAACCATGGTAAGCCTGGGCCAGATGCCTCTTTCTATAATGTCCTGGTAATCTGTAAACACCCCCTTGGAACCATTTAAGCAAACCAGATGCTAAATTGATGAAGCTTTCCTGAAATGAGATATCATTAGGTTGACTACAATTTCTATCACTGATAGAATGGGAAGCTCAGGAAACAGATTAAGTTCAATGTTAGAAAAATAATAGGTTAAATCATGCTTTTATCTTTGCACACCTACATTTGTAGCGTCAGATTTAGATCCTCTATACTAATTAGAACTCAAGAACAATATGCAATTCAGAGAGGCAAAACTAATGTATGGTGACAGATGCCAGAGTGATAGCTCTCCCTGGGGAGGTACTACCTGTGGAGGGCATAAGAGAGCATTCTGGGATGCCAAGGATGTTCTGGAGCTTGATCTGGGTGGTGGTTACGTGACTGCAAACACGTGTAAAAAATCAAAAACTGTACATTTAAGATGTGTGCATTTTACTAAACGTAAGTTATACCTAAAAGTAAAAAAGAGTGAACATTGAGATTAAACACAGAAATGTGTTTAAAGAGACACTGTGTGGACAGCAGCAGGCTCACTGTTGAGATGGGGACATTTGGTTTCCCCAGAGGGAGTCAGGCATGAGGGGTGGCAGCTGTGCCAGTCTCACCTGCTGACACAATTACAGGGCCCCACTGGTTTCCAGAATTTTCCACTTGGCAGCCCTCCCTGAGGATGCCAACAGCCCCAGCTGCCTTCAGGATCCTGACTTGCTCCAGGCCTTGCTCTGAGGGACGCACGCAGTATGTAGTGGGGAACACACAGGCTAGCATAAGCAGATAGGGGTGAAATCCAGGCTCCTCTCTCATTAGCCATGAAACCTTGATCTTTTACATCACTAAAAACTGGGGGTAAAAATACATACCTCATTTTAAATGAAACCATGTAGGCAAAACAGTTGCCACATTGTGAATGCTCTGGGAAGCACAACTATTACTGTCCTGTGGACCCAGGAGAGTAACCCCAATTTCTTATCACCTACAATGGCCACACAGCAACATTGGTTGACAAAGGGAATGTGTGGGAGAGGATGCATCAGTCAACAGATTGATTTTCTCTAGACAGTAGCAAAGAAATAGTTGGGCTGGTTTTCTTGCCTGGATCCACTGGCTATTCCGATGGTGGGTAGACACAGTCTGTGGGTCCCTATCAATGACAACACAAGTTCATCTGTAATGACGTAATGTAATGAGTGAGACCTGCTTTTGTTAGGTGCCTGGCACTTAGTGGGTGCTTAAAAATGAAGCAATTATTAGTATGAACCTGTGGAATATTTCCTCCTCTACCAGCCCACAACATTTCTAAAAGCCAGGAGTGGGCTTCTTGGTGTCCTCTTAAAGGAGGTCAGGCAATTTTTGATGGGGCGTTGAGCAGTTTCTGAGGCAGTCCTCATATTCAGCTAGTAATAGACAAGAGTGACACATGCCTTCACCAATTCAACAAATATTTATGTATTATGATCCAGATATTGAGTAAGCCAAGAAGCTCGTCCCAGCCATCCGGGTCAGCCACTGACTACATGGCTACCTCATCCATACAGATCTCAGCCCCAGAGGTGTTATGGAGGCCCCACCTGGGTCTTCTCGGCCCCAGGCCAGATGACCAGGCCACCACTCTGGCATCCCTCTTTCTTTCCTCACATCACCCCTCAGGTCTCAGCCTGATTTCCCTTTCTCTTCCAAGCTCCTTCTAACCAGCTGCTCTGTTATCTTAGCCATCTTCTGTCCCAAGACTAAATGAAGGGTAAGCATGGTCTCCCTGACCTCACATCTTTTGCTATCCTGCAGATAGGCTCACAAACCCTTATTCTTTCATGAGTTTTTAATAATAAAAATGAAAGTAACAAATATGATGAAGTTCTCCAAACTAACATGGCAGTTCTCCACAACCGAAAAATCTTACCAAGTTCTTATAGCCATTGTCCCACACCTACAGTTTCTACAGTTTCTCACTGCCTTGCTTATCTAGAACTCATAAGCCTGAAGTTCCAGATAAGGCAAGTTCCCTGCAGCCCCCACTGAATGACATTCATCTCAAAAACCCTGCCTCACATTGTGAAGGGTCGCTTGGGCCTTTCCTCATAGGTGCTTCTCTTACTCTTACCTTTCTAGAAACTACTTGGAGAAAATATATTTCTCCCCATAATTGGCTAATTAATCACAGCTAAGTGACTGCAAAGTTCCTCTCGTGGCAGTCCATTTAGTACCTGCCACACCCTAACTTTCCTCCTAAAAGAAACTGTCCCACCCTGTGCCACAGCTGACTGGACCAATGACAGTGGTAATGGTAGCTGACCCCAGGGTTATCAGTCTTCAGGAGGCCAGCAACTCATGAAGTTGCTTTGCATGAAAAGGTCTTTTCAAACAGCATTAGCGGTGACTGGCTTGGTCAATCAAATTATCTCTTTCTGGACTAGGAAATTCTGGCATGGAAGGAATCAACGGGTAACAGGAAGAAACTTGAAAAGAGAAGTAGAAAGGGAGGGGGCAGCTGAGGCACAGTGACGGTGTAACAGCTAAAACCCTTTACTACCAGATGGGGTAGAAAACACCAAGATCATCTGGTTCCCATTGATTTCCATCCAAGAAAGGTGGTATCAGCTTCTGTGCACATTCTAAAATAATAAGATAAAATGCCAACTCTGGCACACTTTTCTCCATCTACAATTCTGAGTCAATTAAATATAGCACCAGTCCAATTCATTCTACTAACCAAGTGTTACATGAACATGATGAAACAAAACTTTAAATCATGGTCTCTTAAAATCCTAATCCAGGAAAAAGCAAAACTTGGGGTATAGCATAGGAAAATGTCCTCACAGCTCAATGTCAGTCAGTTTATTCAAGGCACAAATTATCCAAAGTAAAGTAAAAATTAACGACAAATGATGGGAAGAAAATTCTACCCAGCATCTATTATGTATTAGGTATTTTACAAATAGCATCTCACTTAATTTTCACAATAACTCTCCCTGAAAGGTAAGTATTATAATCATCCTAATTTCACAAATAAGAAAGGTGAGACTCAGACAATCTAAGTAACTTGTCCACATGCACACAGCAAATAAATGACTGAACTGGGATTTAAACCCAGGTTCTGTCTGAGTCCAATACCCATGTTCTTTCTAATCCACCATTCTGCCTTATAAGAGACTATTACAGATAACTCAACATGTTTCACTTCTGAGGAGATCCCAACAACATTATGCAGCCATCAAAAAGGCTCTGTATATATTGATATATAACAATCTCCAAAATATATTATGAAGCCAAAAAAAGCAAGATGCAAAAAAAAAAAAAAGTGTATAGTGCACCAATATTTGTGTTAAAAACTGGAAGCAAAGAGTGGGAATGATATATGCACATATACACTGGGGTGTGCATAGAATATGAAGGACAGGGGCGCCTGGGTGGCTCAGTTGGTTGAGCATCTGACTGTTGATTTTGGCTCAGGTCATGATCTCATGGTTTCTGAGATCGAGCCCCGTGTCATGCTCTGCACTAACAGCATAGAACCTGCTTGGGATTCCCTTTCTCCTTCTTTCTCTGCCCCTCCCCCCCCAACACAAGAGCATGCACGCGTGCTCTCTCTCTCAAAACAAATAAATAAATAAAATTTAAAAAAAGAATACAAAGGACAGCAAGATACTACTAAAAGTGAAGATAGCAAAATGTTTCACTGTCTCCCCTTCTGTTTTTCTGAATTTGGAACAAGGGTATGTTTTATCCATTCAAAAGAATATTTTTTTTTTAAGACCACAAAGTGATTTCAACAACCTACAAATCTCTGTCCTTTGTGGTGTTTTCAGGAATGAAGATATCCCCAGTTTTCTACACTGAGTCTTCAAAGCAAGTTATCCAGAAGCAACAGACTTTCTAACCAGACACCTAGAGCACTCTTCTCTTGTTTTCATAAGAATTAACACTCATTAGGAAAATTAGTAAAACAGCCTCAGAGAGAACTTACTATTTTTTGCCTAGAAAGTGAATGAGATTTGGAAAATTTTGAGGTGAGGGATTACCAGGATAGGGGAATCAATAATAAACAGAACGTGCTCTATCTCTATCCTGTCTCTGTCTTCCTCTTCCTTCCACCTCTCATTAAAACCAAAATCTCCGTTGAAGCTCACAACTTGAGAGAAAATGAGAAGAAGGAGGAGAAGGAGGGAAAGGAGGCAGAGGAGGAGGACGACGACAATGAAGACAACGGAGAAACTTTATGCCAGAATGATTTCCAGATACACTAAAGATTTAAATATCAAAGCTGTGGACATAACAAAACTAATAGAAATTAGAAGTGAGTAAGTATATAATTAAGCAATAGGGAAGGTCTTTCTAAAAACATACAACGAAGGCAAAAAACATCAAGGAGATGATCAATAGATCTGACTAAACACGAATTTTAAAATTTTATATGTAAAAAAAGTCATTACTAAAAATCATGAGTCAAATAACCAATGGAAAATATTTGCAACATTATTACAAAAGATAACAGTCTTTACTATCTAAAGAGTTTTTATAAAAATCACCCAAAACTGAAAAGGAGAACAAGAAACAGAAACACAAACTCCATCCTCACTGAAACCAGGAGATATCAGTAACCCCAAACCACAGAATGTGAAGACTGGAGAGTGATTTTTTTGAGAGAAGAGAGGTCAGACCAAGTGCCTACAAAGGAGTTTGTCCCTCAGAACCCCAGAAAGCAGAAATATTAAAGTCCCAGGGAAATAGCAAGGCCGGGGCAGATGGGGCTGATAACAAGGGTGGGTTTAAGAAGAATTTAAGCCTCCTGGGACTCCTCCCCACCTCTTATAACCGAACAAAAGATAGATTTTTTTGTTCCTGCTGGAAAAGATTTATCTCTGGAGAAACCACACAAGAGAGGTTCTGGACTCAGGGACACCAGAAACTGAGAAAGACACATGAGGACATCTTACTGAAAACAAGGAGGCTAAATAAAGATTTGCACATATACCCACACCCACACACCCACTGTAGAATACATGAAGCTCTGTTTTAGCCCCCAGGTAAAAGCTGAACTAGATAGAGGCCCTATCTGACCTGGGAAGGATTTCGCTGAGGTCAGATTGTTGGAGCAGTTGTGGGGGAGGGAAGGAATATGATAGAGCTACTGAGTCCCTCACTCCACATAATGAGGAGTATTTCCCTGCCGGTTAGTAAGGCTAAAGGTATAAGCAGGTAAGGACAGCGAAAGGGGGGAGGGCTGTATATGGGGGTGGTAACTGACTTGGACACATCACCAGAAGGCATGACCAGTCCTGATGGAAGTAACTTGCTCTGTATCTTTACAATACCCTGAGAAAGCTGAGACAATAAAATTGGCAATTATTCGTAACTCATCAGTGCTGTTTTATAGTTGACTTTCCTCCCTCTTTCTACTCTTCCTTCCTTGCTGGACTCCACAGATCCTGCCTAGGCTCCAGTCTCAACAAAAAAAATCCCATAGCCCCTGGTCTTGACTCTGGGCCCCTCACTCCCCACCTGTTTCCCCTCAACCACTGACCTACTGAGGATTCAGAAGGATACCACCTCCCCAAGTCCCAAACCATGCACAAGATCTGATGTTTGTCTCAGTCCCTGGGAATGACCTGGTTTGTCCCTAGACTCTGTTTGTCAATAAATCTCAACATCCTCAGTGAGACAATCTCTGTCTTCACCCGGCAAAACCAAGTTTAAGGTGTACTTTTAGACCTAGGCAAAGATAGTAACTTGGGATGGGGCCCCAATGATAACTGTGGATGCAACTGACAGAATCTATGGATCTAATTAGTCAATGAAGCTAAATATACTTGTAGTCAGATTGAAACAAATGTAGTCAAAAGGAAACAATAAAACTTAATCCTAGGGACACCTGGGTGGCTTGGTTTGTTAAGCATCAGACTCTTGATTTTGGCTCAGGTCATGATCTCGAGGTTAGTGAGTTTGAGCCCTGCATCAGCACTGTCAGTGCAAAGCCTGCTTGGGATTCTCTCTCTCCCTCTCTCTCTGCCCCTCTCCCACGTGTGTGTGTGTGGTGTGTGTGTGTGTGTGTGTGTGTGTGTGTGTGTGCGCGCGCTCTCTCTCTTTCTCAAAATAAATGAATAAACTTAATTAATCCCCAGGGTTGTCTTTTATCTTCTGCAATACCCCTCATGAAAAGTGCTCTTCTTTCATACCCACCGCAAAGTGCCGACCAGTCAAGGTCAGGCATTCCCCCCAAGTCTAGACACTTGCTCCCAGAGAGACTGTAGGGTCTAGTGGCAAGCATGTAGCCCCTGGATGCAGAAGGCCCAGGGTGCAAATAACCCCCTTCTCTGTGCCTTGCTCTTCCTACCTGTAAAATAGGGAGAAGAAACTGCCTTCCCTTCCTTCCCAGTAAGGATTCGAAGTTATGAATATGAAGTGGTGACTGGAACCCCTGGCTCCAATTAGGCTTCTGCAAATTGTAGTTACTGCAGTCAGGAAATACATATAGATTCCAGGCACCAAGCTGCTCTGGCTTTATGGCATTAAGGAGTCAATGCCACATCTCACCCCCTCTGAGGAAACTTCCAAAGGAGCATCTTCTGACTTTCAAGTAAGTAGAGGCCCAACTAAGTGTGGGTATGAGAATGGTTGTATGTATGTCCCAGGTATAGGCCTGAGAGCCAGTCCAGACAGATCTCTGAGGAATCACTGCTTTCCCCTGCTCCAGAGGAAAGCACTGAGACTATTTCTTCACACACCTGGAAAAGGTTAGCAGCTTCCAGGACCCGTTGCACATTCTGCTTGGTGATCAGCGCCTTGCTGGTGTATGTGTAGTCCAGAAGAGTGTGCATGGTCTCAGCATCAACCCCTTTGATAATGATCCTCTTCTCATACTTTTCCTTTAAATCATTGCAGAACATGGCCCTGGAAGAGAGATGTGTGAATGTGAGTGCTACCATGACCTTAACAGACCCCCTTCACACCTATCTGCCCCCACAGAACAGCGAGGTCCCTAAGGTCAGGACCTGGGATGATTGTTCTGTGTTCCTCTAACACCCAGAACACACCAGACATTCAATTAGTACTTACTGAACTGAGGTGTCCTGCTCTGCTGTACCCAGCTGTGGTCCCTAAGGCAATCCCAGATCTGAAGGAAGAGTAGGAGCCCTACTGGCAAGGCTGGTGGGATCTAGAACTACTTTATTGGCCCAAAGAACTACTTTAATGGTTCAAAGTGCTGGAGAGTCTTCTGGGAGCATTGTAGCACCCTTCTCCTGCCCAGGCCTTCTCAACTACTAGTACCCCAAAACAGGGTTTCTCATTCAGTTCTCAGTTCTCATTTAAGCCTTCCTCTGTCCTGGAAGTTGGCCTCCACACCCAGGCCTGGCCAGCCGGGGCCCGAATGCCCTCCAGTAACACAAGAGATCTTGCTAGTACCTCTCACTCCAGAGGCTCAACCCCTGTCTATGGCTTGTCTCCCAACTGGGAGCCTCGAATTGCCTTATCATAGGACAGAACTCCCCAAGGCCATTACTCTGTCTCACCTCTGGCTATGCTTATTCCCTCCCCAGGACTAGACTATTGGATATTTAGTGTCTATCCTGGAAGCAGGGGAACAGATGGAAAAGATGTTGATCTTGACATGGGATGGACGAAGATTTGAAAACCAGATCCACCAACTCAGAACTTGGACATGTTACTTAAACTCCAGGAGCTTCAGCTTTCTCGTCTATAATGGGAATTTTAGCAGTCATTTAAAAGTTTGATGTAAGGATTCTCAATAACTAATAGATAAGTAGAAATACAAAGATTTTTTTTTACCCCCTCCCAGGCTCATATGTGAATTTATCATGCTACCTGGACATTGATATTTGAATTATCAATTCCTCTCAAGAAAAGTATGAGTAATTTTATTTATTTTTAAATTTTTTTTCAACGTTTTTATTTTTTATTTATTTTTGGGACAGAGAGAGACAGAGCATGAACGGGGGAGGGGCAGAGAGAGGGAGACACAGAATCAGAAACAGGCTCCAGGCTCTGAGCCATCAGCCCAGAGCCCGACGCGGGGCTCGAACTCACGGACCGCGACATCGTGACCTGGCTGAAGTCGGACGCTTAACCGACTGCGCCACCCAGGCGCCCCAGTATTTATCTCACGGAATTGTTCAAGGGGCGCCTGGCACAATTCCTTCAGTCTGATTCCCACAAAAACCTGTTAACTCCCTCTTGCCCTCCCAGGAGCTGTGGGATCCCAGCAGTCCCACAGGCTTGAACAGCACAGCTTATAAAAACAATTACTTGGAGGCAATGGAATTAAATTTCTTTCAATATGCCATACATTTACTGAGCACCCTCTCTGCATAGAATACTGGGCTAAAGCTGGAAGGGATTTAGATATCAGGCAGTCTCTGGACTTAACTGAGTCCCCCTAAAATTCATATATTGCAGTCCTAACCCACCAACGTAGACAGCGCTTTTAGGAGGTAATTAAGGTTAGGTGAAGTCATAATCCAATAGGATTGGTGTCCTTAAAAGAAGAGGAAGAGACATCAAAACTCTATCTCTCTCTCTGCCGTGTAAGCATACAGTGTCTGTCTATAAGCCAGTCTTCACCAGAAACCGACCGTACTGACACTCTTATCTTGGACTTTCAGACTCTATAATTGTGAGAAAATAATATTCTATTGTTGAAGACACCCAGTCCATGGCAATTTTTTTATGGAAGTCCAGGCTGACTAATACAGGCTGTCTCTCCCCTAGTCCCTAGTTGTTCAGAATCTAGCAGGGACACATCTGCACAAATAATAGTCTACAAGGGTCAGAAAGACTTATACAGTGCTGTGGAGGCAAGGGGTGGCTTCTCATGGAGAAGGAAAAGGTTGCTATGTGACAACTGTGGATAGGACATCCAGGTAGTAAACATGGTAAGTAGATGCAAGAGTGTGGGACAGGCAGAGGATCTAGCAAGCACATGGTTTGGCTGGAGCCCAGGGGTGATGAGAGAGGGTGGGGAGAGATCAGTCCAAACAGATAACCTGGGTCCTGACTGTGGAAGATACTAGAGGCAGGCTAAGGAGTTAGGTTTTTTATTCAGTGGGCAATGGTGAGCCAATGAAGGTTTATGAACAGAGGCAGGACCCAAAAAGAACTTTTTTTTTTTAAGTTTATTTATTTGAGAGAGAGAGAGAGAGAGAGAGAGAGAACAAGCAGGGGAAGGGCAGAGAGAGAGAGAGAGAGAGAGAGAGAGAGAGAGAGAATCCCAAGGAGGCTCCGCACGCCATCATCACAGAGCCCAACTCGGGGCATGATCCCATGAACCGTGAGATCATGACCTGAACCAAAACCAAGAGCCAGACACTTAATCAACTGAGCCACCCAGGTGCCCCAAAAAGAACATTTTTAACAGGTGTGTTCTCACTTTAGTTTGCTGGTGATGGATGCATTTGGAGTAAAGCATTAATTGCACCCAAACAGAGCCGGGAGGCTTGTGACAGTGCCAAAGCCTTGTCCCAGAAACTGTACTACTTGAGGCAGTCACCATGCTGCTAAGTGACTGGACCTCCTGAGCTTTAGACACGTGAACAGGAGCCTTAGAGAATCATTATCTCCCAGCCAAGTAAGTCACTGAAATGGGAAAGTCCCAGTGTAGAGCCCTGATGATAGAATGCACTTCCCCAAAGTGGGACTTCCATACCAACACAGAGAGAATTTGATCCCTAAATCCTGCTCCTCCTCCCTTTTCCACACCTCCTATTTCTGTCTGGGAATCCCCCATCAGTTTCTTTTCCCCATTTCCTAATCTGCAAAACAAAGGTACCTGCTTCTGGTTTCCCAGGAACAATCATAAACATCAAAAATCAAAAGTCCCCAGAAAGAAAGAGACTGAGAAAAAGAGAGAAATCACTTGACTAGCTGACTTTTTGAACCTTTTGTGTTAGCCAATGAGATCTTCTCCCTAAGGTCTCCTAGTGTCCTATCCCCCCCACCCCCCACCCCCATCCCTGTTCTAATCAACAGTAATCCTCCCACCCTCCCTCCTCCTCTTCTCTTCCTTCAACTGGCCTCTTTTCCCTCAAGAATATGACAGCAAGAAAGAAACAACAAATGTGAATTCTGCAAAGTACTTGGAAGCAGAAAGGCAGTGATGTCATGTGGGCAGATGACCGATTTAAAAGCCATTTTTGTCAGCCATAAATCCTCCTAGCCAGAGATGAATGGTCATCTGCAGAACCGCATGCCTTTTAAAGTGGTGTCACACAGGACTCACCTTGCTGCCTCCTGATCACATAAAGAACCCTGCCATCACAACATCCACACAATTTCTTCCCAGATCAGCCTGTCCAGGATTTGGACAACTTCACTTGCTAAACCTCCCCTTCTTTGAGTCCCTAGAGCAGCACTGCCCATAGAAATATAATGTAAGCCAAATGTGTAATTTCAAATTTTCTACTAACCATGTTTTTAAAAAGTAAAAGGAGATAAAATTAATTTTAATATCTTTTATTTAGCCCAATACACCTCAAATGTTGTTTCAACATGTAATAAATATTTTTAATGAGTTATTAATGAGATAACTTACATCCTTATTCCCACAGAGACTACAAAATCCCTCATAGACATTTTATACTTAAAAGCACATCTCAATTCAGACCAGTCATAACTCAAATGCTGAATAGCTGCTTGTGGCTAGTGGCTACTCTATTAGATAGCATTGCTCTAGAGTATCACCCAGATCTGCAATCATCTCAGGGGGTGAAGTAAATGTCACCCACATAAGGGGCACCTGGGTGGCTCAGTCAGTTAAGCGTCCGACTTCGGCTCAGGTCACGATCTCACAGTTTGTGAGTCCAAGCCCTGCGTCGGGCTCTGTGCTGACAGCTCAGAGCCTGGAGCCTGCTTCAGCTTCTGTGCCTCCCTCTCTCTCTGCCCCTCCCCTGCTCATGCTCGGTCTCTCTCTGTCTCAAAAATAAACATTTAAAAAAAATTTTTTTTAATGTCACCCACATAAATGTTATGTAGATCAATACACAGAAAACAGGACGTTTAGCAGGAGACGGTGGGCAGTGATGATAGGGTCAAACAAAGCTTCACATAACTGAGGCAACATATCAACAGAGTCCCACTGAAGTGCAATTGAGAAATGCTACCTCACGTACAATGTGATTTTAAGATTAGTAAAAGGTGAACTTTGTTGAATCTGTATGATCTCAAACATGCCAATGAAAACTGGAAAAGTCTAATAGATGTTTTAATGTTAAATAAGATAGGAATATAAATTCCCTAATTCAATGCCTTCCACTTTGAGGGGCTCTTTTGAAGTCTCTGTGTATGACACAATTATTGGGATCTCTGGGATCATCTGGACTCTTGATCAGGCTGTCACTGGTAGACACAGCTTCCGAATTCTTTCTTGTAATCAGTCACTGAATAACATCCTGCTCCAGCTCAGCCCATACCCGAGTGGGTATCTTGATTGCCCAGAAGCTGACCCTTGTAAGCTAGTGACGTGTTTGAGATATAGGAGGAGCAGGACAGGGGAAGGGAGGAGGCCAAGCAAGACAAAAGTTGGATAGAAAGTAACTTCAGCCTAACCCTGCAGGGGACTGCGGGAGAATATATACTCCAGAGCCGTCTCAGCAAGTGGCGAAGGAGCTGGTCTGATACTCCAGCACCTCCTGACAGTCTTAGCTAGGGGCCACCCCAGGAGCAGGAAAATTCTCAGGCACTTCTGGCTTTCTGTGTATGTGAATGGGTGTGCACAAAGGGGCTCTTCCTAGGAGTAGGAAGAGCCTGCAGTGCTGGCTGTTGGAAGGCAAAGGGGGCTGTGGTCTAGTCTAGGCTCTAATACAAACTCACTACAAGACTTTGTACTAGTGAACAAAAACTCACCCCAGTGAGTTGTTGAGAAGAATGAGTGAGATAATATAAACAAGGTGTTAGCACAATACCCAGCACTTACTAAGGGAAGGCATTTGGGACCAGACCAGAGGAATCTTGTCAGGCTGACAGTAGATACTTGGAGTAGGCAGACCCATCACACTCTGTCTTGCAACCCTTGACTTGCCAGCATTCAGCCTGGTGCATATCATCAGGTAAGTGGGTGTCAGAGTCACTGCACTGCTGTCCACAACCCCTCCAGAATAGAGTCAGGCTAGGGCTACACACAGACTGGTCCAGAGACATTAGCATGGTGCCTGTCACACAGTAGGAGAAAGGAAGTGCTCTAAAGACAGAGTCCTCTCTCTAAGGCTCTTTTTGCCTGCTTTGGCTCCCCAAATCCCAGCATTTCTCTGCTCTCTTCTGAGACTTTGTCACTGATTTTCTGTCACTTAAATACACTCTCCTGGGACACAATCATACTGAATACAGACAAGGTGAAACTATGAGAGAACTACATATTTCTTAAAGACCAAACTCCCAGGCCTCCTCCTGCTCTCTTGAGCAGTCCACTGAAACACTGAGGCAAAGTTGGGACCTCATAAACAGTATATAACCTATATAAGGTGGGTCACCCTTAGATATCCACTTTAATAACAGTTATCTCTTATGTTTATGTTTATAGCACTTTGTAGGACAAACAGCCTTATCTTCCTTGATTATTATACCCATTTTATAGGTGATAAGACTATAGAAGTAGAAGTTAAGTGAATTTCCCAAGGCCATACAGGTTGTCAGCAATAGAATGGAGATCAGAATCTAGTTTTGGACTCTTATTCTAGAGCTGAACAGTGAGCTGAAACCAAGAAAATCAGCAGAAGTTCAAGGCCATATTGGGGGCCATTGGGGGGTCAACTGAGTGAGAACACTAAGTGAACTGGACTAAGTTTTGCTCTCTAAAAACAAAACTGAGTTAGTTGCTAACCATTTACTCCTTAGCTTATACTCAAGATAAATACAATTTTTTGTAATAAAAAATACTTTCTAGACAGACACTGACCAATTCTCATGAGATTCTAGTAAAACAGAGGTAGCTATTAAGATCCTCATTTTACAGTAGAAATAGTCTCAAGCTGGGAGCCAGTTGCCCAATACTCAGCAGTGAGTCAGTGCCAATCCCAAAATAGAGGCTGGGCAAGTGAGCTCGTCTCCCACAATAGCCATGAAAACTTCCATGGGCCTAAGAGTCTTCTGGAATGAAGTCAGGGCATGGCCCCAAACACAGCCTGGACCACACTCTTTTCTGAGTTCTGCCGGCCTTAATCCTCACTTCATTCAGGTCTCTGCTCAGAAGTCTCCTCAAAGAGCCCCTCTCTGATGCTGCCCCCAATAGAGTCACCCCCTAACATCTTCACCTCCTTTATTTTTCTTTACAACCTGTCACAACCTGAAATTAACTAGTTTAACAATTGTGTTCCCACTACGGGAGCTGAGTGAGGGCATGCGTTGTAATCACCACTGTATCCCTGGGGCTAGAATGGTGCCTGGAGCCTAGTAGGGACTCAGTAAATATTTGGGGAGAAAATGAATGAATGAACAAATGACATGTCCTTCCTAACCCCTGTGTGTTTGGCTTTGACAAGAATCAGCACCTCCAAAATTACCAAACACACTTGGAAGACTGAGGCTGAGGAGGCCTGCCTCATAAGCCCTCCACCTCCACAGAGAACTCCCATCACACCCCCAAGTCCAGGGCCTGGAGCTTGGAAAGGACACAGCCACACCGCAACATTCCACTTAGACCTCTGCCATTCCTAAATGTTACCAATTCATAATCTTTCACCTAGCCCAACATTACTATGGCTTACCCCTTCCCTGAGCCTCCACACCCACCTCCTCCCTCCTGTACCTCTAAACCCAATTACAGACCAACACCCACCATCCCCACTATTTCATTCCTAGGCTAGGTCCACCCATGCTGCCCCTGTTCTGTTCTTCCTCTAATCCCCTCACCACCCCATTTATACCAGGAACTAACTCCTCTGCATTAGTGACATACTCTGTGTTGAATAGCTCTAATATTGGTTAACTAACTGAGTAAATTCTATTTAAGAATATAAATGTTGAGGCACCTGGGTGGCTCAGTCAGCTAAGCATCTGGCTCTTGATTTTAGCTCAGGCCATGATTTCACAGTCATGAGATCAAGCCCTGTGTCAGCTTCTGAGCTGGGCATGGAGCCTGCTTAAAATTCTCTCTCTTCCTCTCCCTTTGCCCCTCCCCTGCACACACATTTTATCTCTCAAAAAAAAAATACATATATATATATATATATATATATATGTTAATGTCTACATAATTGGTTAAAAAATTTAATTAGTAATCATGTGCTGCTCAATGAATAGTATTATTAAGAAAAGATTATTTGGATATAAACCCAATGTGGATGGTCAAAGGGGTCTCCACTGAAAAAAAGCAGGGAGTGAGCACATGCAGGGGTGACCTAGCATGGGATGACAACACTCCTGATGGTCCCCAGCTCCTCTACGCTGAGGGCACCAAAACCTTTCACCTGCCATTTCCTAACCAAGGGAAGGACATAAACATTTGGTTCAGCCCCATTTCTGACCTCAAGGTGCTCCCTAAGCCTTACGATATAGACACTGTCCCAACACTGGAGTCCCGCCCACATTTCTGGCCTACAGACAGTCCAGCCTCAAAGCCAGTGGGTCTCAAAGTATGTTCCCTGGACCACTTGCATTTGGAATTCCTGTGATGGCTGTTAAGAATGCAGAATCCTGAACCCCACTCACCCTAGACCTACTGAATCAAAATCCCTGGCAATGGGGCTGGAAATATGAATTTTACTAGGCTCCCCTAACCCCTACCCATAATTCTTTGGCAAACCAATGTTCAAGTACCAATGCCCTATGAAGAGGTCACCTCACTTTCCAACACAAGCGCCTATGGCTCACCCTGAGAAGGAGCAGATTGCACACAGTTCTACGTCAAAGAAATAACTGGCTATGGTGCTGGGGCAGACATGCCCTTGAAAATCTTCCCTCTCTGTAGATTCTCCCCTTCACCTTCTGAGATTCAGCCCTCCTAGAATTCCATGAGGCCTAAAGCTGCCTCCCAAACTGCGGGTAGGGGGTGGGGCACGCAGGCTCAGATGGAAGCTGGCCTCATCCTGGCCTTGTAAGTCTTTCTCAAGATTAGCTGTATAGACGGGGTCCCTGCAGCTTATATTCAAGTAACACAGTTCATTAGAGCTAGGAGTTCCGAAACAGGATGTGGTGCCAAAGCCCTATTAATAATAAACAGTGTGCAATTCTCTGTTCTTACCCGCAGTTCACATGTAAATCTCACACACCTGGAGGGGAGTCTTCAGAGAAGGATTTGAAGGTTCATGGCCATCTCTAAGAGACATGACTAACCACATGCTGCTATATCCATCTGGAGCCTGGAGTCAGCTCCCTGAACTCCCAGCTGCTGACTAAGTCTTTGCTCCAAACTGACAGAGGAGCTAGAACCCCAGAGCTGCCCCCCACCTGACTCTAAACATTATTAAGCCCTGAAAGAACTGCCACCTACCAAGCTCTTTGCCCAATTTCACCCCTCCTCAAGGACACTGCACAGGCATCTTTGGAGACCAGAACTCCAGCCATGTTTCTATAGCACCAGTGTCCCTCCCAGCTCCACTGGAACATTGCTGAGGCCTCAGCATGTCATGTAACTCAGCCCACCCAAATTTATGACAGAAAGGGCTTGTTCTGTCCTGCTACGTCAAGAAGGATAGAGTATCAGTCATAGCAAATGCTTATGACCAGGATTCAGCAATGATTCAACTACAAAGATATAATAAGCAGTTCTTATTTTTCCTTATTTTTCTTATTATTCCTAATTTTTTTAGTAGGTGTACTCAGATTTTCCTTTAGGAAACTATCCCTCCTCCAATTTCAGTCTGCAAGGTTTGAATAGAGCTGGTCCCACATCCTAGACCATGGGTGAGCACAGTCCATGGCACATTAGTCTCCCATGCCACAGTGATCAGTTCACTGATGGGCATAGGAAGAAGCCAGTCCAATCAAAGCGAATCCTAGAACTTTCCCTGGAGCCCCTGGGAAAGAGAAGTTCTCTTCCTGCTGTAACTGCTGAGCTGGGAGAAATAAAAGTTTGGAGCAGCTGGATATTTTCTTGCCTCCATCTGTGAAGATCCTCCCTGAGAGAGTAACCAACACAGAGGAAAGCAGAGACAAGAGACAAAGAGAGAAACAGTCCTGATGATATTATTTGAACACAAGGATCAAACAAGACCTAAAGTCAATACTCTTAAACTTTTAAATAATGTGAGCAAATAACTTCTTTTGTTGATATGCTTGAACCCAGTTTGAACTGAGTAGCTACCATTTGCAGTGCACAGTCCTGACTGACACAATTAGACAAATTAATAATGAATAACAAATGGGCCCAAATGCTAAACATTGTATTAAAAGTGCCCAGAAAAGGAAATGTTGATGTACGCTCAATATTGCCATACAAGACCCCTCAGAGTCTGGTCTAAATACCCCCTTCCGAATCCCCTGAAGCAGCTATGCCCAACAACTAGCAGTTTCCGGTGTGTGCCTCTGTTTACATCAACACCCTTGGGCCAGACAGGCTTCTCTATGTACACTCTATATAGCTTATTTTTTTAGGTGAAATCTAGGCCCAACGTGGGGATTGACTCATGACCCCAAGATCAAGAGTCGTATGTTCTATGACTTAAAACTCCTGGAGATTAAGCCAGCCAGACGCCCCTAGATAGCCTATTTTTAATGAGTCTTCTCCTGTATTAGATTTATAAGACTCTGTAAGCCAAGGGCTAGATTTTATTTCTCTCTCAATTCTTATTTGCTGGCCCACAGTATAGATTTAATATTTGTAAGATGGATGGATGGATGGATGGATGGATGGATGGATGGATGGGTAAGTGGACAGAAGGAAACTACACATGCAGTGCAGTCCTGTACTTGGTCCTGAAGGCCAAGAGGATTTGCCTATTTTACACCATACTGTCTACATCTACATTTCTCTTCTAACTGCCATGCGAATAAATAACAACGAGCTCCAAGACCCAGTGACCTGAAATGAAGTGTGTGTATAGAGAACTGTATTATCCAGTGATTCTCCAAATTGGTAACCCGGGCCCATGATATTTACCCTAAGCCCTCCCACTTGAGATGTTATAGTACAAAACATGGTGGTTGTTCTCCACCTTAATTTGCTTTAGCACATCTTCCATCTCCTTGCCAGAGACGAAACCTGGCTTCCCTTAACAAAACACCACTTCCCTCTTCAATGAGGTCTGCTCTGATTCTCACTTCCCACTGGGCCACGAGCAGGGTCAGCATTTGTGCTCACTGTCCACTGCCACATCCTGACCAGGCTGTTTCCCTAAAGGCTCCTTATCACCACCCCTTTCCAAACATTTTCCATCCCAACCCACAGGACCCCATCCTGGCCTCCTTATGACCTCCATGTCATTAACCAAAAGTCAAAGATCAGCCTAGGCTTAGAGATTTTTCTGAGCATTCCCTGGTTCTGATCACTTAGAAACATGTGAACTGGCACTGGCCCTAATCCTCACCCAAGGTATTCAAATGTTGAGGCATAAAAGTTATCCCTATTATGACAGGGCAAAAGTGATCACATACGTGTTCCAGACTTCTCCCTTCACCGGCTGCCACAGAGGAATCTGGACTGCCAGGCCTGTTCCTTGGGCTTTTATGACACAGATCCAGAGGGAGAGGGGAAAAAAATAAGAGATCCTCCAGCTGAGAGTGGAGAGGAGTTTTAAAGCCAAAGGTGAAGAAGGAGCTACCATAGATTGGCCCATACTCTTCCAGGAAGCCCTCTCTGATTGCCTTTTTTCTCCGGTCTGACTTAATGCCCCTTCTGTAAGCAGAACTCCATCATATTACCTATACTGAAACATTGATATTATTACCCTATACCGAAGCATTGATTTGCCTATCTTTCTCCTCTAACTGACTGTGATTTTGTTGTCAATAGGGAACAAGAACTCATTAATCTTTGTAAACTCAGTGCATGGTAGAGAGTGGGGTCATTCATTCAATTGACCTTGAGTGCTATGTCCACTAACCCCACCTTCCAAGAATTATTCACTGGGCATCTGCCCCTCACTTAATTCCCCAAACACCAAAATTCCCTTGATATCTACCCCAGACAAACCTGAGCTTACTCTACATGACACATGATCTCCTGAATATCAGTAAGCTCTTACTTGACCCTGAACCTGAATTATTATATGCATACCTGCCAGCAGGTAATTTTTATAGATCCTTGAATATCTCCTCAGAAACAGCTACAATGCAACTTTTGGTTTGATTGTGTTTTAAAGTCATAACAATATCAGCACTCCTATAATTACTGTGGCCTTAAAGCTTTCCACAAAAGTTAAACATAATAACAGAATGACTACCCTTACAGCAGAGGATACGCAGGTTGCCTGAATGATATTTTTTTCATAGCAAAGGAGACTTACACAAAAATGGCCTCTCCATGGGCTCCTGGCTGGCTGTTGGTAGAGCATGCAACTCTTGATCTCAGGGTCATAGGTTCAAACCCCACACTGGGCCTAGAGCTTACTTTAAAAAGAAAAAAAAAGCCTCTCCAAAATAACTTAAGGTGGCTTATAGTCTCAGAGATATTATAAAATGCAAAACAGTAACAACAAAAAGTAATAAAATAAGATCTAAGTAATTAAAGTAGGAGACTGTCACTGAAATCTAGGCTAAGGAAAGCTAATGCATAAGCTTCCTGACAGCCAAAGCAAAGGCAGAAGTACAATAAGTTAGCTAAGAAAAGAAAGTAAACCAGCATTTATTAGCCCCTTTAGTGTACATTCATTTTTCCTTTTGTCTAGTGCCTTCCCTTTCTGGGAAATGCTCTCCCAAGTCCCACTCAAATCATGTGGTTCAAATAGAAGCTCTTACATTTTTACCAATCTCCCCTCCTTTGCCCTGCCCTCCACCCCTGCTTTTGGCCAACCTTGAACTCCTAAACTAAACTGGGCTGATCACTGTGCCCCACCTCCCTGACACAATGATTGGTCTAGGATTGGGTAATAGAATGGAACAAAGTCTTTCCTGGGGGCTTTTCAAACTGAAGCCAGCCCCTCAGTTTCTCTCTGGAACCAACTGAAAAGGAGGGAGTCTTAGAGCTGCCAAGGAGCAGACCCCCAACCATGTGGCAGAAGTACATCTGAGAAATCCCACCTTAGAAAGAAGCCAAGTGAGAGTCGAAAGAAAGCACCCTGACTGCATTCAAAGCCCTGGTTCCTCTTCTCCCCGGGCTCTGCTGCATCCCGGCCCTTCCTATGAATTGGCTATGTGGCCAAATACCTTCCTCTTTTGCCAAAGCTGATTTGACCTCAGATTCTATTCCTTGCCATCAAAAGAACACTGACTAATATAGGAACATTGAGCAATGTGACGGATGGTGAGCTCCAAGGCAGTTTTACCAAAAACATACATGTTCTTCATATGGGCAGCTCTTCTCATGGACTGTTTAGTGTTTGCTATATTAGAATCTACCCTGCAAAGGCATTTTCATCAACGGACCGTTACATATCTGTGTACTTGGCATAGGGGTAAAGTTCAGAACTTAAGATGTCAATGATGAGTGTTTGTGTTGTGTTTTAGTTGAGAGTTCCATGGAGCATTATTCAAAACAGGAGAAGAATGGACTTTCTGGCCTTGAGTGAAAGAAGACCCACATGCCCTAGACACCAGGGGTGGAGATGACAGAGATGATATTTTATTAAAAATTCCAAGGACCTACATGCACTTCTGCCTTGAGGCAGCAATTTCTGCCGAGTACCTTCCAATCCTAAAAAAAAAAAAAATGGTCTGCAGGAGTCTCTATGTAGGCATAGCACATTTGTGTCCAGATGGTCATATGAGTAACCTGCTGAATCCACAACATTCTGAAGTATTCTGGATTTTTAACTGATCCTTCAAATCTTTCCTATAATGACCATGCTTTATCATCCTTCCCTTTTTTAAAGTTATGCAATAGCCTCCCAACTCTGTGAGGACTTCCTGCTCTGACCAGGATGCTGCCTATCAGTGACTGAACCTTCAGGAGGAATGTCAAGTTTTTATGGATATCAAATATGTAGTAGGTGTCTGCTGAATGTCAGCCATTGCAATGGTGTCAAGGACCCTCCCATAGCTCACACTCCCAGCCAGTTTCTAGAGCAGGCATGATGGATGATGCTTACATGCCACACAGTCTCACATGTATACCAGAGCCACTCAAAGTCTGAAGGGAGAAGAGAAGTAAAAGTGCAAAATAATTGTCCTCTTGGCTGTAAGATCTCAGGATCATTATCTCTGATGCCTATGAGACAGGAATCATGGAATTCTCTAATATCTGTATATTTTTCACGATACCTTAACCCTTACTCTGCACCTAATGCAGGACTGGCACATAGTAGCTGCATATAATGGATCCTTGTCAGTTTTTGGTTGCCCAGCATCTGAAACCCTCCTGAGATATGGCAAATTCTCCCTCTAAATGAGATGTGGTGTGTGGCAGAAGCACTTCCTGATCCAGAAGCTGCAAAGGCCCAACGCACACTTTCCCAACTTCTGTCACAGCTATTGCATTAACATGCGTAACTCAGCTTTGACCAATTAGATAAACTTACCCTAGGCTAGGAACTGGGAGCTGGAAAGGCAAAGAAGCAGAGACAGAGGAGAACCAATTCTGGTGGAAACAGCAGCCTCCAGTTTCCAGGAATTGCAAGGGAGACAGTGCCAGTGGCCAGAGCTGTGCTAGCCTTGGCCTCCAGGATCCTGCAACAGCGGGGGAATTCTCCCCAGATGGGTTCTGGGTGGCTTTAAGCTGTGGTCCTGGCCACGACCTGGCCTCCCTGGCTCCTATCTGTTTTCGGAGTTTGGCCTTCTGAGGGATTCTGTGAGTTACCTACATAAATCTTCAAAAAAGCCAGTTGATTGCTCTTCCTTAGAATGAAGAAATCTGACTTGTTATCATGCATAAAATGTTTAGGCAAAAAAATTCATAAATGATCTATTTTATTACATGTATTTCGCAAACTTTACTGGGATGGATAGACACAAATCAGTAGCTTCACTGTATTGTATAACAGCACTGAACCTCAGAGAGGCCAAGCAATTTGTCCAAGATTTACACAGCCAGTAAGTGGCAGGGTATAGACTCAAATGCCAGTGACAAGGTTCTAAGATGGTGTTCTTTCCATTATACCAAGCAGTTACTGGTTCCTGCCCCAATTGATGTCCTACAGGTTCTTGAGGCCCTATGCTTTCAAAGCATACTGTCTCTTCACCTCACATCCTGACCTACTTCCTTATTTCTTATTTAATCCTTTGACCCAGACTGGTGCCCTAAGGAATGCTGAGTCTTCAGTGCTATGGGGATCTGTCAGCTCAGCCCCCAGATGCAAATTGGCTTGAATGTTCCCATAGTGTTCTGCCTGTGTGTGTGTGTATGTGCACATGGAGGCAATAACTTTTACACTTTCTCCTCACCTACAGTTTACATAGACTATACTAGTGTATGGTAGAGAGGGAAAGTTAATAGTCTTGCACAGTTAATGTCCCAACAGCCACATTTCTGCCTGATAGAAAGGTCTGCTCTCAGTTTGAATCCCAATGGGGAAACCATTCTTGCTATCAAAGTGAGTTCCCTGGAGGGTGAAATGGAGACAATGCTATCCACTAGTTGTTACCTAATTGTTGATATTGTGGAAATCCAGCAAAGTTCCTGGCATGCAGTACTCAAAAAATATTGTCCTTTCCAGATCCCAAACTGCAGAAATACTTATTCCAAATATGTTTATCACCACATCATTTATAAAAACAAAAATATTAGAAGTAACCTATATTCACTATGAGAGAATGACTTTCATATTATGCATCTATTAAAAATGGCAGCTAAATAAATAAATAAGAGTTATGAAAACTATAGGGGAAAGATTATAATGAAACAAGATGCAAAGCAAGATGCAAAACTGTATCTAAACTAATTTTACAAGTATGTAAAATATTCATATGAAACAAAGTAGAATAATAACACCTAAATGAAAACAAACTTTACCAGAAAAGTCCCATAATCCCCTGTCCCCAAAATCTTGCAGTCAGATGTGCTCTGACATTCAGAATTGTTTGAATATTACCATATCTTGAATATTATATAGCACCGCCAACATTCCTATATCCAGAGCACTAGTACGCCAGCAATGAATATATGCATAATGGAATAAACAGACTCCAAGTAGCCTCTTCTCAGTTCAGGACAGATGTCTCCATCAGACATGTGCAGCTCAAGTCACAAATTCGTCTGCCAAATAAGTTCTAAAAACCTTCTCATTTATCAGCACTTGGGGGATTTTAGAATTGCTGATAAGAAATTATAGATCTATAGTACTTAAATATTTTTTTAATGCTTACTTATTTTTGAGAGACAGAGGGAGTCAGAGTGAGAGCAGGGGAGCGGCAGAGAGAGGGGGAGACACAGAATCCAAAGCAGGCTCCCGGCTCTGAGCTGACAGCACAGAGCCCGACACAGGGCTTGACCCCACAAACCGAGAGATCATGACCTGAGCCAAAGTCGAATGCTCAACTGACTGAGCCACCCAGGTGTCCTGGTCTATAGTACTTAAATATTAACCACCACATTGATTCTACTAAATGAACAAGACTAAAAGCATAAAATGCAGGACCCAATGCTCGAAGTACAGTCACCAGTTCACTTGATCAGTCATACCCACTGTGGCAACAGCAATACTCAATGCTTTCACCATTAGCAAGATTTCTAATCCAGACCCAGATGGCCTTAACTCATTCTTGTTTTCCTTAGCACTTACTCTCTCACCTGTGCTTGCCTGCTCCCTTGTAGACCCCTTACACCATTATGCAGAAAAAGCAAAGGATTATAACCTCTACACATGGTTTAAGAGTAGCCTCTCAGGGCGCCTGGGTGGCTCAGTCGGTTGAGCGTCTGACTTCGGCTCAGGTCACGAGCTCACAGTTCGTCAGTTCAAGCCCCGCGTCGGGCTCTGTGCTGAAGGCTCAGAGCCTGGAGCCTGCTTTGGATTCTGTGTCTCCCTCTCTCTCTCTGACCCTCCCCCATTCATGCTCTGTCTCTCTCTTAAAAATAAAAAAATATTAAAAAAAAAAGGGTAGCCTCTCACCCTACTTGCTGCCATACAGTAATTAGTTAATATATAATAATAATATTAATAGATTGGGCCCAGAATGCCATTCCCATTCCTGACCTGTGCTTGATTTTTGTAGCCAGTGGTCAAAATCCCCTCATCATGGACTCAGGGAACCAGACCCAAAGACCAAGGTACTGAGGTACAAGCAGGAGCCAAGGTCCAGGCAGATTTGGGGCAGCAGCAGCAACAAAGGAGCTTGCTATCGACTCAGCCTCAGCCTGGAAGCTCTTTTATTCATGTGGGAAGGCCAGTCATCTGGTAGGACTATGAGGAGCCTGATGATCCCTCCCTACATCACCACTCCTTCCCTCAGCCACCCCTGAAATCACAACACGATTGCCCTCAGGGGTCAGCCTCACCTATGGAGTGTGCCATATCTGCAATGATTTGTTCCCTGCCCCCCCAAAATGGCGAGAAACACTGGTTTAGATGGAGATCCTATGGGAGGTGGGGTCAGCATGTAGGATGCACAACCAGTTCCAAAGACTTTGATTTGGGGACATGTCCAAAGGCATAACACAAATGGCAGCTTTCTTAGTGGTCTTTTATTTTTTTTTTTTATTTTTTTTTAATGTTTTTATTTATTTTTGAGACAGAGAGAGACAGAGCATGAACGGGGGAGGGTCAGAGAGAGAGGGAGACACAGAATCAGAAGCAGGCTCCAGGCTCTGAGCTGCCAGCACAGAGCCCGACGCAGGGCTCGAACTCAAACACTGCGAGATCATGACCTGAGCCGAAGTCGGACGCTCAACCGACTGAGCCACCCAAGCGCCCCTTAGTGGTCTTTTAAAACACACTACTAGTTTTATAACATTTTAAAAAACAATTACTATGAATGTTAAATTATGCTTTCCTTGATTTTCCTGCTGGGATAATATTCAGACACCTTGACATTTGGCTGTTGACATTTAATGTATGTCACGAGCTACTTTTTCAGCTTTATTCTCCCTTGCACTTTTCTCAGCCTCAACTCTATGTATTTTCCCAACTTCCTCATTCCACTCAAGACTTCTAAATAGGCCCCCAAAGGGAACTACATTGTCTGAGTTACTAATATAGTCCCTGTTTATAGCCACCATGGTTATATATGCAGGTAGACAATAGCTGGGCAGCAGGTCCAGAGAACATGTGTAAAATGATGTCGGTGAGGAAGATTCTGGGGGAAAATGGAACTGGTAGATTCTTTGATGCACTAGACCACATGAAAGATCATGGTGAGAAGATGTGAGCAAAAGATAGTCCCACAACTAAGCAAATGGAAAAAACAATGAATTATTAACTTCAGGAAAGACAAAAAGCTTTACATGAAACAAAATGTAATCATTTCACACAACTTGGTTCAACAAGAAAAATGTTTTCATGAACATCATGCAAATTCTTAATACAAACTTATCCAGGAAAAATGTGAAAACATTATACTGAGAGATTGTAGTAAAGGTCAGTGTATGGTAAGGGAGCTAGGAGTAAGTGCTAAGTCCTTATCAGACATACTAGGAAATCAGTAAATGATGTCTAACGTTGAGAAATCAAGAAACAGTAGCATAAGCACATTTTGAAGAAATATAAATATAATACCAGAAGAAACAGCTAAACATAAAAAATGGTGACTTTTGGTGAACAATCCTGAAGGGTAGAAGAGGTGAAGAGGAATTTTTTTTTTTCATTATAAGTCTTTAAATACTATTTGACTCTTCGTTAACTATCTGCATGCAGTACTTTGATAAAAATAAATTTTAATTTTAAAAAATATATATCTGAAAATTTGGCGTATGTGGGTGGTTCATTCGGTTAAGCAACAGACTTCTTGATTTCAGCTCAGGACATGATCTCACGGTTCATGAGTTCAAGCCCCACATCAGACTCTGTGCTGAGCATGGAGCCTGCTTGGGATTCTCTCTCTCCGCCTGTCTCTACCTGTCACCTGCTCACACATGCACTCCCTGTCTCTTGCTGTCTCTCCCTCAAAATAAATAAATAAACATTTAATGTATATATACGTGAAAATTTGAAAGGCCGTAAAGAGACAGTTCACAGAAAAGAACTACAGACAATCCTTAAACATACAAAAAGACGTTTGAGCTTATTCAAAATGAGAGAAATGCAAATTAAAACAAAACTGAGATACTGTTTCTCATCTGTCATACTGGGAAAAAATCCCGAAGTTGGAAGCCATCCTCTTTTGGCAAGCCTGTCGGGAGTTCAAAATGACTGAACCCCTATAAAGGCGGATCTGGCATATATATCCACTTAAACTGCAGATGCATTTCTCCTTAACTCAGCAAACCCTCTTCTAGAAATGCACTCCCAGGTATTCCTGCACACATATAAAAATGACATATGTATAAGGTTATTCATTACAACATTGTTGTATGGCAAAAGATTAGAAACGAGGGGCGCCTGGGTGGCTCAGTCGGTTAAGCGTCAGACTTCAGCTCAGGTCACGATCTCGCGGTCCGAGAGTTCGAGCCCCGCGTCGGGCTCTGGGCTGACGGCTCAGAGCCTGGAGCCTGCTTCCGATTCTGTGTCTCCCTCTCTCTCTGACCCTCCCCCATTCATGCTCTGTCTCTCTCTGTCCCAAAAATAAAATAAACGTTAAAAAAATAATAATAATAAAAAAGATTAGAAATGATCCAAATGTCTGTCAACAGGGGACTGGTTAAATAAACCATGGTTCAGTCACTCCATGGAAAATACTTATGTTCTCAATGAATAAAGAAAAAGTGTACAAAATTTAATAGCCAGCTTCCAGGCCCTCCAAAGCAAAGAGGGCTGTGTCAGAAGCCTCTCAGACAGAGTAGGCTCTCTGCCCTTCCTAAGTGTGAGCATAAGAGGAACTTGGCTCCCTAGCCCTTTCAAAACCTTAGAAACTAAGCAAAACGGGTGGTGAGGCAATGTCAGACTTCATGTCAGTCCTAAGTCCAAATCCCACTCGGTCACTTTATTCACCGAGACACTCCGGGCTTTCATTCCTCATCTGTAAGTGGGCATAAAATTCCCTACCCCGCAGGGCTGCCGTGGGATGGTGTATGGGACACAGGTGGCACAGAGCTTTGCTCTCACTAAGTGCTCAACAACAGAAGTTATTATTAATAGCAGTTAATAGCAATACCGGAAAAAAGAATTCTGTCTCCAAGACTGTGTTCATTATAGGAGGAAAGTCATCCTGGAAATACCAAGATAAGAATCAAAAGTTGCTGCTCTGAAGAAAAGAAGGAATTTCCCTACGTGACCAGGCAGTTTTGGAAGAGAGTCTTCAACCATAGGCACACATGCACACTGTGTGGGTGCCTCCAGCATCTCATGGCCACCACCACCTTTGAGGGCTGGTACACACTTTCCCTAAGTATCCTACATCAACAGGGTGGGAAGGACCTGGGCCTAAACACCTTCCATTTAGAATGAGAAACCCAAGGACCAGAGGAATCAATGATGTGCTTGAGAGCATACAGCCAGCGGTCCTGTTCCATAGGCAGGCTGAGCCACTAACTAAATTGCTAATCAGGCGTACATTTGTATGACTGCCATTTTCCAGTGATTCAAAAGAGAATCAATAAATCTAAAAATGGGTACTAAGTACATTGAGCTAAGTTGACTTTCATTCACTTCTGAAAGTGGTTGTTGATCAATGTGAAAGATACAACCAATACCGGTGGGGTGAGAAATGTTTATCTTTGTCATCCCAACTTTATGGCTGTACCTACATGTTACCTGTTATATACTTCCTCTGGAATGGAGCCCCAAATTTAGTGGCAATTTTTATTGCAGTAAAAACAAGGATTTCTAGAACGTGCCCAATCCCTACTCCAGCAATGATTACATTTGTAATGTTGGATTTCCATTTCCTCATCTGTAAAAGGGGACATCAGCCACCTCACCGCAGTGCTGCAAAAATAAAATCAGATACTATGTCTGTCTGGCACATGGCTGGCGCTACTTCCCACAAACCCAGGTGTCCCTTGCCTTGTTTACATAGGGGACCTAATCAATCCCACAACAATCCATTGACACTGCTCTTTGAATTCCAAGTAAAAATTTCCCTCTAAGCATCTCAGAAAAAGTAAAAAGATAAAATACTTTTCATGATGTTTACATAGATAAATAGTTTTTAATTTCCTCAGAACCAAGAGTTAAGAAGAATCTCATTAAAAGGAATTCTAGAGGCGCCTGGGTGGCTCAGTCTGTTGAGCAACCAACTTTGGCTCAGGTCATGATCTCTCAGTTCGTGGGTTCAAGCCCCATGTCGGGTTCTGTGCTGACAGCTTGGAGCCTGGAGCCTTTGGATTCTGTGTCCCTCTCTCTTTCTGTCTCTCCCCCACTTGTACTCTGTCTCTCTCTCTCTCAACAACAAATGAATATTAATAAATAAATAAATAAATTAGCTTAAAAAAAAAGAAATTCTAAATGTATTTCTTTTTCAAGTTCCCTAGATACCTTCTTCATCCCCATTTCTCTTTGGGACTGTTTCCCACCATGTCTACATTGGTCTGGAGATCTCTGGATCCAGCCCTACTCACTGTGTTCCTGATTTTCCCACATTCCTATCCCAGGCATTTGCTCATGGTAAACAATAAATGGTTCTAAGCTGAACCAAACAGAATGAGGTGAAGATTTTCAACAAAGACATACTGAGTATCCACTATACCCTATGCACTGTGTAAGACCCTTTCCCTCTCATATTTAATTATCACAACAATCCAGAGAGGTAATCATCATTATCCCCAATGTATAGATAACAAAACAGAAACTCAGAGCATGAAGTGACTTGCCTCAAGTCTCACTGTCAGGAAGGGAAGAGAGGGATGGAACCCAGGTCTCAGAGTGTGTTATATTTGGGAGCCTCTCCCTGCTAAAGCACCTTTGTTACTACGTTCTTTTCCAATCCACCCTCTGCACAACCAGATGCCCCTAATTTTCAGCAAGTCATTTGATAACTCCAAAAGAGGGGCCACAACATTGGTGAACAAAGACAACATCATGTTTCCAACACACTAGTCAGACCAAGGGGGAAAAAAATCCCCATGACTTCAGTAATTTTCCATCCTCTGAAACAATGATACATATACAGAAGATTCACCATAAATATAAACATTGCTTCCAAATGACACCAATCTCTCTTTTAATATGCCTTAAACAAATCTAAAATCTAAGGCTTAACAGCTTCCTTTCTTGTATCTGGAATAGACACATGAACCTAAATAGATACACAAAACGTACATGCAACAACAGTCAACTAGTTAGATTGGGTTATCACATCAATATCGATTGTCCTTACAACCTGCACCCAATCTGACTGCAATCCTAGGCATGCTGACCTGAAATAGTTGCTGGCCGCGGCAAGCACCACGCGGTGGCAGGAGAATTCCTGAATGTCCACACACAAGATGACATCTGTCAGAGCATTTTCCACGCGGAGGGTGTCCAGGCCATTCTGCAGAATTAAGGAGAGTCCCGTGTCATCGAATTTTACCTTATCCCCATTTAAGATTTCTACCAGGTCTCCTCTTTTCTGGGAGGCCTCATCCGTAGAAGGTGCCAGCGGCCCTTCCAAACTCTTCTCTACCACATCGCCCATGGTCCAGGCGCCCCCCTGTCCTGCCATCAACATCCAGACTGACGGAGCGCCCAAGTTTCAGGCAGGTCACATTGCAGAAGTTGAGCGGATTTCCTGTGCAGAGCCCTCCACTTATCACCAGCTGTCACACACACAACAGGAAGTCTCGTACTTTCTCATCCTGTTACTACAAACGCCAGTAACTTCTATTCTTCTTCTTTTTGTGAGTCAACAAAAGGTTGGAAATTACTTAGAAGAGGTGTGTATAAAGGGGCTCCAGAGGAGAAGGGGTGGCTTCCCAGAGTCTGCTATTAGTGCTGTGAGGCTATTTTGGTCCATCTCCCCCTCATATCCGTGAGCAGGAAGCTTCTGATTCTGGTTATTACATTCATACCTCTGGTGCTTTTATAATGCAAGTTGTCAATGATAGGATGTGCAGGGAACATTCTACATTCTTCCCCCTCCCTCTTCTCAGGAGGGTGGGACCCCATGATAAGCCCCCATGCAGTCCCTTGGGAACTTTGGAAAACCCACTTATCGCTGGCATTCTTGTTTATATCAGCATTGCACATGTTCTGTCTTTGTCTTCCTCCCTGCTCAGGGGAAAACAATGTCATTGCAAATATTAATGTTCCCCCCTACCAAGAAAGTCTATTGTTTCAGATATGTCTGTGCGGACAGAGAACAAATGATCTCCAGAAACTCCATCCCCAGGGTCTTCTCTCTTAGAAGACTTATCAGAGTAGGTCAACACCAGATTACCCTAGCAAGTCTCAAATTGGCCTAATCTCACTCAGCATCTATTGGCCATGCACCTAGTGGTACACCATGAAGCATCTTCATTACCTCTGCAGGTCTCTATTAAGTGATAATAATCATCTTTTAATAAACTCCCACTATATTATAGACTAGAGAAGTTAATTCACTCTAATGTATTCTAACCTTTATAAGAACCCAGTGGGGCAGATATGATTGTCCTCATTTTACAGAGAAGGAAACTGAAGTTCTGCCCAAGTGAGTGGCAGGACCCAGATCTGTTTGGCTTCAAAGCCCCTGTTTCCTCCACCACCATCAGGTTACCCAGAGCTGTAATATCATGTTGGCCCTGACCCCCGCATCTCCCACAGAAGGAATGGTAGGGCTTGCTTGCCATGGTTGCACCAGTCCACAATACCTAACCAAAGTGGCCTCTGCTGTCTGGCTCCTGCTTTCATGTACAGACAACACTAGTGTGTTGGTCTGACTGTACTTTCTAGCAGTGGGGAACACTGGCTGTCCTCGTGATCAACAGGGAGTCCCAATCCATTCTCTTCCCTGGTCAGTGGTTACTGAGCCTCCTCCACGGGTCCCAGTTCTGCCTCAGCTCTTCCTCTCTTCCATAGATACTTATTCCTAAGGTCAGGGTCTTTCATATCTCCCCTCCCACCAGACTTGTGCTTTATCCAGAGCTCTGTCAATCAAGATGCTTTGGCTTCAACAACAGAATAGTCCATCAAAAGTGGTTTAAACAGGGGTGCCTGGGTGGCTCAGTTGGTTAAGGGTCAACTTCAACTCAGGTCATGATCTCACAGTTCGTGAGTTCGAGCCCCACATCAGGCCCTCTGCTGTCAGCGCAGAGCCCACTTCGGACCCTTCGTCTCCCTCTCTCTCTGTACCTCCCCTGCTCTCTGTGTCTCTCTCTCAAAAATAAATTAGCATTAGAAAAAAATTTTAAGTGGTTTAAACAATAGAAGTCTCACACTATAAGTAGGCAAATGTACTCAGTCTCAGGTTAATCCAGAAGCTCAGTGATGTCATCAATGACACAGAATTTTTCCATTTTCCCACTCTGTCACATTCTCAGTGTGACGGAGATGTCCCCTTATAATCACATAATAGCTGCCACAATACTAACCAGTCTAAAAGCAGGAAGAAGGGAAGTTCTCTTCTCCTTCATCTCTTTCTTTTTACCACAAATAAAATATTTCCTAAAATCCCCATTAGGCTTCTCCTGGGTCACTAGATTACCAGAGATCAAACTCTAGGAAATACGAATGGAATAACATGATTGGCTTGCACCAAACATGATTCATCTGCTGGCTCCAGTCCACTTTCCCCAGGATCAAGGAGTAGATACCTGATAGCCAAACAAAATCAGGGTCTGTTATCACAGAGGAGAGGGAGGGGGTGGTACATAGTTGACCTCCTGTGCCCATCACAGGGACGAACACACCTTGACTCTTCCTGCAGGCCTCAACTAGGAGGAACTCAGCGCTTTCACCCAAATGACTCCAACCGCCACCTCTGGTAGAGCTGAGGACAACACATGACCCAATCTCTCTCATGGCATCTTGTCCCCCAGAACCTCTCAAAGTATGAACAACACTGGCCATATTCAGCTCCATTCCAACTCCCCCTCAAATAAAACGAAATAAGAATAAAATTCAATTCTCCATTCATGATGGATCCTGTTCACCAAGCTCCCTTATTATTTTTCACATACCTTCCAAGTCCACCCACCCCATTCCCTTGACATAAGCAGATAACTGTTACCTTTTCCCCAACCCCACATTTTCCTAGTAGGGATGTATTCACAGACTTGTACTATAGGTGTGGTAATACCTACAATTAGATTTAGTGCAAACGTAAAAAACACAACCAGTTTGGCATCCATGTCAACCTGGATATGCTCTGAGATTTAGCATTAACCGACAAATATTCTTTATAGATATTCTTTATAGCCACAAAATGTACAAGCCACTGGCAAAAGCTTTAATACTGGGAAAACAATCTAATTATATCTTATTAGGCTAGTTAGTTGGCTTTATAATGCTTATAAGGAATAGATTCTGTCTCCATACAAATGGGTAGCTTCACTCAATGAAAATCTCTATTCCTAAAACCACAGATTGCCCCTTCTGACCCCAGTCAACTTTCTTCTCTAACACAACTTATCATGATAGAAACAAGTGTTAAGTCAGCTACAAAGGAAAAGCCACTGTTCTGTCATGTTAACTTAATGCTACTAAGGCTCTCATTTATAGAGTATCGACTATGCTTCAAGAACTATGAGAGGCATTTTACGAACTCTGTTGCGCTTAATCTTCCCACCAATCCAGTGTAGTTAAGTTTTATGAACTCCATTTTGGAGACATGGAGACAGGTAAGATCACATAATTAGTATCTTGTCCATAGCCCCTCAGTACATCCTGGAGGTCACCCACAGAAAGTTCCCAGAAGCACACCAATAGCATCACTCTGCCTGAGAGAGTTTTCCAGCTACAAGAGCATATGGGCTCACCAGAGGTGCCCCCCAGACTGACCTGCAACTGAAAGCCAGAGGTTGGTAGATAAAAACGCTAGCTTCCTTGTCTCTTCATGGGACACTACTGAAGTGCATTCTACCCTATCACAAGACTCTCAGAGCACTGAGCTCTAGTTGCTCATAGTAGTAACCCATTCATCCTCTCACTTCCCCACCCTGTCACTGTGCTTCTCAAATAAACTACCTGTAGCCGGTCCTTGTCTAATATCTACTTTGTGGTGAAGACAAATTAAGACACATAGCTACTGAATGACAGAACTGAGATTTGAACTCAGGTCTGGCTGATTCTAAAGCCCAACGTTTTCACCTTCCACTGTTCCCCAATGACCCAGTAGAATCATAACCTCCAACAGAGGCTTTCCCAGAAACACTTCAGTGTAACTGTGGCTTCGATCAAAGTTAGAGGACCCCACCTTCCAGTCCCCTGACCTGAGAGTCTCTCTCCACCAACCCCACCAATGTCCAGTCAGCTCTATCTCCTGCTGTCTGCTGCTGCACCTCAATCAACGCTCAAGCACCTAACTCATCACTGACAGAAAGACTTCACAAAGTCAGTTGAGACCGTGTTTACCTTTTTAGGAAATAGTCACAACTGCAATGGCACCAAAGCATCACAAGCTACGCCTGCAGTGCTCTGGGCCTCTGCCTGCCATATTTTCAGGGCCACACTTCCTTGAACATCACCACTGCCAACAACCCACTGCTTCTGCTGTTGTATCCCAGAGAAGGGGAAGACCCCTTTTTTCCTTTTCTGAGCAAAGAGCACTGGTATACCAGGCTGAAGGAAGATTCAATAAAAAACATGCCTCAGAAGTTAGAGATGGTGTATTGCCCCTGGGAGCTTTAGGGACTTATTTCCTCCTGAAGCCATTTGCTTATCACTTCTCAGGCCTTTTGGCTAAGATCAAGTGTAGTATCTGAAGCCACTCACTTATATATATTCCAACGTAGAAAAGGAAAAGTAGAGACTGCTCGCCCCCTCCCCAGAGAGGATTTGTTTACATTCCAGAATAAAGGTTTCTCTCTCAGGAGGAGGAGGAGGAGGAAATGGCCTCACATGCCACCTGTGCTATCCATATAAGCTGAGTCTTCCAGTTTCAGTGCTCATCTCCTGTGGTGCAACCCCACTGCACATTATCTAAAGAGACAGGGATGCAGGGAATTGGTAAGAAGATGATCTGTGAGTAATAAATGATCTTTTCTCTGATTCAGAGACCTCATATTTCCTGTCAGAAGAAAAAACTGAAATATATACACACATACACATTTAACATGAGTTCATTTTCACTTGATTTCTCCAGGATGAGCAGCAGAGTGAACAAAGAAATATTTGCTTCAGGGTCTAAATGCTACCAAGGGAGACCTGGACTTCATACTTTCCTTGCTGCCTGCAAAATGCTTATTTATCCTTCAAGATAAATGTCTCTCTTGTCTTCCTAAAGCTTCCCCAACATACCTACATTTATTGCAAGCCTTGCGTGTGTGTTCATGCTTCTGCAGATGCACTAAAGCACTGTATTGTCATTAGTCTGGCTCACGGTCTGTCTCCCCCAGTAAGCTGTGAGCACACAAGTCAAGTCGTTCTACATCCCAGAGTCTGGCACAAGCCCAGTTACATATGATTCAGTCAAGTAATATGGGGCGGATAGACAGATTTCGTGGTTGGATGAAAGAATAATCAAAAACTGGAACAAGAGCTCTGCCTTGGTAGCCAGTGGCTCTCTTAAGAGGAGTTCCTGCATGGCTGAGGTAATGTGTGCGCTGACCCAGGAGGACAAGAAGAATTTGTGAGGAGAGAAAAAGGGGAGGGGAAAGGAAGAATGAACACACTCAGAGGTATAAAAGAACAAGGAGTATTTGGAGAACTACAAACCATTAGGTAGAACTAGAAGACAAGGTGTGTGAGGGGGTTGGGGTTGGAGAATGGGGTACAATAGTAAGAGAGCAAGCCAGTGAGCCATGCCCTCTGGCAGCAATGTGAAACTGGAGCATGCATCAGCATTACCTGGGCCCCAACCCCAGACTTTCTAATTAGGTGGATCAAGGGTGGTGTCTGAGAATTTGCATTTCTAACAAGCCACAAGTGGTGCTGCTGCTGCTGGTCCTGGTCCCAGGTCTATTCCTTGAGAACCATTGTTATATGTGAATCTGTCAGAGGCTCTGTAGGTATTTAACAAAGGGAAAAAGAAGGGCTCTGATACAGGATTTGGAAGGCCATCAGGTGGAAGAAAGTAGAGGATGACTCCAGTGAATCAAGAAAGACCCAACAGAAAAGAGTTACAGGCAGGCCACTTGGGGTCCAATGTGAAGAATTCTCAAATCCTTAGCGTCATCCCCGGCTGGTCTACAACTGCTTCAAACAACAGATCATGAAATAAACCCAGATGATTATGTGACTCACGCAACGTCAGCTAGTAATTAGCTGAAATGGGGCAAGAATTCAGGACTTGCAGCTCCTGAGCCAGTGCTTTATCCACCTCAGGCTCAAGGAGCACAATCAAGACTTTGTATGTTTGTGCTTGTAAGTGGGAGGTGACTGGAACGTCCACCTATGCCTCAAATAAGAGTAGCTTTACCTTCTGTTCTGTGATCTCCTTCTGGTTCCAGAGGACAGAGAACCTACAGCCTCTACTTCAGGTCAGGTTCACGTGTGCATCCCCAGCCTATGGGTGGTGCACCCCAGTCTCTGCCACTCCCATCCTGCAGATGCTATGGCTTGGTCTCTCTCCTCCCTGCCTGATTCAAGGCTGCCCAAGGCCCCTAGCCCCTGCCCATCAAAGGCCTAGCCCTGGGCCCCTCAAGCCAACTCCTCTTGACAACCTGGTCCCAGCATAATAGTAACAAAAGATAAATGCTTTCATAAGAGAATAATGAGCTGGGGGGCTGCAGGAGTCAGAAACGGGAAGTTGGAAGGTTGCACGAGAAGGAACATAAGGCTGATCTAAGTGGGGAGCCCAGAAACCAAAATCTGAGTACAGGGCCAAGCCCAGAGCCAACTGTTTCATAATTTAAATCTGGAGGTGATTATTTTCAAAAGATCTGTGTCAAGGCTTCATTTTCTGTTACAAATGCCACATACAGCAAACACTTTCCATAGTCTAAATTTGTATGTTTTAGTCAACACAATGAAAGACTTGCCATATTTTGGTTATAGTTTTCCCAAACTCTATTCAGAGCCACCTTGCCAGGTCCCTGAGCATCACTCTGGAATGTCCTTTGCAGACCTGAACTTAAGGAAGACCAGGGGTTCCTGAGACCCCACCAGGTGGTTCTGAGTAACCTCTTTCTGCATCAATGTCCACAAAATAGGGAGTCAAAATTTGGAAGTGACTTCTTGAAGGCAGCTGTGAGTCCAACCAAACCTGCTGCAAGCCCTAAGGTGGTCCCAGGGGCCAACAGCAAAAGTGAAGACTGACCCTCAACAAATGGCAAAATTGGAGAAGTTTGTCCTTAATATGCCAGCCCACATCCCATATATTTATATTTATTTTTTAATATTTTTTGTTACTTTTTTCTGATTATAAAACAATAATAAATCACCTTCTTGAAAACTTGGAAAGTTCAGGAAAAAAACTAAAGTTAACATTTGGTGTGCTGGAATAGACTTTAACTAACTAGAGACAGTTGTGTCTATTTATTCCCAACTTCAGGTTAAGCGATACTATGTTGGTTGAAATTGGCCACAATGAGAGTATTTACATCATAGAAATTGGCAAGTGTTATAAACCAGAGGTTGTTTGTTTGTTTGTTTGTTTGTTTAAAATCCAGTTATTAAACATATACCACCTTCCCCTTTAGACTATTCAAGGTCCTGAGGTGACCTTGAATCTGGACCACTCTCCAGCTCCAGTTAAGACTCTAATTATCAAATTTCAGAGAAATTCTGAATTTCTATATCCCTAAATCCTCCTTTTTCAAGGTAGCTTGATTGAGCCTCTCTGCTCCTTACAACCAAATGGGCTTGCTTAGACAGAAACAGAGCAATATCAGGATGTTCTTCTGTCTGACCCACACACTAACCACCATACCACCCTTCCTCCACAGACTCCAATGTGGGCCTCACCTCCAAGCACTCACTATGGAAACATCTACAGCCCAACTTGGTACCTTCTAGCTTCTCTACCTGCCCTCATGGCAATTCCAGTTTTCTCAAAAAGAGAATTTCCCAAAAGATACTTATTTTTGAACCATTTATCTTCATGTACCTCTCACTCATTGCCCCATTATGGTTTTTTGTCCCAGTTTGCCTCTTGGCCAAATTTGCTCAAGATATTAAGAGGTTCTTTCTTTCTTTCTTTCTTTCTTTCTTTCTTTCTTTCTTCCTTTCTTTCTTTCCCCAAACCACCATATTCCAATAATTCACCAAAATGACTAACAGAAAAGGAAAGAGGCACCCACTATGTGTTCTCCAAGCTTTTTAGAAAACGTGGACTTGTTCCTTTGGCCACATACATCTGACTATAGAAGAAGGGCAATGTCGTAGACATTAAGGGAATAGCACTGCTCAAAAAGGAATGCCCCACAAATGTTCCCATGGCAAAACTGGAGGAGTCTACAGTATTACCCAGCATACTTCTGGCATTGATATAAGCAAACAAGTTAAGGGCAAGATTCTTGCCAAGAGAATTAATGTATACATTGAGCAAATTAAGCATTCTAAGAGCCAAGATAGCTTCCTGAAATGTGTGAAGGGGTATGATCGGAGAAAGAAGAAAACCAAAAAGAAAAGTACTTGGGTTCAACTTGTCGGGGAGGAGGAAAATTTTATCCCTAGCCTGCTTGGTTCTTTTGGCTTGTGTAATAATTAAATTGGCACAAGACAGATAAACGGGGGGGGGGGAAAACAGATTTAATTCATATGTATGGAGATCCCACAGATATAAGAAGTAACCAAGGCAGGTAGCTTTTATACTTTTTAGACAAAGAAATACATTTCTGATGAATTGATGAGACAAACTTAGGTTTGGTTATTAATTAGTGGAGAATCTAAACAGAGTTTGCTTACATAGCCTTCTTGGCCCTCAATTTCCAATCTCTGACTGTACAGATGTCTCTATACCTCTGGGTACAGGGAAGTTACCTTCCACATGATAGATTTATTTCCTGCTTTCTGGAGACAAAAGAAGGTTAGAGTGTTCCTCTCACACTGGCTGTTTCTTAAGTAACTTCAAGTCAGAATAATCAATATGCCTCTGTAGCACATCTTAGTACAACCTTCCCAGAGCCCCAACAAGCCAAAATGCCAGCCTGCTCCAACCAGAGAAGCATACTTTGTAAAAATCAACACAAAGGAACCTGAACTTCTAGGACCCATTCCTTATGAATTCATGGCGTAATAAGGTGTATTAATAAATAAATAAATAAAACTCTGGACTGTTTTAAAAAAGGCGGTGGGGGGTATTAAGGGCTCTGGCAGCAGCCCTCAGGTTTGAAGTTTATGGAAGAATATTAGCCCTGGAAATAAGCTGGAGGAGTGAGGCAAGACTACAGCCCTGAAGGAATAGCAATACCAAACGTGGTAACCAGAAGACAAAGAACTAGAGATAGGCATAAGGTTAAAGTAAGGTCAGTTTATTGAAAGGATTTTAAGAACAGGTCAATGTCTCAATATCTTTATCTGTACATTGGTGGTAGCAATAGTGTCCACCTCCAGGTGTTGTGAAAAAGGGGAAATGAATGAATATATGTGATTCTTTTAAAACACTGTCTGACATATATGAAGCCCTATGTAAGCATTAGTTATTATTATTCAAAACTTTCTATATAGGGGCGCCTGGGTGGCTCAGTTGGTTAAGCATCTGACTTCGGCTCAGGTCACGATCTCACGGTTTGTGAGTGCGAGCCCCGCATCGGGCTCTATGCTGACAGCTGGGAGCCTGGAGCCTGCTTCGGATTCTGTGTCTCCCTCTCTCTCTGCCCCTCCCCCACTTGTGCTCTGTCTCTCTCTGTCTATCAAAAATAAATAAACGTAAGGGGTGCCTGGGTGGCTCAGTCAGTTACATGTCCGACTTCGGCTCAGGTCATGATCTCACGGTCCCTGAGTTCGAGCCCCGTGTCGGGCTCTGTGCTGACAGCTCAGAGCCTGGAGCCTGTTTCAGATTCGGTGTCTCCCTCTCTCTCTGACCCTCCCCTGTTCGTGCTGTGTCTCTCTCTGTCTCAAAAATAAATAAACGTTAAAAAAATTTTTTTTAAATAAATAAATGTAAAAAAACATTTTTTAAACCTTTCTATATAAAAGAAAGTATGTGTATTTCAGTCTAAATCTGGCTTCTGGCTTCAGACCAAAAACTCTTTCAGTACAATGACCTTTGTTAGTACCTACAGGCTATCTATTGTCCCCATGTTATCTTGGCTAATTTCCATATAATCAGTGTAGAGAGGCCCATAGACCACCATCTCCCCAGGGAAATAAACATTCCCATTACTCCACCCTGTGCATCAGAAATGTTGTTCTACCCAGAGTCACAACAATTCATAGAAGAATTTATCCATTGGGAAATTCTTCCCAGAAGTAACCCAGTCTAATCAGAGGCAATTTTAAAATATATTATTTCAATTATATTAATATATGTAATATATTAATATATGTTAATTACAAATACAGTTGACCCTTAAACAACATGGGGATCAGGAACACCAAACTCTGTGCAGTTGAAAATCTACATATAACTTTGACTACCACCAAAAACTTAACTAAGTAGCCTACTGTTGACCAAAAGCCTTACCAATAATATAAATCATTGAGGAGTGCATGGGTGGCTCGGTCAGTTAAGCGTCTGACTCTTGGTTGTGGGTCAGGTCATGATCTCATGGTTTGTGGGTCTGAGCCCAGCATCGGACTCTGCTCCCAATGCGGAGCTGCTTGGAATTCTCTCCCTCTCTCTGCCCCTCCCCTGCTCATGCTCTCATTCTCTCTCTCTCTGTTTCCCTCTCCCTCTCTCAAAATAAATAAATAAAGTAAAAAAAAAACATAGTTAATTAACACATTTTTCATATTATATGTATTATAATATGTATGTATTATACACTGTATTCTTACAATAAGGCAAGCTAGAAAAAAGGAAAGGTTATAAAGAAAATCATAGAGAGAAAATACATTTACAGCACTGTACTGTAAAAAATCTGCATGTAAATGCACCCACGCAGTTCAAACCTGTGTTGTTCAAGGGTCAACTGTATATTAATACACTATAGATGACACTATTACTATAGAAAGCATCGTTTGTTAAGATGTTACTGGACTAAGTGCTCTGTATGCTTTGTGTTATCTTATTTCCTTTTATCCTGATGCCTTGATAAAATAGATTATTTTCTCCTTTTTAAACCTGAGGAAACCAAGACTCCAAACTGAAGTTGGGCACTTTGTCCCAAGTTACACCGGCTGTATTAGGGAAGTCAAGTTATAGCATCTGATTTGGCCAGGCCATAATTTAATGGAAAATTCCTAGCCCAGACCGATGTTGCCCAGGAAGCCATTTAGGGTACTACGTGACTCTGCTACTCCCCTTTGCTATTTGGACTAGAGTGGGTGCACCCATCCAAAGGTATACATAGAGAGTGTATATAGAGATTAGTTTAGGGACACAAAGAGCTGGCTCAAAAAAATCCAACAGGACAATTAGAGACACTCTCTCTAATTTGAAATAAGAAACACAGAGTTTGCCATTTGAGAGAATAAATAGGAGGTAAAAGGAAGCATAAAGAAATACCAGATGATAGAGTCAGAACCAAACTAAAGCCATTTTCAAGCCAACTTCTGAAAAGCAGAAGAGATGCAGAAGGTAAGTAAGCAGAGAGAGCAGAAAGACCTGGAAGGTACGAAGAGAAGACTGAAGCCAACATGAAGAGAGAAGCTGAGACAGGTCACTCTGAAACTAGCTAGAAAGTCATAGGCTCCTGTTGCTGAAGCCTTGAGGCCACTCTGATCCTGAAACTACCCTCCAGCCCTAGTTAGGGCTCTGCTCTTGGGTTTTAGGGAGATTTCTGCCTAGATCGCACTTTTCTTGAAGTAACTTTATTGAAACTGTTCCTTACATCCAAAAGGACTTCAGTGGAACAGAAGCAGAGCAGTGCTGTAAAGCTCATCTCTCTGATCCCACATTAACAACTGTCCTATCTTTCTCCACAGACCAGAGATGTCTCCAGGTGCAGAGATGGGCCTTGAAAGAGGATCAGATGTCATAGCTGTGGCCAGTACTATTTCAGATCCTTTATCCATATCCAACTCTAAAGTAGACTTTCCAAATGAAGAATCACAGAATAAACTGGAAACAGCAAAAATTCCAAGGAGTGGGTTTTGTCAAAGAATAGTCCTCAAATGTTCACTTATTGCTAAGCAGGGGGAAAAACAGTAGATAGACTATGTTTCCATTTTTGCAAATATGAGTGTATATAGAAGACCAGAAGGAAAGGCATTTGCTTATTCCTCAAATGTTTAATGAGTATGTTCTAGGTGTTCAGGATACCATAGTGAGCAAATATTGTCACATTTCCCACCCTCAAGGAGCTCCCAGTCTAGTGAGGGAGGACCTACATTAAGAAACAAACACACACGTATGGAGTGTGGAATCACTATATTGCACTTCTGAGACTAATATTACACTGTACGTTAACTAACTGGAATTTATTTATTTTTTTAGTTTATTTTGAGAGAAAGAGACAGCGTGAGCAGAGAAGGGGCAGAGAGAGGGAAAGAGAGAATCCCAAGCAAGCTCCACACTTTCAGCATAGAGCCCCACACGGGGCTTGATCCCATGAACCATGAGATCATGAAATAAGCTGAAATCCAGAGTTAGATGTTCAACCGACTGAGCCACCCAGGTGCCCCAACTAACTGGAATGTAAATAAAAGCTTAAATAACAAACAAAACACACACACACACACACACACATTGCACATTCTAAATGCTGTGATGGAGATGTGCTTGGTGGAGAACCTTTATCAGGGACAATTTGACCTGGTTAGGCAGGTCAGTGAAGGCTTCTCTGGTGACTGAGCTGTGATGGACGACTGTGCAGTACCTACATAAAGATCTGTCTCAGCAGGGACTACAGTGTGGGCAAAGCCCAGTGGTATGAGGGACTACAGCAAGTATAAGGAACTTAAAAAAGGCCATGTAGCTGAAGTAAAAAAAGCTGAGCAGAGAATGGTGTGGGGTGGGGCTAGAGAGGTAATAGGGCCAGGTCATGCGGGGCATTATATGCCAGGGTCAGAAGTCTTTACTGCTGAGGGACTGGGGAAACAAGTGAGGGTGGGTATGGAAGATATCATCAGATTTGCACTTTGAAAATATTTGTCTCTGTATGGAGAACAAATTACGAGGGGCCAGCATGAGGCAGCTAGAAGAGAAAAGAACCAGTGTGGAATCGATCATAATCCACGTGGCCTATGATGGCAGCATAGATGGGGGAGTAGTGCTGAGAATATAAACAAGTAAAGAATCTGAGGCATATAGAAAAATTAAAATCAATAGAATTTCACGTAGGATTGGATGTGGAATGTAAAGGAAAAAGAACTTTCAGAATAGCTGAGGTTTCTAGTGTGAACAGCTGGAAGACACCAACACTCTGATATGGGAAACATGTGCTAAGGGGAACAGGTTTGGGTGAGAGGAATATGAGTTTATTCTTGGTCATGCTGAATGTGGACTCTAGGACATTCAAGATGTGCTATCAAGTGAGATGTTTGATACAGAGTCTGGAGCTCAAAGGAGAAGTGTGGATCGGAGATAAAACTGATGTACTAAAACATGAAAAGTGGTTCTTTCTGGATGATAAGCTTTTGTATCTTTTGTTTTATTCTTTGTACTTTTCTGCATTTCTCATGTTTTTAGCAATGAAAAGTAATTTTTTTTAAACAGAGTTTTTAAAAAGAGTAAAATTTTCCCTGTGCTTGTAGCAAACAGGAGTTCTCTACTTCTCATAACTGGCATTAGTAACCTCAACAGGAATGTCTCTAGAGTGAGGAAAGTCAAATTAATTTAACATTAATAACTCTTTGGCAATACCGTATTTCTTTTACATGGGTCTACAGAGATCTAGGCATCTTCCAAACTGTAACTTGTTGTCCTAATCAGATTTATACAACAGAAGGAGGTCCAGTATGCAGATAGATGGTCGAGTTTGGTATTCAGGTGTCCCCCTGATAACTGAGACATTTTAAGAAGTCCAATAAGAAGAAATATTTTGCCCCTCGTACTGGAGATGAATCAACTGACAAGTAAAACAAAGAGTTAGGAGATGTGGGCCAAATACCTGTGTACTAGCTAAGCTGGGGAGACAAACTGTATAATCAACAGATTATCTACCCAGTTGTGGCAACACTGAAACAGAGCCAGCCCCCCACTCTCACCACCTTATCCCCAGAATTGCAAAACACGTTAGAAAAGCCAGAAACCAAAGGAAGAGGAGAGGAAGACTCTGGATCGTGCACACACAGTTTCTACCTCCTCACTCCTCACTCACCATTTTCCTTGAGGCGGAATGAGGGAGGGAGGATGTACGGATGGAGAAAAGCCAGGGGTGAAAGGCTAATACCAGAAGTGAGGTGCACTCACACTCACCAACACACACTATGAGTTACTGTATTTAGCATCAGGTTGCTAAATCAAGCTCAATCATGTATAAGATACTATGCTATCCATGTGCATTTGGATAGAGTCTGAGTCCCTGGTGACTAGCAATAAGTCAACACCAGCTAATCTCTAGCAGAAATTGAATTTGTTAACACAATATTGGATGCATAATTCTTGTTTGGATCCTGGATTCAAATAGAAAAACAACATTCATAATCCCAGCAGCATTATTCACAATAGTCAAAAAGCGGAAGCAACCCAAGTTCACGGACAGATGAATGGAAAGACAAGATGTGGTATTTACATAGGATCGAACATTATGCTGCCTGAAAAATGAAGGAAATCCCTATCATGTGCTGTAACATGGATGAACTTTGAGGAAACTATGCTAAATGAAATAAGCCAGTCACAAAAAGATAAATGCTGCATGATTCCACTTATGTGAGGTACCTAGAGTAGTCAAAGTCATAGAGACAGAAAGTAGAAGTGTTGCTCCCACAGGGGCCATTACTCTGCAATGGGTACAGAGTTTCAGTTTTGCAAGATGAGAAGGGTTATGGACATTGGTGCACAACAGTATGAGTATATTTAACACTACTAAATTCTACACTTAAAAATGGTTAACATGGTAAAAAAAAAAAGCAATAAGAACAACAAAAACAGCTAAAAAAAAGTTTTCTTTCTAGTTTTAACACATTAAGAATATTGCACATGCATTATTCCACAGTTCCAAAAGTACTAACATCAAATGTCACATGTTTCAATATATTGTTAGATCAAACACTATTGAAAATTGACTTAGGTTTGAAATAGAAAATTAATCAAAGTTGAGTCTTGGGATATTTGAGATAATCTAAGACATTTCCAATTATGTATGAATTCATCTTAGCACAAAAGTGGTATTAAAGGTTTGATTGCATTGCCCAAAAAACATAGCTACAAAGGATGTTTTAAGGACTAAGGAAAATTTAGGGAGTTGCGGCAAGATGGCGGCTTAGGAGGACGCTGGGCTCACCGCACGTCCTGCTGATCACTTAGATTCCATCTACACCTGCCTAAATAACCCAGAAAACCGCCAGAGGATTAGCAGAACAGAGTCGCCGGAGCCAAACGCAGACGAGAGGCCCACGGAAGAGGGTAGGAAGGGCGGCGAGGCGGTGCGCGCTCCACGGACTGGCGGGAGGGAGCCGGGGCGGAGGGGCGGCTCGCCGGCCAAGCAGAGCCCCCGAGTCTGGCTTGCAAAAGCGGAGGGGCCGGGCGGACTGTGTTCCGACAGCAAGCGCGACTTAGCGTCTGGGAGGTCATAAGTTAACAGCTCTGCTCGGAAAGCGGGAAGGCTGGAGGACAAAGGGAGAGCTGCTGAGCCCCCTGACAACAGAGCTCAGTTTGGTGGGGAACAAAGGCGCTCGCCAGCGCCATTTCCCCCGCCCATCCCCAGCCGAAATCCCAAAGGGAACCGGTTCCTGCCAGGGAACTTGCTCGCTCCGCGCAAACACCCAACTCTGCGCTTCGGCGGAGCCAAACCTCCGGCAGCGGATCTGACTCCCTCCCGCTGCCACAGGGCCCCTCCTGAAGTGGATCACCTAAGGAGAAGCGATCTAAGCCTGCCCCTCCTGCCCCCGAGCACCTTGCCTACCCACCCCAGCTAATACGCCAGATCCCCAGCATCACAAGCCTGGCAGGGTGCAAGTAGCCCAGACGAGCCACACCACCCCACAGTGAATCCCGCCCCTAGGAGAGGGGAAGAGAAGGCACACACCAGTCTGACTGTGGCCCCAGTGGTGGGCTGGGGGCAGACATCAGGTCTGACTGCGGCCCCGCCCACCAACTCCAGGTATACACCACAGCACAGGGGAAGTGCCCTGCAGGTCCTCACCACGCCAGGGACTATCCAAAATGACCAAGCGGAAGAACTCCCCTCAGAAGAATCTCCAGGAAATAACAACAGCTAATGAGCTGATCAAAAAGGATTTAAATAATATAACAGAAAGTGAATTTAGAATAATAGTCATAAAATTAATCGCTGGGCTTGAAAACAGTATACAGGACAGCAGAGAATCTCTTGGTACAGAGATCAAGGGACTAAGGAACAGTCACGAGGAGCTGAAAAACGCTTTAAACGAAATGCATAACAAAATGGAAACCACCACAGCTCGGCTTGAAGAGGCAGAGGAGAGAATAGGTGAACTAGAAGATAAAGTTATGGAAAAAGAGGAAGCTGAGAAAAAGAGAGATAAAAAAATCCAGGAGTATGAGGGGAAAATTAGAGAATTAAGTGATACACTAAAAAGAAATAATATATGCATAATTGGTATCCCAGAGGAGGAAGAGAGAGGGAAAGGTGCTGAAGGGGTACTTGAAGAAATAATAGCTGAGAACTTCCCTGAACTGGGGAAGGAAAAAGGCATTGAAATCCAAGAGGCACAGAGAACTCCCTTCAGATGTAACTTGAATCGATCTTCTGCACGACATATCATAGTGAAACTGGCAAAATACAAGGATAAAGAGAAAATTCTGAAAGCAGCAAGGGGTAAACGTGCCCTCACATATAAAGGGAGACCTATAAGACTCGTGACTGATCTCTCTTTTGAAACTTGGCAGGCCAGAAAGAATTGGCACGAGATTTTCAGGGTGCTAGACAGAAAAAATATGCAGCCAAGAATCCTTCATCCAGCAAGTCTGTCATTTAGAATAGAAGGAGAGATAAAGGTCTTCCCAAACAAACAAAAACTGAAGGAATTTGTCACCACTAAACCAGCCCTACAAGAGATCCTAAGGGGGACCCTGTGAGACAAAGTCCCAGAGACATCACTATAAGCATAAAACATACAGACATCACAATGACTCTAAACCCGTATCTTTCTATAATAACACTGAATGTAAATGGATTAAATGCGCCAACCAAAAGACATAGGGTATCAGAATGGATAAAAAAACAAGACCCATCTATTTGCTGTCTACAAGAGACTCATTTTAGACCTGAGGACACCCTTAGATTGAGAGTGAGGGGATGGAGAACTATTTATCATGTGACTGGAAGCCAAAAGAAAGCTGGAGTAGCCATACTTATATCAGACAAACTAGACTTTAAATTAAAGGCTGTAACAAGAGATGAAGAAGGACATTATATAATAGTTACAGGGTCTATCCATCAGGAAGAGCTAACAATTATAAATGTCTATGCACCGAATACCGGAGCCCCCAAATATATAAAACAATTACTCATAAACATAAGCAACCTTATGGAGAAGAATGTGGTAATTGCAGGGGACTTTAATACACCACTTACAGAAATGGATAGATCATCTAGACACACGGTCAATAAAGAAACAAGGGCCCTGAATGAGACATTGGATCAGATGGACTTGACAGATATATTTAGAACTCTGCATCCCAAAGCAATAGAATATACTTTCTTCTCCAGTGCACATGGAACATTCTCCAAGATAGATCATATACTGGGTCACAAAACAGCCCTTCATAAGTTTACAAGAATTGAAATTATACCATGCTTACTTTCAGACCACAATGCTATGAAGCTTGAAATCAACCACAGAAAAAAGTCTGGAAAACCTCCAAAAGCATGGAGGTTAAAGAACACCCTACTAACAAATGAGTGGGTCAACCAGGCAATTAGAGAAGAAATTAAAAAATATATGGAAACAAACGAAAATGAAAATACAACAATCCAAACGCTTTGGGACGCAGCAAAGGCAGTCCTGAGAGGAAAATACATTGCAATCCAGGCCTATCTCAAGAAACAAGAAAAATCCCAAATACAAAATCTAACAGCACACCTAAAGGAACTAGAAGCAGAACAGCAAAGGCAGCCTAAGCCCAGCAGAAGAAGAGAAATAATAAAGATCAGAGCAGAAATAAACAATATAGAAACTAAAAAAACTGTAGAGCAGATCAACGAAACCAAGAGTTGGTTTTTTGAAAAAATAAACAAAATTGACAAACCTCTAGCCAGGCTTCTCAAAAAGAAAAGGGAGATGACCCAAATAGATAAAATCATGAATGAAAATGAAATGATTACAACCAATCCCTCAGAGATACAAACAATTATCAGGGAATACTATGAAAACTTATATGCCAACAAATTGGACAACCTGGAAGAAATGGACAAATTCCTGAACACCCACACGCTTCCAAAACTCAATCAGGAGGAAATAGAAAGCTTGAACAGACCCATAACCAGCGAAGAAATTGAATCGGTTATCAAAAATCTCCCAACAAATAAGAGTCCAGGACCAGATGGCTTCCCAGGGGAGTTCTACCAGACATTTAAAGCAGAGATAATACCTATCCTTCTCAAGCTATTCCAAGAAATAGAAAGGGAAGGAAAACTTCCAGACTCATTCTATGAAGCCAGTATTACTTTGATTCCTAAACCAGACAGAGACCCAGTAAAAAAAGAGAACTACAGGCCAATATCCCTGATGAATATGGATGCAAAAATTCTCAATAAGATACTAGCAAATCGAATTCAACGGCATATAAAAAGAATTATTCACCATGATCAAGTGGGATTCATTCCTGGGATGCAGGGCTGGTTCAACATTCGCAAATCAATCAACGTGATACATCACATTAACAAAAAAAGAGAGAAGAACCATATGATCCTGTCAATCGATGCAGAAAAGGCCTTCGACAAAATCCAGCACCCTTTCTTAATAAAAACCCTTGAGAAAGTCGGGATAGAAGGAACATACTTAAAGATCATAAAAGCCATTTATGAAAAGCCCACAGCTAACATCATCCTCAACGGGGAAAAACTGAAAGCTTTTTCCCTGAGATCAGGAACACGACAAGGATGCCCACTCTCACCGCTGCTGTTTAACATAGTGCTGGAAGTTCTAGCATCAGCAATCAGACAACAAAAGGAAATCAAAGGCATCAAAATTGGCAAAGATGAAGTCAAGCTTTCGCTTTTTGCAGATGACATGATATTATACATGGAAAATCCGATAGACTCCACCAAAAGTCTGCTAGAACTGATACAGGAATTCAGCAAAGTTGCAGGATACAAAATCAATGTACAGAAATCAGTTGCATTCTTATACACTAACAATGAAGCAACAGAAAGACAAATAAAGAAACTGATCCCATTCACAATTGCACCAAGAAGCATAAAATACCTAGGAATAAATCTAACCAAAGATGTAAAGGATCTGTATGCTGAAAACTATAGAAAGCTTATGAAGGAAATTGAAGAAGATTTAAAGAAATGGAAAGACATTCCCTGCTCATGGATTGGAAAAATAAATATTGTCAAAATGTCAATACTACCCAAAGCTATCTACACATTCAATGCAATCCCAATCAAAATTGCACCAGCATTCTTCTCGAAACTAGAACAAGCAATCCTAAAATTCATATGGAACCACAAAAGGCCCCGAATAGCCAAAGGAATTTTGAAGAAGAAGACCAAAGCAGGAGGCATCACAATCCCAGACTTTAGCCTCTACTACAAAGCTGTCATCATCAAGACAGCATGGTATTGGCACCAAAACAGACACATAGACCAATGGAATAGAATAGAAACCCCAGAACTAGACCCACAAACGTATGGCCAACTCATCTTTGACAAAGCAGGAAAGAACATCCAATGGAAAAAAGACAGCCTCTTTAACAAATGGTGCTGGGAGAACTGGACAGCAACATGCAGAAGGTTGAAACTAGACCACTTTCTCACACCATTCACAAAAATAAACTCAAAATGGATAAAGGACCTAAATGTGAGACAGGAAACCATCAAAACCTTAGAGGAGAAAGCAGGAAAAGACCTCTCTGACCTCAGCCGTAGCAATCTCTTACTCGACACGTCCCCAAAGGCAAGGGAATTAAAAGCAAAAGTGAATTACTGGGACCTTATGAAGATAAAAAGCTTCTGCACAGCAAAGGAAACAACCAACAAAACTAAAAGGCAACCAACGGAATGGGAAAAGATATTCGCAAATGACATATCGGACAAAGGGCTAGTATCCAAAATCTATAAAGAGCTCACCAAACTCCACACCCGAAAAACAAATAACCCAGTGAAGAAATGGGCAGAAAACATGAATAGACACTTCTCTAAAGAAGACATCCAGGGGCGCCTGGGTGGCGCAGTCGGTTAAGCGTCCGACTTCAGCCAGGTCACGATCTCGCGGTCCGTGAGTTCGAGCCCCGCGTCAGGCTCTGGGCTGATGGCTCAGAGCCTGGAGCCTGCTTCTGATTCTGTGTCTCCCTCTCTCTCTCTGCCCCTCCCCCGTTCATGCTCTGTCTCTCTCTGTCCCAAAAATAAATAAACGTTGAAAAAAAAAATTTAAAAAAAAAAAAAAAAAAAGACATCCGGATGGCCAACAGGCACATGAAAAGATGTTCAGCGTCGCTCCTTATCAGGGAAATACAAATCAAAACCACACTCAGGTATCACCTCACGCCAGTCAGAGTGGCCAAAATGAACAAATCAGGAGACTATAGATGCTGGAGAGGATGTGGAGAAACGGGAACCCTCTTGCACTGTTGGTGGGAATGCAAATTGGTGCAGCCGCTCTGGAAAACAGTGTGGAGGTTCCTCAGAAAATTAAAAATAGACCTACCCTATGACCCAGCAATAGCACTGCTAGGAATTTATCCAAGGGATACAGGAGCACTGATGCATAGGGCCACTTGTACCCCAATGTTCATAGCAGCACTCTCAACAATAGCCAAATTATGGAAAGAGCCTAAATGTCCATCAACTGATGAATGGATAAAGAAATTGTGGTTTATATACACAATGGAATATTACGTGGCAATGAGAAAAAATGAAATATGGCCTTTTGTAGCAACGTGGATGGAACTGGAGAGTGTGATGCTAAGTGAAATAAGCCATACAGAGAAAGACAGATACCATATGGTTTCACTCTTATGTGGATCCTGAGAAACTTAACAGGAACCCATGGGGGAGGGGAAGGAAAAAAAAAAAAAAAAAGAGGTTAGAATGGGAGAGAGCCAAAGCATAAGAGACTGTTAAAAACTGAGAACAAACTGAGGGTTGATGGGGGGTGGGAGGGAGGAGAGGGTGGGTGATGGGTATTGAGGAGGGCACCTTTTGGGATGAGCACTGGGTGTTGTATGGAAACCAATTTGTCAATAAATTTCAGGAAAAAAAAAAAAAGGACTAAGGAAAATTTAAACATGAACTATACACAGTGATTTTATATCAAGGTTAAGTTTCTTGCATGTAATAATAGCATTATAGCTATGCAGAACAGTGTCCTTGTACTCAGCTGATACACGTGGTTTTTAGAGTGAAGCATCATACCTGCCACTTACTTTCAAATGGTTCAGCAAAAGAAAATATTGTATAGAAAGAGAGAGATAAAGCAAAGAGTATATGGGAGTTCATCATACTATTCTTCTATACTTTAAATTTAAAATGTTTGGAGGGTGTATGGGGAGCACAAAATCTCCAACTTAGAAGAATGATGCTTGAGAGGCAGACAAGAACAGGCTCAAAATCACTCTGAAGGATCAGCCTGTGAGGACACCCTTTTCCTCACCCTCCAAGCATAGGATGCTGCAGCATGGCAGCAGTAATACTGCTGGGGCAGGGCATGGAATGCCACCATCACACCCATGCCATCGCTTCCCTCAAGGACTCGGTCTTACAACAACCTTCAACTTGAGTAAATAAGTCCAGCAGAGATGGTTACCTCTGGGTATACCATTAGAATTAAAGTGTGAACCTCATAAGCTGATGATAAGACAAGGCATAGCTTGGGGCAGAGGAGTTGGGGAACGGGGACTTCCAATCAATGTCATTCTGAAACAGCCAGGTGGCCTTCTCACCCTTAAAACACTTCACCCAGGGTAAAGAAATGTGATCAAGTCTGTTTGAAGTTTCAAGCTACAGAATTTCAATACACATTTAGACAGGTGAAAAATAAGAAAAACATTGAATTAATAAAATCTACTTTTTCTGCATCTCCATTTCAAGGGAAACTTTCATGTATATCTATGGGTATATCATCCACATTATCCAGAGATTTCTGAATTAACTTAAGTTCTTCTAGCCTTAACATACTGGAAACCTGATACAGTAAATATGATCCAGTAGCTCTTATCTTTTATGATTCTTTAAAACTTTGGGGCGCCTGGGTGGCTCGGTTGGTTAAGTGTCCAACTTCGGCTCCGGTCATGATCTCATGGGTTGTGAGTTCAGGCCCCATGTTGGGCTCTGTACTGACAGCTCGGAGCCTGGAGCCTGCTTCGGGTTCTGGGTCCCCTCTCTCTCTGCCTCTCCCCTATTCATGCTCTGTCTCTCTGTCTCTCAAAAATAAATCAACCTTAAAGAAAATTTTAAATAAAAATATGTAGAAATATTTTAACACATTCCAAAGCCATTTAGGAAAGACTTTTACACGATCCCCGTATTGGGTTAACAATGCTGCTGCTCAGCACTGTGGATATATATAAACGAAAAGAGAAAATATTAAATGTGCCCTATATAACCAGCAGTCTATCTATAACATAATTAGTCATCATATCAGCCCTTCCAAGTACAGAGATGACAACAGATGTTGGTGCGGGGTGCATACAAAGTAAAGGTCCTTGCTCACTCCAAACCTCACATTGCCACTTTGCAAACTGCCTCCTCCAGCATGGCATGTGAGAAGGGGAAGATGTATTAACCAGTTCAACCTGGGGGTTGGAAAATTTAGCCATCACTTTCTCAGAGGGATAATTGGGATTTTGAGTTTTTATGCCTAGAGAAAGGATCCTGGTGTGGAGACAGAGTCAGGAAATCCATCATCCCATTCTAAGGGGTGAGGGGCTCTGCTTGAGCAGCAAAGAACACCACTGGAAAAGGTCCAAACTCTAGTGTGCATTTTAATCCCCATTACTGCATTTCCCAGTGTGGCATTGGACAATTTGCTTAACTTTGCAGATCCTCAGATTCTTCACCTGTAAGATGGCTTCACCATCTCATAGCATTGTTGCGGTTATTAAAGGAGAGATCAGTGTGTAAAGCCCTCAGCACTGCACCTGACATGCAGTAGTGCTAAATAGATAACTATTATTAAGTAACGAAAGTTTCAAAACCTCAGTAAAGAAAAGCAGAGACATAAATTCCCTCCAGACGTGAGAACCATTTTGGCCACTGACTGACTGACTGACATGTAAATCATGTCTAAACCTCTCAAAATAACCCACCTTAACGGAAAGTCATTTCTATGTCTAAATTGGACAAAGTATACCCCTTTCACCGGCCTGTCCCTTTATCTATGGATTCTGATCTGGGTCATCAACAGGTTGGAGAAGACACTGGCTATGGGGAGTTGAAACAGGCCCTTTTCCAGAATTGAAGTTTAAGTTTAATTAATTTGCATTAAATGTCAAGCATGGCCCAGCCACAGTGCTGGATACTAAGTGGATACTAAGAGATACAGAGGTGACTAAATAGCCCCCAGTCTTGCCCTCAAGACGCTCCCAGCCTAATAAGGCCAGCATGTGAAGAGGAAAACTGAACAGAATATGAAACATACAGGCTACTGTGGGAAAATAAGATACCCTAAATTTTATGGGGCCATTTGGACCTAATCTTTATATATTTTCAACATTTTATTTTGTTCTGCAGTTTAGTTATTTTCCTTAACAATTAAACTCTCAGCAAGTAGGCTTAAGTCCAATGAACATTCAAATGAAAACAAAATTCATCACTTTCAGTTTGCTTAAGAGTTGCCATCTTTGTTTCGATTGTGCTAAATTTGTGAGTTCTTTGATTCTCGTCTCTAGCAACAGAGGAAAGTTACCTAATACAGCCTGCAGAAGGCTGTGCCAGGAAAGATCTCTCTGCCACTCTCTCTGTGAGAACCATACTGGGGATTAGGGCTTTCAACATATGAATTTCTGGGGACACAATTCAGTCCATAGCATTCTGCCTCTGGCCCCCCTCCCAAACATGTCCTTATTGGATACCAAATACATTCATTCCATCCCAACAACCCCCAAAGCCTCAACTCATCCCAGCATCAACTCTAAAGTCTAAAGTCCAAACTCTCATTTAAATATCTAAATCAATTATAAGTGAGATTAGAATTGTGATTCATCCCAAGGCAAAATTCCTCTCCAGCTGTGACCCTGTGAAACCAGACAAGTTATATGTGCTTCCCAAATACAACAATGGGTCAGGCATAGGACAGACATTCCCATTCCAAAGGGAGGAACAGGAAAGAAGGAAGGAAGGATAGGTTTCAAGTAAGTACAAAACCCAGCAAGGTAAATGCCATTAGATCTTCAGTCTGGAGAAAAACCCTCTTAGGCTTGATGCCTGGCCTTCCAGACCCACTGGGGCCCCACCTCCATAGCTCTGCCAGGCCAGGGTAGTGCCCCCAAGGCTCTGCCAGCAGCAAACCTTCCCCTGACCCAGGTCTATTTTAAATAGAGAATGTTTAACTAGGTAATATATAATTGTTAACTAAGTAATTGGAAAGGCAAAAAGAACACGCAGCTATCACAGAGGTAGCAACAGCAGGAAGCAGTTCACAGGGCTTGGGGAACAAAGGGAAGAGGTTGTCATTATTACAACTCAGAAGCTTGGAGAAGAATCCCAGTGGTTTGGGACCCAGGCTTCCCAAAAGAGGTGCCAGCTATCTGAGCTGGTGTCTCTGCAGAGATACAATGAGTTTGCCTTTGTGAGATGGTAAAACCTCAAACTAGATCGAACTGTATGTTATTTGCTAGGGCTGCCATAACAAAGTACCACAGACTGGATGACCTAACAAAAATCTGTTGTATCACAGGTCTGGAAGCTAAAAGTCCAAAATCAAGGTATCAGAAGGGTGCATTCCTTCTGAGAGCTGTGAAGAAAAGATCTGTTCCAGCCTTCTATCTGTGGCTTATAGACAGCCATCCTCCCCCTATGTCTCTTCACACTGTCTTCCCTCTATGCATATCTCAGTGTCCAAATTTCCTCTTCTTATAAGGACATCAGTCATAGTGGATTAGGGCTCACCCTAATGACTTCATTTTAACTTGATTGCTTCTTTAAAGATCCTATCTCCAAATAAGGTCACGTCTTGGAATACTGAGGGTTAGAACTACAGCATATGAATTTTAGGGGGACACAGTTGAACCATAGCAAACTGGTTCTGGAATGAACTGCCTCTGCCAGAGCGGAAGAAGCAGCATTGCCGGATGCTGATGTCAGGAACAGGAAGCCAACCAGGAAAAAAAAAAAACAAAAACAGAGGCAAAGAGGAAAGAGTAAGTCCCTTCCTCCTCATCTAGCCATGCAATCTCCCTCTAATGTCGCTTACTGACAGAGCCTAAAAGGAAGCGGTTGGCAAAGGAAAAATGTGGCTTGCAGAGTCCCAGTGCCTGCATCACAAAGCAGAATATAGAAGAGTGGGTTTGAGGCTAAGAGCCAATAGCTTAATAACTGGCACAGTGCTGAATAACTGTTAGTTATTCTTATTAATCACTAGCATCAGAACTTTTATTTTCATTTTCCATATATTTTTATAGTATAGTAAGGAAAAGTTGCAACAAAATATTTAACTGAGCAAACATACTAGCTATGCTGCTAATGCTGTCCTGATGGCTGGTGGGCTGACACATCACCATGCTGCAGCTCACATTCATCCGTTCAATGACATCCAGCACTGTATCAGTGACCTTCCTATGGGAGGCCAAGGTGTAATATACACAGTGTGCAAGAAAACCAAAAATCTGGAAGCCAAGTTGTCACCGAGTGTTTTCTCCATTTTATGGCTGAGAAGATGAACATTCAGAAGGAGAAGTTGTTTGACCAAGGTCACACAGCTAATAGGTGACAGAGCATTGACTTGAACAGAGGTCTGATTCTCTGTGCTTCAATTCCTTTATCTGCCAAATGAAGATAACAATATCTATCCAATAGAGCTGTTATGAGGATTAAATGAGATAATATGTGTAGTGTGCATAACACAGACACAGCCTGGCATGTTGTAAGAGCCTTAAAAAAGTTGGCTACATCTGGGGCTTTTTCTACCATGGCAGACTATCCTGTTACATGCACTCGTCAAAACTTTACAGTATTTGGAGGTCAGGACTATAAAGAATAGAGATGGAGTTGAGAATAAAATTCCTTAAAAAATTACTTTATTATATTTGCTCTCAAATCTTTCTGAGGGCAATCATCCCTTTTAGATTCCCATGAACTACAGACAAATATTTATTGAGCACCAACCATGTGGTAATTACTGGAGATACAACACTGAGACACAGACAGCCTCATCTTCAAGTGTCTCATCAACTACTTGAGAAATCAGTCAAGCAATGATGACACAACCAGGGCTATGACCAAGGACATATAGCCCCCTAAGTATAGGAGCCCCCTAACAGGGAAACCTGATGTAGACTTGAGAAAGTCAGGAAAAGCTTTCATGGAAAAAGCCACATTTAAGATGAAATCTGAATCACAAATAGGAGATTGGTAAGCACTTAAAATATAAGGAAAACATGAGGAGCCTAGAGCAAGAGGGAGGAAGGAATATTCAAAGAACGGAAGGAAGCTGACTGTGGCATGGAAATTGGGGTGGGCAACAGACAAAGCTGAAAAGACCCCCAGCACCTGTTCCTCCAGGGCTTTGTGAGCCACAGGACCCTGGACATTAACTAGAGGCAGTATAGGGCGTCTGTAGGCTTTTAGCAAGTGAGGGACAATTAGATGTGCACTTTATGAAGATCAGCTCGGATGTTATGTGGAAAATGGCTTTGAGTGAGGTAAAAAGGAAGGTAAGGAAATGAGAAAGCTGCTACCTGCCAGCAAGCCAAGTGAGAGATGATGGAGGTCTGAGGGATGTATCCCTAAGGGTGGAGAAAAATGAATGGATTCAAGTAGCATTTAAAAGGTAGAGCCGATCTTTTACCAAAACCATCAACATGGGCTGCATTTGCACCAAAACCATGAAGAAGGTGCCCAGGTCATCATGGAGAAGTACTACACGTGCCTGGGCAATGACTTCCACACCAACAAGTGCGTGAGAGGAGATCGTCATTATTCCAGCAAGAAGCTCAGCAACAAGATAGCAGGCTGGTGTCACACAACTGATGAAACGGATTCAGAGAGGCCCAGTGACAGGTATCTCCATCAAGCTGCAGCAGGAGGAGAGAGAAAGAAGTAATTATGTTCCTGAGGTCTCAGTCCTGGATCAGGAGATCATTGAAGTAGATCCTGACACTAAAGGAAATGAAACTTAGACTTCGGCAGTCTATCCAAACTTTAGGTCACCCAGCCTACAGCTGGGATGAATTGACTTCAAAATACCACATGGAACCATTTAAATCTTTCTGCTGTGCTGTAACATCTTTAATAAACCCTGGACAACAATCAATCAATCAATCAATCAATCAATAAAAACTGAAAGGTAGAACCAACAGGATTTGGTAGGTAATGAGAAGTAAGGAGTGAGGGGCAAGAGAAACAAGAAAAGAGAGAAATAAAGGAAAATGCCCAGGTTTCTACTTTGGGCAACTAGATGGATGGTGATACCCTTTACCAAGACAGGGGGCACGAAGGCAGAGCAGGGTTGACACAGTAGCTGATGAGCTTAGATATAGGTTTAGGGTTGAGTTTAAAGTATAAAGGGGTCATCCAGATGGAGATGATCTGTAGATAACTGCAAACCATCACATCTTTTTCCATTTCAACCGTTGACCGAGCAGCGGAGCTATGAATCAACCAATAAGTGCCTTGAGTACCACCTACTATCTAGAATATTATTAGCCTCTTGTTTTAATAACCAATAAGTTTAAATTTTCTCCCCTTTCAAAATGAACCCTAAAGTGAGAACAGGACGTGGGTACAACCAATAGATAATTACATACATACTACAAACTCTATTTAAATTGAGACAAACCCAAATCAAATTTTTGCTCTTTATTTTGCTACCACCAAGGATAGAGGGTCCATGGGGCACCTGGGTGGCTCAGTCGGTTAAGCGGCCAACTTCGGCTCAGGTCATGATCTCGCGGTCCGTGAGTTCGTGAGTTCAACCCCTGCGTCGGGCTCTGTGCTGACAGTTCAGAGCCTGGAGCCTGTTTCAGATTCTGTGTCTCCCTCTCTCTGACCCTCCCCCGTTCATGCTCTGTCTCTCTCTGTCTCAAAAATAAATAAACGTTAAAAAAAAATTTTTTTAAAAAAGGATAGAGGGTCCAGTTTTTGTAATGTCATCCTGTTTTACTGTTCTTCACAAAATTAACACTAAGGAATGGAACACAAGTTATTTGAATTTTTATTCTTGAAAAGAGAATCTTAAACTTTACAACATCGAATCAGATTTTTTAATCTAAGAATGTGGCCAGTTTAGAATCAGTAAACATTATAGCTAAAACATTTAAATAAGTGGTTATTTTTCATTCAGAAATCCCTAAGTACAAGGTTACTTAGGTTCTTTTCAACACATTTTGGCCAGTGTCAGAAGATATGTAAGTACAATTCTGGTCTCCTTCACAAAATCAAGTAGCATCCGCAGCGCGGGGGTACGTGGTGAAGTTTTTCAGGTCTAAGTTTCAGGTATAAGCTGCTTTCCATGGAAAGAGAGGTGGCCAAACCCAGGACAGAACCTCTAGTGGGACTACACCTTTGAAGACTGAGAAAATAGGAAAGCCACAGCCCACCCAATCCAAAGGAACCATATATATTGGGAGGAATTCAAAAACACCACTTCCTCCAAGAATCCTTCCTTCATCCTACTCAGACTGGTTTAGATGTGTCTCAAATTTGTTCACAGAGAACCCGGAGCATTTCTGCCATGGCACCTGACACCCTTTATTAGAAACATCTATTACAGTGACCATTCCTGTATTACACATATTGATATGCAACATGAGGGCAGAAACTATGTCTTGGATATTTGTATCTCCTTCATGTCAGGAACAGTCGATATTCAGTAAAATCTGATAAATAAAATAGTGAATGCCCTACACACATGTTTCTCAGGCAGCTCTATCATCAATAAAGTCACTTGAATGTTGAGGGTTAAATACAAATAAACATGTAATTCTATAAAATCTTATTGACTCTTAGCTCTTCTTACTAACACAAAACACAGCTCCCTGAAAAGTTATTTTAAAGAAGGCATTGTTTTAGATGGGTCCCCAAATAAATATGATTTTGTCTCTGGTCAGCCATTGTATGAAATTTGTCCTGGTCTACCTCCACAGAGCACCATTCATACTTAATTCAAACATATATTTTTAAAAATATGTTCATGCTCTGTCTCTGTCTCAAGAATAAATAAACATCAAAAAAATTTTTTTTTAATTTTTTCAATGTTTATTTATTTTTTAGAGAGACAGAGACAGCACAAGCAGGGGAGAGGCAAAGAAAGGGGGAGACACAGAATCTGGAGCAGACTCCAGGCTCTGAGCTGTCAGCACAGAGCGCGACGCGGGGCTCAAACCCACGAACCGCGAGATCATGATCTGAGACGAAAACAGATGCTTAACCAACTGAGTCACCCAGGCGCCCCAAATATATTTATTGAGTGCATACTCTATGGTAAGCACTGTGTTAAAAGCAAGACATGCAGCACTGAAAATGAAAGAACCAGGCCCATGCCCTCATGGAGCTTATAGTCTGGTGTCTACCCCTTACCTCCGAAACTCTAAAGACTCTGAGAATGCCTCATGGGCATAATACATTTTTATCTGTAAGCTCTTAAAAATGCAATACATTAATGAAGCAAGCCCAAGCTAATTCAGGAACATCTGGAGACTTGATGTCTAGAATGAATAACAAGTCTGCAGGGACGCCTGGGTGGCTCAGTCGGTCAAGCAACTGACTCTGGCTGAAGTCATGATCTCATGGATTGTGAGTTCGAGCCCCATGTTGGGCTCTGTGCTGACAGCTCAGAGCCTGGATCCTGCTTGAGATTCTGTGTCTCCTTCTCTCTCTGCCACTCCCCTACTCATGCTCTCTCTCTCAAAAATAAATAAACATTAAAAATTTTTTTAAGGGGCGCCTGGGTGGCGCAGTCGGTTAAGCGTCCGACTTCAGCCAGGTCACGATCTCGCGGTCCGTGAGTTCGAGCCCCGCATCAGGCTCTGGGCTGATGGCTCAGAGCCTGGAGCCTGTTTCCGATTCTGTGTCTCCCTCTCTCTCTGCCTCTCCCCCGTTCATGCTTTGTCTCTCTCTGTCCCAAAAAAAAATAAATAAAAACGTTGAAAGAAGAAGAAAAGAAAAAAAAATTTTTTTTAAAATTTTTTTAAGGGGGGAGGGGCGTCAGTCAGTGGAGCGTCTGACTTTGGCTCAGGTCATGATCTCACAGTTCATGAGTTTGAGCCCCACATCGGGCTCTTTGCTGACAGCTCGGAGCCTGGAGCCTTCTTCAGATTCTGTGTCTCCCTCTGCCGCTTCCCTGCTCACGCTGTCTCTCTTTCTCTCTCTCAAAAATAAATAAACATTTTAAAGAAATTTTTTTAATTAAAAAAAAATAGCAAGTCTGCTAAACTATTTTAATTTTCCCAAGGCAACTAAGAACTGATCGGTCCAAAGGGATCCATTCGGAGGTACATCCAAGTTTCCTTTTGCCTATCTTCAATGTGGGCACCTGCAAAGGGATAACCCATCTCAGAATGGCCTAAGGAAGACAAGGATGTCATGCAGTGTCATTTGCTAAGTAAGGTCTTTCAACTGCCTGCTTATGAAGCACCCTTGGCAGGCACATTAAAAAAGGCATCCCTTCTTCCCCAGCAGATGTAGCCCTGCTCAGGGGTGCAGAGCTGGGTAAGAGGAACTCAGCCAGGATTTCAATTCCAGCATGCCCCCTCAGCATAGTCCCATGCTGAAGCTCTGCTACCAACTCCCCAGCCCATGCACTGGGAGCAAAATGCATTAGTGCTTTTATATTATATGTGTTTTAAATTATCATCATAACTAAGGAAAACAGTATTTCTGTGAAATTACTTAACTGTATGGGAATCCTTTCCTAAAACGCAGCAGCCACGGAAACGTTAAACATGATTCAAAGTCATTAAACTTTTGCCAAGATTGCAACTTATTTCTGCCGAATAACTCTGTAACTCTTCAAAACCTGTGACTTCACTGAGCTCTGAGCAATTCAGAAATGGAAAATGAGCACAGTCTCCAGTTGTGTGGTTTGGGACGAAAGCCTTGCACCTCTCTGGACAAATATCAAGGTCAGTGTTCCCACAACTTGCCAAAGTCAAATCACTAAAGAAGTACAGTCTAGTAGTTTTTGAGTCTTTCGGAACTTAAATTCGCAATAAGTCACTTTTCTCGAGTAGCAAGTCAAGAAATCCCCTCATTTCTGACCTGCCCCTGCTCACTTTGTCTCTCTCTCAAAATAAATAAACTTAAAAATTAAAAAAAAAAAGAAGTCCCCTCATTCTAGCCATATATTATACTAAAATAACCCACTCTCTGGGAGCATCTGGGTGGTTCAGTTGGTTAAGCGTCTGACTCTTGGTTTTGGCTCAGGTCATGATCTTATGGTTCAGTGCGATGGGCTATGCACTGACAGCATGGAGCCTGCTTGGAATTCTCTCTCTGCCTCTCCCCCCACTTGTGTGCTCTCTCTCTCAAAAATAAACTTTTAAAAATTAATCAATTAATTGATTTAATTAAATAACCCACTCTTTGTATCCTTTGGGTTCAGCCACTTCCAATTGCCCGTAAACGGGTAATTGTTCAAAGCACGGGCATAAGCAAAATGCAAAATCTTAATCATTTCTTCCATCACATCATTCAATAAACCTTACTTGAAATGTGGTCTTAATATCAGCTGGGGTAGCTGTGCCCCTTTGAGATCTAGAGAGGACAGGTTTAAGCCCCAATCCTGGGCCTGTGGAAAAGTCCAGGCTCTCCTGAGGTTTCTGCAAATGGAATAGGGCAGGAAGAACTGTGTTCTCATAGCTCCTTCAGCTCTAATTCCCAGCCTCCCCGGCCATGCATTCTGCTCTTTTACCCTGGCCCTGGTATGATTCACTTGGGACCAGCACTTACACTTGGAACCCTGAGACGTGAACACAAGGCTGCTGTGGGGAGAGGTTACACCAGCTGACACTCATGTAGACAACCTGTTCTCAAAGGTCTCTCGGACACTCATCACCAGACATATCTCACTTCTCACACCTAGCCAGGGACATCCTGGCCTTGCTCATGCCTCTCTCTCTGCTCCTCTCCCTGCTTTCCTGTCACCACCACACCCTAGGGCCAGATTCTCCACACAGTTTGAAGTGAGCCACTCAGCTCCTCCTTTCCGAGTCACCCCAGGACCAACTTAAAGTAAACCCTTCAAGGGGCTCAACTGAATAAAGGGGCCATTTAATCTTTGAACAGAGGCCTTGACTTATCGTTGTTTTTTAACAACATTCACCATTCTTGAAGACAGTTGTGATTTCAAAGAGCCATTTCTCTTGGCCTTTGCTTTTATAATGAATGATGCAATGGAAATCAGGTACTTGAACCTCCTTCTTCAGCTTGAATAAACAGTGGAAACCTTTTTTCCCCCTTTTTATTGCAGGTGTTTGGTTTACGGTCAATGCATTCAAATTTTCCAAGCTTAGAATAAAGTTCCCAAATTACCAACTGGCAGGTGGTTTAGCCCTACTGCTTTATTGTGTTAGCGACTTAGGCTTAAAGACAAAGAGTTTTAGTATAAAATCTTGGTCAGGCCATGGCCCAAGATCTGACAGGTCCCTTTGGTTGACAAACTTTGTCTCAGGGATGCTGCCACACAGTGGCACATGCACTCCTAGATGTTAGACAGGTTTCTCAAGGCAAAGGGCCAGTCTTGTTTACTTTTGCAGCTTCTTTGGCTGACAGTCATTTTGCCTTTTCCTCTGATCCTTCCCTGCCATCCCTACTCACACATCAAAAGCAGAAAGGGGGGGGCGCCTGGGTGGCTCAGTCGGTTAACCGTCCGACTTCAGCTCAGGTCACGATCTCTCCGTCCGTGAGTTCGAGCCCCGCGTCAGGCTCTAGGCTGATGGCTCAGAGCCTGGGGCCTGCTTCAGATTCTGTGTCTCCCTCTCTCTCTGCCCCTCCCCCGTTCATGCTCTGTCTCTCTCTGTCTCAAAAATAAACGTTAAAAAAAAAATAAAAAAAAATAAAACAAGCAGAAAGGGGGCAGATTGTAATTTTCTACATTCTCTGAAAAAATGAAAAGGAACACTCTTACTGTGTGTGTACAGTCATACACATACATACATCCATACACACACATGTGTATATGCATATATGTGTATGTTCGTGTATATACATTTTTTCATAGGCTCCTAGAGTTCATCATAGTAATAGAAAAGCCTGACAGTATATTAAAATTACCTCAAGAGCTTTTTTTAAAAAAAGACTGGTGCTTTGGCCTATCCCAGATCAATTATATCATTGGAAGTAGGGCCTGGGCACCTGTAGTTTCTATGAGTCTATTTTTAAACCCCCAAGAAGAGGGGGCCTGCATGGCTCAGTTGGTTAAACATCCATACAACTCTTGATTTTAGCTCAGGTGATGATCTCACAGTTCAGTTTGTGAGTTTGAGCACTGACAAAGGTCAGTGCAGAGCCTGCTTGGGATTCTTTCTCTCTCACTCTCTCTCTGCCCCTCCCCTGCTCACATTCTATGTCAATAAATAAATAAATAAATAAATAAATAAATAAATAAATAAACTCCCAAGAAGATCCTGAGATAGAACCAAGATTGAGAACTCTGTAAAGTTCTCCTAAGCCTTAACTATTCTAATCTGAACAGCAGAGTCTCATCACCCAGACCTACTGAATCAGCATCTGCATTTCAGTAAGATCCCAAGTAACCCACCTGGTAGGTAGTAACACCACCATTTGAGAAGCACTGCTCTGATCGCTCTCTCATTTGATCATGAGGCCCCAAAAGACTAAGTTACTTCAGAGGTCATTCTGTTAACTGGAGACTCAAATGGGACCTCTTTACTACTAGACCCTTTGTTTTCATTACATTAGTGTTTTTCAGATTTAGCCAATAGTTAATTATTCCTCAAAATGTGTGTAATATGATCTTTCTCAAGTTTATCACAGCTCTCTCTAACTTGCCTCTCTTTTTTTTTTAAGCATAAATTTTTAAAAACATTTAAGACTTTCAGACGCTTCCTTTTCTGCTAGTAGAGGACAAAATGGTTAGACAGCATGACAAAAATACTTCAGAAAGACATGGTGGGAGCAGCTGCAGAGAAAAGATGGAAGACATTTACCAAAAACTTGCACCTAAGCTGTAACTTAGCAGATTGCAGAGGCCACACTGATGTTTATAGGGGAACAGAGGTTGCCTATAAACTAGCAAGACTGCCTCCCATAACGCAGCATATGGGAGACACCAAAGCCTTCATCCTGTGTCTGAAAGAGAGCACCTAAAAGAGTGGAGGCTATTTATAGGCTTGCAAATTTCATAAGTGCCTTTCCTATGAGAACAGTCCATATTATGGACAAAGGAAATGAACAAAATTCCACAGATCCATATAAGACAAAGCTTTATAGTCAGAACAGCCAACTGTATCAGGAATCCCATCAATCCCACAGTTCTACAGCCCTAGGAACTTGCAAGATTCCCCTTCCACCAGGTTCCAGGCTCTGCATTCCATCTGTACACCTGTACAGCTACTTCAAGCCCTTACACCCACCCCCAGAATCACACAGGCCCCACAGGGAAGGAGGACTCCCTCACAAACTTGCTGTACACAGCCTTCATCTTGAGCCAGTCTCCTTGACCCGGTTTTCACGCCTTATTCCGTTCTGATTATGTACTTGTTTGGGAGAGGATTTTGATTCTCCACCCTGGCCACTGGGCTCAGGCCAATAGCCTGCTTCAAGCCAACAGCTCTCCCCCATCTGACCTGCCTATGACCCTTGTGCCCTGGCCCCTCTCCTGTAGTAGGACTATTTCCAGTCCTAAAGAATGGCATCAGGCCACCAGGAATCCACAGTCCCAGGCCCAGGAGCATTTGCTCCTCCTTGGTTCCCTGTCCCACCCTCTTAAAACTAGCAGTACCACACCCCAAGGCTGCTGACATAGGTCCAAGAAGAGGCCTCAGTCCTGGAGGCTGAGCACTGGCTGATGTGATGTCACTGTCCCAGGGCTATTTTCTGCGCTGATGCCTTTGCAGGGCATTTTCTGGCATATCAGTGCAGCTGCTTAGCTCTCCATGCATTGTATGCTTTCATGACCGTGACTCTCCCAGGAGAGACAGCATTGAGTGGCATTTTGGTTCCCTGCCTAATGAAAGTGATCCACATCCAAGGACACATTCCTTATGTGATATGCACTGCATTTCCACCTATCTCTGGCAACAGTGAACTCAAATAGTAGAAAATGCCACTGCTAATAACAAAGATTACAAAAAAGAGACTCTGCAACTCAAAGAGGTCATGCTATCAGGACAAACGCCCCTCTGCAGAGACATGGAGAAATTTTCTTCCAACTCTTTAGATGCCTGCTCTCCTGAAGCCAGCTGGAAGCCAGGCCCAGTTTGGGGCAACACAAGGAAAGGAGGCAGCAGCTGTTACAGGGTAATTAAAGTCAGGGAAAATGCAGAGGACGCCAGAAAGCTGATGTGAGGTCAGGCAGGACACGGATCAGCCTGAGCCTGTAGCTGCTGTTAGAGGCTAACAGACAGGAATGGCTCATCTAAACACTGTCCAAAGACAAGAAAACTCTAACTTCAGGGGTCCAACAAGGCCTTCCTTCATAGAACGCCACCACCAGATCCATTCTCTCACTCCCAAGTAGCTTCTGCTGGGGTCTCCTTCAGGAAGGTTGAAGAATTCCTGTTTCTTGGATGATTTGACTAAAAGGAAATTATTTCCCTAGCTTATGACACAATGGATGAATGGATGGATGGATGGAGAGAGAAAAGTAGGAACAGGTTTATTCCACAGGTAGAACCAGCTGCAAGGATTTAATTTAATAGGGCCAGGATTTATCACCCTCCCCAAACTATCTCTGAGAACCACATTGACATTTGAGCTTCAGGAATGCCCCCAATGAGGCTAAGGGTATGATCTTCATGGACTGGTACCAATAGCAACAGTTATAATAATGGCAATCATTTTTGTCAGAGAGCTGCTGCTATATACCAAGCATTGTCATTTACTTGCACTGCCCAGGACTCTTGCATGTTCTGTGCAAGATACTTTGAGAAGAGTCTTATTTTAGAGAATGGATGTGATAGCTCTTTTGTAATGCATTTTGAGAAGTGTTTACAAATACTTGCAACAATGGTTATAAAAATGGTACCCGCTTGGGACCAATAAAACAGTGCTATTTAAGTGGAGGGAAAAAATAGTACTCTTGCTGTTACAAGTAACAAAACCTAAGTCAAATTGACACAAGTGTGAAAAATGAAATTGTTACAGATACACAGAGATCACTTTGAACCCATGCCCAGGAATGCTCCCAGGCTCTCCAGGGCAGATAATAAACCAGTAAACATTCCTTCTCTTAACATCTGATTTATTCTTCTTCTCAGACTGGCTCTTTTAGCTTCTTCATCCTTATGACAGAAAATATGACTGCTACCACCACCCACATTTATATACAATTGTCTCATCCCTCATGGCAAACAATTATCCAATGCCAGTGCTTGAGGGGATATGGAAGATGTCATTGGTAAATGGCTAGAAAACAGAGGCTCTGAGGAACCTGAATGACATGTGGAGTAATTAATGCAGTCTCACAGCCTTTGGAAAATAGTTTCCATTTGTCTACTGAGAAGTTGAACCAGGCTAGACTGCCATTTCTTTGTTTAGACTTAATCTTTTAAGTCATGATTCAGCCTGCCACCTTTGAACCCTGCTACTTCCTGGCAGCTTCCTATCCCTTGGAATTAGATTGCCTTTTGTTTCCAGCATGGATCATAGGAGTCTCCATGTCTTAAAATATACTAATGATATGCTGGGTGTCAACCTTGACCCAAAAGAAATCAACTGTTGCTTTACAGCATTCAGCTTCACTAAAAGACTCAGATCCTCTAAAGTTTATTATAGAGATGGTAGGAGAAAGGTAAGGCAGGCTTTTGCATTTTATCATGCCTATGAAGTGTTTTAGCACACTGAGCTATAAGCAGAAAATCTCCCACCATAATGATCACACCATTATTTGTCAGGCCTTTTCCATGTAACAGACCCTTAAACCTGAACAACTTAACAAAGGTAATTATTCCTTAAATAGAGAAATTTAGATTCAAAGAGATTAAGTGACTTGACCAAGATCATTAAGCCAGTGAGTGACAGAGAGAGAATTCAAACCCAGATGTCTGCCCACAATGCTCATGTGTTTTCTGTCACACAGGAATGTCACACGGTCATTGTCATCTATTGCTATTTGCAATTTGAATTTGGCTGTGGAGGAGGAGATGGAAGTTCTAAACATATCCCAGTTGGTATCATCCCAGGATGGTATCCCAGAATTTCTCATCACTTCTACGACTTCCAGCATCTTATCCAAGCACTTTGGATCCTCTACTGGTTTGGTGCACACTAAATAAGTTTTCAGCTTTAGGAGGTCTTGAGGGCTCCAGAAGAGGCAAGCACTCCATCCCCAAGGAGGGAGGTCTTTACTTGGACCCTCTGTACTGAAGGATTTGTGACTCAGCATGACCATTACAGGGTGGAATGGTAAAAAGGTTGCCCGTTTTGCCATTCTAATAGGATTTTCTTGGGGAGAGTCTGCCCAAGCTTCAAGTTGCCTTCTCTATCATCTTCTGGCTTCAGAAAAGAGAAAACTAATTACTTCTAACATCTATCTTCTCTGGACCATGAGGATACTATACCCCTTGTTCCAGGTAACACGGTGGAGTGGGGGCAGTGGCCTCATCCTGCCCTCACCTTGAAACACCTCAGCTTCAAATAACATCTTCCCCTCTGAACAAGCTTTAGGGCCACTGTGCTTTCATTCTAGGCTCTTCTAACGCAGGTCCATCTGGTTCCTTCAGAGGACACCTACTCATTGTTGGGTGTTGCCCCTTTCATTCATCAATTCACTGAGTATTTATTGAGCACTTTCTATCTTTCAGGCATTATTCTAGGTGCCAGGAGTATTGGTGTGAACAAGATGGAAAGGTTTCTATCTTCATGAAATTTACAGGTGGGTAAAGGAACTAGAAAATAAAATAAGGAAATGGATAAGATCATTTAAATTTGTGTTAAGTGCCATAGATACAAGAAATAAAGTGATTAAATTTTCTTAATGTTTATTTATTTTCGAGAGAGAGAGAGAGAGAGAGAGACAGAGTGCAAGTGGGGGAGGGACAGAGAGACAGGGAGACACAGAATCTGAAGCAGGCTCCAGCCTCTGAACTGTCAGCACAAAGCCCAACATGGGGCTCGAACTCATGAGAGTGAGATCATGACCTAAGCCAAAGTCGGATGCCCAACCGAATGAGCCGCCCAGGTGCCCCAAGAAATAAAGTGATCAGATAGAGAGTAACAGAGGACTCAGAAGGAGCTACTTTAGATGGGATGCTCAGGAAAAGCCTTCCCAAAGAGATGACATTTGAGCAGAGACATGAAGTCTGAGAGAGATCCAGCCTTATCAGAGTCAGTAAAAAAGCATTCAAGGCAGAAGGAACAAGAAGTGCAAAGTACCTGAGGTAAGCAGAAGACTGGGCCATTCAAGGAAAAGTGGCTGCAGCACAGTGAACAAAGAGGTGGTCAATATGAACTTAAAAAGGAAGACAAAGGCTAGATCATAAAGGCTTCTATAGGCCAGGATTAGGAGTTTGATTTTATTTTTATGAAATAGGAAAGGAGAGCAGTGACATGATTGGACTTAAATGTTCAAAATTCACTCTGGTGAAGTAGAAAACAGACCAAACAGGAACAGGATGGAAGAAGAGAGACCAGGTAGGAGGACTTGGAGTGGTCCAGGAAAAGCTGACGGTAACTTGGAGGAGGGGATGATGGTAGAGATGGAAAGAACAGGATGGACTAGGGATTTTTCTTTGGGTAGAACTGATAAGACTTGGTTATGGGCTAGAAGTAGGGGATAAGGAAAAAGGGGAAATCCAAAATGACTTTTAGATTTGGGGGTTAAGCAATTGGTTGAAAGGTGATGCTCTTTAAAATTATAGGAAAGAACTGGAGAAAAACAAATGGTGGAGATGGGACAGGGAAATCTGGGGCATGTTAAATGCCTATTAGACAAGCAACAAGTTGGATTCGTGATTCTGGGGCTCATAAAAAATGCTTGGGCTGAAGATACACATTTGGTACACACTTGGAAGTCATCAGCATAAAGTGGGTCAAAGCCATAAAATGGAAAGGGATAACATATTAAGAAAATGTAGACAAAGACAGGGTGAAGACCCAAGACAGGTCTTGGGCACAACCTCATTTAGAGGTTGGATAAAAGAGGAAAAAGTCTATCTTAATGATACATTCAGCAAGAAGAATGCACTTGGTATAATTAGAAAACCATTTTATTCTTTTCCTCCACTACCTGTTAAAACCACCCCCTCGGTGGGACTTGTTGTGCCCTGCTCTTTGAATAAAATCAAAGGCAATTCTGTGACTTTTGTTGACATTCTTAATAAAAAGCCATCAAATTACCCCTGGTCAGACACACACACACACACACACACACACACACACACACAGAGTTTCATTTCAGTAAGTATACAAGTGGTCCAAAGTAATAACAACTTCCAAATCAATGAAGAGTTGAAGTTTCCCCACCACCCCCTAGCTTGGGTGTGCTCCACCCTGGCTGCCTCCAGTGGGAGAAGGGTATAGTTGGCTCTTTATTTCTCTCATCTAAAACCTTCAGTCCCATTTCTCTGCTTCTGCTTTCTCCAGGGTTGAAGCAAAGTGGGGAGGGAGAAAAGGAAAGATCTTAATTGACTTACGAACTAAACAAAGCTACTTGGGCTTGGCAGGTATTTGGAGCTTATTCTTTATCTCCTGGGACTATTCTATGGCTTTTTTGGAGCTCCATCAGCTCAGGAAATCTTGCAATGGCAGCTCCCTTGTAAGTAAATGCATCTCCTAGGTCTGGTCACTTAAAACTCTCCCCTCACCACCCCAGAATCTAATGGTATATTTCCAGGGTTTGCTTGTTTGTTTGTGTGTTTTTCCACAAGCAGCTCTCTGGGGCAGGATCTAAGAAAACCCCATGCCTGCTCTCTATATGTACTATATAAGGTCTATGGGAAGCTCTGAGCATCATTTGCCCAAAACTCTGGGAGAGCAGCCATCCCCAACACAGCATCACCTTTTTACTTTGCTATCAGAGGAGCTAGCCAGCCACAGTTAAACTCCAGTCCTCTGTGCCCCCACTCTCCAAGTGCTCCCCAATAAAGCCCCTTTCACTAAACTGGCAGAGAAGACCAAGCATCCCCACTGCCTCCCTACTGTGAGAGAAAGTTATATTGCAGATCTCTCTAAAGTAGTTTTCTCTCCAATTTCCTATGCACTTTGGTCTCTTCAATCTCTTTTATAAGTTTGGATTTGTAATCAACTAATGGACATAAAGCCCATACTTAGCCACCTCCTTTACAAGTCCTGGCTAATAGTCTCATTCCTCACTTTGAAATATCAGAAACATCCGGGGCTCCTGGGTGGCTCAGTCAATTAAGCGATTAAGTGTCTGACTTCAGCTCAGGTCATGGTCTCAGGGTTCCTGAGTTGGAACCCCACGTCGGGCTCTGTGCTGACAGCTCAGAGCCTGGAGCCTGCTTCGCATTCTGTGTCTCTCTCTCCCTGCCCCTCCTCCACTTGTGCTCACCCCTCTCTCTTAAAAATAAAACTAAAATAATAATAATAATAATAATAATAATATTTTAAAAAAGAAACATTGAAATCATCTGATTGTGAGGGGAAGCTAAAGCTGAAGACAAAGATGAATCCTGTTGTACAATCTGGTGGACCCAGAAAACCAAGAAAAAAACAACTAGAGGGAAAATAAAAACCAAGATAACATAATGTAGCAGAGGTTAAAGTGTACTCAAGGAGTCAAATGTTGCTAAAAGTGGAAGAAGATGAAGATAAAGAAATGCTCACTGAAATCTGGTTGCCTTGTGCTCTTCCATTTCAGTGTAGTGTTGGGGACAAGAGCTAAACTGACATGTTAGATACTTCCCCAGAATCTGTTCTCCCCTTCTCTCAAACAGAATCCTGTGGCCAGCTCCAATGTAAATTCTGACTGGTCCAGGTCGAACACTATAATCTACTTTCCTCTAGCAATGATATGTTTAGGAATGGGCATGTGATATCATTCTGTTGTAACAAAATGTGAGGGGAAGTTTTTTGGAGAATTTCTGTAGAGGCCTCTTTTTCCTTAAAAAGAGACATAAGGAAAAGACAGCTCCTCTTCTTCCATTGGCTATTGTCATTTTCTGCATGTGACACCTAGATCTGCAGAAACCATCTGGATACCAGCCTGAGGATAAAGCCAATGCCAAAAAGAAGAGCAAAGTCAAAAGAACTGCCACAAAGCAGAGCCAGAATTCATGCCTGAAGCTTGCTCCACTGTGGGGTTCTTGTTATTTAAACTCATAAATACTCAGTTGATGCTGAGTTTTCTGTTATTTAATGCTAAAAGCATCCTAAAGATTAAAAAATAGGCTTAAGGAAGGTAAAAATCTAAAGGCAGAGTGTAGGTGACTCTTTTGAGATGTTTCTCTGGGAAGAAAGGCAGAGAGATGGTCTGACAGCTGATGGGGGATGAAGAAGTCAGTGAAGGCTTTTTTAAAGATGGGAGACAGGGGCGCCTGGGTGGCGCAGTCGGTTAAGCGTCCGACTTCAGCCAGGTCACGATCTCGCGGTCCGTGAGTTCAAGCCCCGCGTCGGGCTCTGGGCTGATGGCTCAGAGCCTGGAGCCTGTTTCCGATTCTGTGTCTCCCTCTCTCTCTGCCCCTCCCCCGTTCATGCTCTGTCTCTCTCTGTCCCAAAAAAAATAAAATAAACGTTGAAAAAAAAAATTTAAAGATGGGAGACATTGTACCCAGTTTGTAAGTAGATGGGAATGATCCAGTAGAAAGGGGAGTGTGCAGAACTGTAGGTACAGGCATCTTCTTGCCACCTCAGTTAAAATGTGCAGCCACTCTGGGAGTCTCCCTCACTGATCTTGCTGATGCCCCATCGAGGAAGAGCCACCAATTCTCACACTACTGTTTCTACTCTCTGACTATAACTGCTTGCGTGCTCCCTCCCTATTGCTCTCCCTATTGGCAGAATCCCTCTAGCCATCTCTGAGCTCTTTCTTTGTCTGGAGAAAAGGCAATGGCTGATCCCTGCAGGGCTGGGCTCTTTAGGATGAACTCTGAGCTCAAGTGAAATTGGCAGGAGCCCACCTTTTTATCCTCTTGTGGTTCTTCCCCAGGAAGGGCCAAGCCTCCAAATTTTTACTTCCCCTCACATAGAGACCCAAGAGGCTAAGCTACCCAAGAACCTAGTTTGCAGTTATTTGTTTATGCCCCAAGCTGAGCTTACCCGTAAGCCCCATCTCACCCAGCGATTGCAAGCAGCTCAACTCGTTGAGCTTATAATAAAGCTTGTTGTTACTTAACCCCCCCTTCCTTAACGTTCCTACCTTCTAATTATAATGGCACAAAAGGGCATGCACCGTTGCCTGTTGGAGAATATAGTCCCTTTCAAATGTGGGAAGCCTGGTCCCCAAGGCAGCACTCTCTCCCTTTCCCAGCCACCTGAAGTCATATGCAAATGAACTCAGGCTATGAGGCCTTTCCCCAGGGGAAAAGAAACATTCAGTTCCAGGCAGGGCTTGCACTGTATCAGACATCTATTTACTGATCAACTAAATGGTGATCCAAAAGGGCATTTCTATAAAACATTTCCAGTAAAAGTATAAAAACAATGCAAAGGACCAAGTCAAGAACAACGTTGATTTGCCTTTTTATTGTTTCCTATCCAGAGTAATGATCTGTTCCGCATTTCAGTTCCCCTACTCAGCAGTAAAACAAGATATGTAGCCTAAACCATTTAATATTCATGCTATGGGGTACGATTAGCCACAGTCTACAGTAATATAGAAACACCTGGTAAAGCCAGACAACTGGGTTTCATTTCCTTACGAAATTTCAACAATTCGTTAACCAGAACATTATAATTGACCAAGATATTTTAAATATCTAAAACCAGCTCTCTCTGTTAAATTCAAAATGATTTACTAGTTCTTATTTTTATCACTTTTTTTTTTTTTGAGAGAGAGAGACAGCTCACTTGACTTGGGGAGGAGCAGAGAGAGAAAGAGAGAGAGGGAGAGAGACAGAGAGAGACAGAGAGAGAGAGAGAGAATCTTAAGCAGGCTCCATGCCCAGCAGGGAGCCCAACACAGGGCTGGACCCCACAACTGTGAGATCATGACCTGAGCCAAAATCAAGAGTTGGACACTTAACCAACTAAACCATCCCAGCACCCTTTTATCACATTTTCTTACTAATATAATTTTGGCTAAAATACAGACTGTGTGTAAGTAAAAAGAAACAAACCAGCCAAATACTCACTTTTTAAAATCTCCACACTTATCTGTAATCACTGGGAGTAAAACTTTACTTTACAATACTTTACAAAATACAAAACTTTACTTTACAACCCAGTTGTCTGGCTTTAGTAAAGCAACAATAACTTAAACTAAGCCACACTTGAAATTTTTAATGATTTTGGAGTAAAACATATTAATACTAAATTTATGTATTTTCCAGGCTTACTATATTAAAGTCTGCATCTTTGCATACTTTAAGATTTAGCTGCCTCATATCCCTTTTTAGAATAAGGCAATTATTGGAGCACCTAGGTGGCTTAGTCACTTGAGCATCTGACTCTTGATTTCGGCTTAGGTCATAATCCCAGGGTCACAGGATCGAGCCCCATGTCAGGTTCCATATTCAGCGTGGAGGGGGCATAAGATTCTCTCTCTCTTCTTCTGCCCCTCTCTCCTGCTCACATACTCATTCTCTCTCTCTAAAATAAAAAAAAGTCAGTTATTAATTATTTTGTAATGATCTTTCTCTTGATGATAAATTCTTGTAATGAACATCAATGATATATGATTATAAGAGACCTCTTTGGGAATTCTCCTCTGAGAACTGCTCTTTCCTATTGGCATAACTTCCATAGGTAAGTTCTTGTTGATTTCATTCTCCCAGACACATTTAAGTGGTCCAAGGACAGAGACCTGGCCAAGCTGGGCTGATCAGATTCTTTTATGGAAACTTGGAATTGAATATAGCCATTCTAATCAGGCTGTATGGATACTAAAGAGGATGGATGGGAGGCTGAGCAGACAGAAAAGCAAAGGAAAGAAAAGAACAAAGCATGCTCTCAAAGAGAACAGAACTAAAAGGCTATGGGGCTTCACAAAGAGAGGTACAGAGAAGAGACAGCATGGTTTCTGGTGGCTTTCCAGAATCCAATCTGGTACCTCTTGGGGCTCTCTCTAAACCTTTTGTTCTATGAAACACTTGTAGTCTTGTGTCTGTTTTTAGCTTATGCAAGTTTGAGGGAGTTTCTGGAACTCTGAAGTAAGTTTTCTTTCAAATAATCATGAGGCCCTCAAGGCCTATTAAATTATGGAAGGCAACTGGCAACAACAATTAACACTAAATTTCCACAATTTATGCTTGCTGAGTTCTTGGGTCTGCTCTTTCTTTCTCTGATATGTTAAGCACCTATATAGGTTGACTAATGCTTTCCAATGTTTCTATAACACACAGAGTGAAGTAATCAAAATGGTAAAATAAGAGTTTTCTAACAACTCCCCTCTAAAGAAGTGGAGTTCTGACAATCACTCACGGACAAGAGTGACTTTCTGGAAGTCCAGGAATCAAATGGAGAAGTTCCAACAGACGGTTGAAGCAAGAAAATATCTATGTTGGACACACTGATGAGGGTAAGAGGAAACATTTTCTCTTTACCACTCCTCCCTCAAGGCAGCACATTTCAGTGTCATGAGTGACCTATTCAGCTCATGATTTCTCCCACAGGGGAGAGTGTGTGAGTAAGTGCCCAGAGTCCCCAGCTGTGCATGATGCTGCTAAAGGATCCCACTTCTTTCTCACCCATCCAAAATACCGAAGATGCTCTTGAAGAGCATCAAAGGGACAGAGATTTTATTAACTGTGTCATGTACTCCATCAAAAAACCCACCTGTGAGCTCTTGGGCATGCCTCACCTGAGGCCCCCCAACTGGCCCCACAGGGACCTGCAAAGCTCCACACCCCCGCGGCCAGCTCTCTGTGTGTGCCCTGAAGGACAGTGAGAGTGAGCCTTTGCAGAGAGCTAGTGAGCACACACAGAAAGCTGGCCAGCTCTGCAGGATTAGGTGGAAGCAAACAAACTTAAGCATTCAGCACCACCCCAGGGAAAGCAAACAGAAGGCTGTCAGCACCTAGCGTGGCTTCGCACACAATCTTAAGAATCCCACCCAGGCCCAAGAGGGAACAAGAAATGTGTATAAGGGATATCCATAGAAAAGATCTGAGAAAGCCTCAGAAATCCTTAACAGGGCTGACAAAAGGTACTTCTCTCCCAAAACCAGTCAGTAAAGACTGAAGGTGACTGCTTCTTCAAATGTGAAGGCAGCAATGCAAAACTTCAGGAAACATTAAAAAATCAAGGAAACAGGGGCACCTGGGTGGCTCAGTCCACTAAGCATCCAACTCTTGGTTTCAACTCAGGTCATGCTCTCACAGTTTGTGAGTTCAAGCCCCATGTCGGCTCCATGTTGAAAGTGCAGAGCCTCCTTGGGATTCTCTCTCCCTGGCTCTCTGCAACTCCCCTACTTGCTCTCTCTGTCTCTCTTTAAAAAATAAATAAGTTTAAAAAATTTTTTTAAATCAAGGCAACGTAAGGGGCACCTGGGTGGCTCAGTCGGTTGAGCGTCCGACTTCAGCTCGGGTCATGATCTCCCAGTTCATGGGTTCAAGCCCCACGTCAGGCTCTGTGCTGACAGCTCAGAGCCTGGACCTTGCTTCAGATTCTGTCTCTCTCTCTCACTCTCTCTCTCTCTCTCTCCCCCTCTGCTCATCCCCACTCACACTCTGTCTCTGTCTCTCTCTCAAAAATAAAAAAATAAACATAAAAAAATTTTTTAAATCAAGGAAACATGATACTAGCCAAGGAAGTACAATAATTTTCCAGTAAATGACCCCAAAGAAATGGAGAACTGGGATTTGCCCAATAAAGAATTCAAAATATTTGTTTTAAGGAAGCTCAGTGAACTATAAGAAAACACAGAAAAATAATTCAACAAAATCAGGAAAACAATACATGAACAAAATTAGAAATTTAACAGAGACAGAAATCACAGAAAAGAACAAACAGAAACTCTAGAGGTAAAGAATACAATGAATGATGAGGCACCTGGGTGGCTCAGCCAGTTAAACGTCCGACTTCAGCTCAGGTCATGATCTTGCAGTCCATGAGTTTAACACCCACGTCGGGCTCTGTGCTGACAGCTCAGAGCCTGGAGCCTGCTTCAGATTCTGTGTCTCCCTCTCTCTCTGCCCCTCCCCCGATCACACTCTGTCTCTCTCTGTCTCTCTTTCTCTCTCAAAAATAAATAAACATTAAAAAAAATATGTTTAAAAAGAATACAATGAATGAAATGAAAACACAATAAGGAGCATCACCAGCATACTGGATCAAAAAAAAGAATCTGTGAAGTAGAAGACAGGTCATTTGAAATTATACAGAGAACAAAGAAAAAAAGAATGAAAAACAGTGAAGAAAGCCCAGGTGAACTATGGAACAGCGTTAAAGAAAACATTTGGTGTATTGCTGGAGTCCCAGGAGAAGAAAAGGGGGGGGGGGGCCAGAAAGTTTATTCAAATAAATAATGACTGAGAACTTACCAAACCTAGGGAGAGATTTAGACATACAAGTTCATGAATATCATACGTCCCCAAAATATTTCAACTCAGAAAGATTTTATTCAAGACATATTATAACAAAACAGTCTAATTTGAAAAACAAAGAGAAAATTTTGGGGCGCCTGGGTGGCTCAGTTAGTTAAGTGTCTGACTTCGGCTCAGGTCATGACCTCACAGTTTGTGGGATCGAGCTCCACAGTGGACTCTGTGCAGACAGCTCAGTGCCTGGAGCCTGCTTCAGATTCTGTGTCTCCCTCTCTCTCTACCCTACCCCACTCACACTCTGTCTCTCTTTCTCTCTCTCCCAAAAATAAATAAACATTAAAAAAAAAAAAAGAAAAAGAGAAAATTTTAAAAGCAGCAAGAAAGAAAATTCCTTACATGCAAGGGGACTCCTACAAGGCTACCAGTGGATTTCTCAGAAGAAATTGTAAAGGCAAGGAGAAAATGGGATGATATACTCAACATGCTGAAAGAAAAAACTGCCAACCAGTAATACTTTACCCATCAAAGTTGTCCTTACAAAGGAGAGAAAAAGATGTCCCCAGACAAGCAAAAGCTGAGAGAGTTCATCACCACTAGAACTGCCTTACAAGAAATGCTGAAAGGAGTTCTTCAGGCTGAAATGAAAGGACACTATTAATAACATTGAAATATATGAAAATGTACAACATACCGGTAAAGGTAAGTATATAGTCAAATTCTGAATAATACAGTAATATGGTTATGTATTAACCATTTAACTCTAGTATAAAGGTTAAAGGACAAAGTATTTAAAAAAAAATAACTGCAGGGGCACTTGGGTAGCTCAGTCAGTTAAGCGTCTGACTTCAGCTCAGGTCATGATCTTGCAGTCTGTGAGTCTGAGCCCCACATCAAGCTCTGTGCTGACAGCTCAGCACAAAGTGCTTTCAGCACAAAGACATGAAAGCCATAAGACATCAAAGAAAGAAATTGAAAAAGATATAAATAAATGGATATTCTATGTTCACAGATTGGGAGAATTAATATTATTAAAATGTCCACACTACCCAAAGCCATCTACAGATTCAATGCAATCGCTATCAAAATTCCAGCTGCATTTATCACAGAAGTAGAACAAACAATCCTAAAATTCATATGGAACCACAAAAGACTCTGAATAGCCAAAACAAACCTGAGAAAAAGGAATAAAGCTGGAAGCATCACATTTCCTGATTTCATACTATATAACAAAGCAATAGTAATCAAAAAAGCATTTTACTGGCATAAAAACAGATGCATAACAAAACAATACAACAAAATCAGGAGCCCAGGGGCACCTGGCTGGCTCAGTCGGTAGAGTATGTAACTCTTGATCTCCAGGTCATTAATTCAAGCTCCACCTTGGGTGCAGAGATTCTCTTTTAAAAAATCAGGAGTCCAAAACTAAACCTATACATATGCAGTCAACTCATATTTGACAACAGAGCCAAGGATAATCAATAGGGAAAGAATGGTCTCTTCAATAAGGAGTGCTGGGAAAACTGAATATTCACATGCAAAAAAATAAACTGGACTCCTATCTTACGTCACTCACAAAAATTAACTTGAAATGTATTCCAGGGGCGCCTGGGTGGCACAGTCAGTTAAGCGTCCGACTTCAGCCAGGTCACGATCTCGCAGTCCGGGAGTTCGAGCCCCGCGTCAGGCTCTGGGCTGATGGCTCAGAGCCTGGAGCCTGTTTCCGATTCTGTGTCTCCCTCTCTCTCTGCCCCTTCCCCGTTCATGCTCTGTCTCTCTCTGTCCCAAAAATAAATAAACGTTGAAAAAAAAAATTAAAAAAAAAGAAATGTATTCCAGACTTAAATGTGTGATCTGATACCATAAAACTCCTAAAGAAAACATAGGGGAAAATCTCTTTGACATTGGCCTTGGCAACAACTTTTTGAATATGACACCAAAAGCACAAACAATGAAAACAAAAATAAACAAATAGGACTACATAAAATTTAAAAGTTTCCGCACAGTAGAAGAAACAATCAACAAAATGAAAAGGCAATCTATAGAAAAGGAGAAAATATTTGTAAACCATATATCTGATAAGGTGTTAAAGTCCAAAATCTATAAGGAACTCATACAACTCAATCACAAAAAAAAACCCCACAAATAATCTGATTTTAAAATGGGCAGAGGAGGGGCGCCTGGGTGGCGCAGTCGGTTAAGCGTCCGACTTCAGCCAGGTCACGATCTCGCGGTCCGTGAGTTCGAGCCCCGCGTCGGGCTCTGGGCTGATGGCTCAGAGCCTGGAGCCTGTTTCTGATTCTGTGTCTCCCTCTCTCTCTGCCCCTCCCCCGTTCATGCTCTGTCTCTCTCTGTCCCAAAAATAAATAAAAACAACGTTGAAAAAAAAAATTTTTTTTAAATAAATAAATAAATAAAATGGGCAGAGGAGGGGCGCCTGGGTGGCGCAGTCGGTTAAGCGTCCGACTTCAGCCAGGTCATGATCTCGCGGTCCGTGAGTTCGAGCCCCGTGTCAGGCTCTGGGCTGATGGCTCAGAGCCTGGAGCCTGTTCCCAATTCTGTGTCTCCTTCTCTCTCTGCCCCTCCCCCGTTCATGCTCTGTCTCTCTCTGTCCCAAAAATAAACGTTGAAAAAAAAATTCTAATAAATAAATAAATAAATAAATAAATAAATAAATAAATAAAATGGGCAGAGGACCCAAAGAGACATTTTTCCAAAGAAGACATTCAGATGGCCGACAGGTACATGAAAAAATGTTCATCATTAGTAATCATCGGGGAAATGCCAATCAAAACCACAGTGAGGTGTCACCTCACACCTGTTAAATGTCCATTCTCAAGAAGACAAAAGGTAACAAGTGTTAGCACCATTGTGCACTGTTGCTGGGAATATAAATCTGTACCATCACTATGGAAGACAGTATGGAGGTTCCTTAAAAAATTAAAAATAGTACTACCATATGATCCAGTAATTCCACCTCTGGGTATATATTCAAAGGAAATAAAATCGCCATCTTGAAGAGATATTCGCACCCTTATGTTCACTGCAGTTTCATTCACAATAGCCAAGACATGGAAGCATCTTAAATGTCCATTGATCAATGAATGGATAAAGAAAATGGAGATACACACTACACACATACATACACACACAAACACATACACATACAATGGCATATTATTCAACCATATAAAGGAAGGAAATGCTGCCAACTGCAACAACATAGATTGGCCTTAAGTGCATTATATGAAGTGAAATAGGTCAGAAAATGAAAGACAAATACTACATGATCTCACTTTCTATAGATTCTAAAAAGGCCACACACAGTAACAGAGAGTAGAATAGTGGTGGCCAGAGGCTCAAGCTGGGGGAAATGGAGAGATACGGGTCAAAGGATACAATCGTAAGATGAATAAGTTCTGGGAAGGTACTGCACAACATTATGATCATAGTTAATAGTTATGTATTCTATATTTGAAATTTGCTAAGATCTTAAATGTTCTCATTTAAAAAAAATTGGTAATTGGGGCACCTGGCTGGCTTAGTCAGTGGAGTGTGTGACTCCTAATTTTAGGGTTGTGGGATGGAGCCCCACGTTGGGTATGTAGAGATTACTTAAAAATAAAATCTTGGGGGCATCTGGGTGGCTCAGTCGGATGAGCGTCCGACTTTGGCTCAGGTCATGATCTCACAGTCTGTGAGTTCAAGCCCCACATCAGGTTCTGTGCTGACAGCTCAGAGCCTGGAGCCTGCTTCAGATTCTGTGTCTCCCCATCTCTCTCTGCCCCTCCCCTACCCACACTCTGTCTCTCTCTCTCAAAAATAAATTAACACACACACACAAATTTTTTAATAATACAAATTAAAAAATAAATAAATAATCTTAAAAAGAAATAGAAAACAAGAATTTATTAAACTGAGTTTATAAATATTCTTAAAAACTGAAATGGAGAAAATCAAAATAAGTAAAGAAAAATAATGTTTAAGGCAAATGAAAAAGTAGAATTTAAAACTATAGAAATCATCAATATTTGAATTAGCAAATTTCAAAGTCAGCTGAATTTTGTAAGTAAAATCACAAAAGAGAAAGAAAATCTTGTTTTTTTTAATTTAGGAAGAACTATTATATTCTATTAAATGGAATGATCAACAGGAAATTTTTAAGTAGTTACACAGATATTAGTTTGCATAGTTTCTGATAAAAACTTTACTCTCAATCTTATCTTTATTCCTCTTTATGTAATTTATCCTTTTTACCAGTTTTTAAGACTGCTTTTTTTTTCTCTTTACACTGGTTTTCAGAAATTTTATTATAATATGCCATGGTATGGTTTTCTTGACATTTGTTCTGTTTGGGGTTCTTTGTACACAGGTGTATTTATAGTTTCCATCAAATTTGGAAAAATTTTAGCCATTGTTTCTGCAATTATTTTTTCCTGTTTCCTCCTTTAACCCCTCCCCACTTCTCTTTCTGGGTTTCCAATTACATGTATGCTAGACTGTTTATACTATCCCACAAACCATAATCAATCTGTTCATATATTTTCAGTATTTTTTCTCTCTGTGCCTCACTTTGAATTTGAATTACTATGATTTCAGATTCACAGATTTTATTTGTATAGTAACTAACCTTATCTACTATAGTTTTCATTTATATATTTTCATCTCTAGAATTTCCATTTGGAACTTCAATTTTGTATCTTAAATTTCTGTCTCAGGTTTTCCCTCTACCTTCTCGAAAATATGGAGTATATTTATAAAAGCTGTTTTAACATTTTCTCATTCCATCATGTCTGTCATTTCTGAGACTGTTTTTATTGGTTGGCTTTTCTCTTGTTTATAAGTCATATTTTCCCACCTGGTTTTTGTTGTTGTTGTTGTTGTCGTTGTTGTTGTTGTTGTTGTTGGATGCCTGACATTATGAATTTTACACCTGAGTGCTAGATTTTGTTGAATTTCCTCAATTGGTTCTGGATTGTGTTCTGGTGTAGTCACATTACTTAGCATTAGTTTGTTCTTTTCAAAGCTTCCTTTGAAGCCAGAGCAGCCTTTAGCTTAGTCTAGGGCTAACTAATTTAGCCTTACTGCTAAGGAAATACCTTTCTGAGATGTCTACCTGGTGCCATGAAGGAAATTATGAGATCTTTCTACTCTGGCTGCTGAAACACCAACTATTCCCAGCTCCATGTGAGCTCCAAGAATTGTTTGATTTACTGCTTTCTGGTGATCCTTTCCATGGCCTCAGTAGTTTCCTCTTACAAATGTGTAGACCACTCAACCAAAGACTTACAGGGGTCTCTCTATAAATATTCAGAACTCTCTCTTTGTACAGTATCCTCCTCTCCTTTACAAAGCCCCAAAACTCTAGCTGCGTTAACCTCTCTGAACTCCAATTTATATTTATAGCCTGAGAGTTTCTTTTCCTTGCACTGAGTCCATCCAGGCAGTATGCTGAGTCAATTGTAAAATTCATCTCATTTGTTTTCCTTCTCTCAGGGATCACAGATCTGTTCTATCTGCTGTCCACGTTCCCAAAACTGTTATATATTTTGTCCAGAGTTCTAGCTGTTTAAATCTGGAGGGTAAATCTAGTCCCTATTTTACTCTATCATGTCTGGAAGCAAAGTCATCTCATTTCAATCAAAAACAGAAATCAGGGGCACCTGGGTGACTCAGTCAGTTGCACATGGCCTCTTATTTCAGCTCAGGGAATGATCTCACAGTTCATAGGTTCTAGCCCCGCATTGGGCTCCACGCCCAATCCCTGCTTGGGATTCTCTCTCACTCTCCCTCTCTCTCTGCATCTCTCTCTCTCTCTCTCAAAAATAAATATTAAAAAAAACAGAAATCACACAAGAATCACCCTTTTATTTAATTCATGGTATTTGTTATTAGTCAACACAATAAAAGAAAAGAACAAATACCAAGATGGCAATTCAAACAAACTACCTATATTGTGCCAAGACTATTCCTGGTCATGCAAGTCTTAATGTGATTCTTTGAGAGTTGTAGTTAACAATAAAATGTTCCAGCCCTCAACAAACAGGAGAGCTTGGAGAATCTGTGTACAGAAACCAGTGAGACAATGACCCACGTTTCTCTGCCTATTTAAATCAACACTTAGTCATGAAGTTACAATCATGCTACTGCCCTCTTGCATTTCATTACCACTAAAGATCTTTTATATCATATTTTTCTTATTTTTAAATGTATACTGTTTCTCCATGTTCACTATGGAAAAAATTAGAACATACAGATAAACAAAAATAGGATGAACATTCACACAAAGTTAAATACAGATTGCAGGAGATAACAATTAAAATATCATATTCCAAAAAACTAAAAGTCCTTAATGAATTTTAATAAAATAAAGCTAGCAAGAATATTATCATTTAAATAGACAATCATAATCAGCTGTGATATGGGAGTATAATCAGGGAAAAAATGACAAATGAAAGTGAATCAAGCTCCTAGAAATAGACTCAAAATACTAGACCATAAGCACCAACTGTACAAAATAATAACACAATGAAACATTATTTAATAAATCTTGGCAAATGGATTAATAAATCTTTAATACCCAGTGTTAACTGTTTAAAGCTGCAGATGCATTGGTGGGAACGCAAACTGATGCAGCCGCTCCGGAGAACAGTATGGAGGTTCCTCAAAAAACTAAAAGGGGCACTTGGGCGGCTCAGTCGGTTAAGCATCTGACTTCAGCTCAGGTCATGATCTCACAGCTTGTGAGTTCAAGGCTGGTGTCGGGCTCTGTGCTGACAGCTCAGAGCCTGGAGCCTGCTTTGGATTCTATGTCCCACCCTGTCTCTGCCCCTCCCTCACTCATGCTCTGTCTCTGTCTCTGTCTCTGTCTCTCTCTCTCTCTCTCAAGAATAAATAAAACATTAAAAAATTTTTTTAACTAAAAATAGAACTACTCTATGATCCAGCAATTGCACTATTAGGTATTTACCCAAAGGATACAAAAATACAGACTCAAAGGGGTACATGCAACTCAAAGTTTATAGCAGCATTCTCAACAAGAGCCAAACTATGGAGAGAACTCCAATCTCCCTCAACTGATAAATGGATAAAGAAGATGTGGTACATATTCAATGGAATATTACTCATTCATCAAAAAGAATGAAATTTTGCCATTTACAATGATGTGGATGGAACTAGAATGTATTATGCTAAGCAAAGTAAGTCAATCAGAGAAAGACATACCATATGATTTCACTCATATGTGGAAATTAAGAAACAAATGAACATATGGGAAGGGGGTAGAGAGAAGAGCGGGAAACAAACCACAAGGGACTCATAACTATAGAGAACAAACAGGATTGATGGAGGGAGGTGAGTGGGAGATGGGCTAAATGGGTGATGAGTATTAAGGAGGGCACTTGCAGAGCACCTGGTGGCTCAGTCGGTTAAGCATCCGACTTCGGCTTAGGTCATGATCTTGAGGACTGTGAGTTCGAGCCCCTCATCAGGCTCTGTGCTGACAGTTCAGAGCCTGAAGCCTGTTTCAGATGCTGTGTCTCCCTCTCTCTCTGCCGCTCCCCCACTCATACTCTGTCTCTCTTGCTCTCAAAAGGAAATAAACATTAAAAAAAATTTAAGGAGGGCACTTGTTCTGATGAGCACCAGGTGTTGTATGTAAGTGATGAATCACTGAAGTCTACTCCTGAAATCAATACTGCACTGTATGTTAACTAGCTAAAATTAAAAAAAAAAATGAATAATTTAAAAATAAAAAAAATAAAAATCCAGAAAAAAGTTAAAATTTTAAAAAATAATAATAATAAAGCAGTTGTGTTAGAGAACCAAATGTTTTTAATTTTTTATTTTAACGTATGATAGATAAATTTATGACTACTGAAGAAAAATGAGGGGCATCTGGGTGGCTCATCATTTAAGTGTCCGACTCTTGATTTCGGTTCAGGTCATGATCTCACAGTTCGTGAGTTCGAGCCCCACATCAGGCTATGTGTTGACAGAGGAGAGCCTACTTGGGATTCTCTGTCTCCCTCTCTCTCTGCCCCTCCCCTGCTCGCTCTCTCTTTCAAAAATAAATAATTTTTTTTTAAATATGAAGATTTGAATCTTTTATAAGAGAGAAGTTTTCAGCACCTATCACAAATTTAAATATTTTAAACGTATCATTATCAACTAGACTTTAGAAACAAATACACCCAGATATTGCATTTGCATTTCATATTGGTCCAATGTCTCTAAGCACCATAGCAGGCTACAAAGCTGTTTACACCTTTGACCTAATCATTTCACTTCTAGGAATATAGCACTAAGGAAATTTGCATTCTGGGCAAAAGCTTTTATAGTAGTATGGTTTTGAATAGTTCAGACAAACAAGACTTGAAAACCTTAGAAATGCCAAAAACTACAGCTACAGAAATAATTAATCAAACTAATACTATACACAACACTATTTACAATTTTAACCACCTATCAAGCACTTATTTGCCATGTGCCAGGTAGTGTGCTCAGTGTTTTTAAGCATTCCATTTTGTATTTGCACTTAATTGCTTAATAGTTTCTACCTTAGGTAGATAGCTATGGATGGAGAAATTAAGGCTCAGAGAAGTTATGTAATGGGCTGAAGTTTGCAATTAATAATAGCAGACAGACAACTCAGGTCTGTCTGACTTCAAAACCTTTCAGAAATTCCTTCCACTTTATCGTGGAATTGCAGGATCGAAATATGACAAACCCCAAAGTTCATTAAAAAAAATCAGAAGACATAAACCTTTGAGACCAAAAGATGCAGTAATCAAAATTATATTCCCTATTACTGGCCACCTATAGAGATCTTTCTGGAAAGATTTGCAATTGTGACTACATAAATGTTCAACACTGTACTTTTTAAGTACCCAAATACTGGTGTTTTAATTGATGTAAGACCACTTCCCGTCAAAAGTTTCATGCACCTGTCTTGGTCCTCTTTCCAAACCCTTTCCCTGTATCTTCTTTCTGTCTCCTTGACACCCTTTTCACAAACTCTTTCTCTTGTTCTATCAATTCCTGCCAGTCTGCCTTCTCTCATCTCTTCCATCCATTCCCCCATAAGACTCCTGCAAAGAGGCCAATCTCTCTGCCATGGAGAGAACCAAGTGCATCCCTCCAGAATTGGGAAAGAAAATTCAAAACTAATGAAATAGGTCATCCTGAAGGCTCATTCCTGAGTGCTAAACCGAACAGAAAGATACCGAAGGGGGTGGATCTGGCAGCTCCAAAAGACCACTGTTGACTGCTAGCCCCCCCCCCTTTCCAGACAGAGGGGACTGAATCCAAGGGAGCAGCCATACCAGGAGTGATCAGAAGAATGATATATAACAAACTTAATTTTTATTCTTTTAAATAAAAAAAATTATTTATTTACTTTGAGAGAGAGAGAGAGCAGGGGGAGGGGCAGAGAGAAAGGGAGAGAGAGAATCCCAAGTAGTCTCCACACTGTGAGGCTGTCAGCACAGAACCAAAATCTGGCCTCAGAACCTGGCCTCAATCTCACAAACCAAGAGATCATTACCTGAGCTGAAATCAAGAGTAGAATGCTTAACCGACTGAGCTACCCAGGCACCCTAAACTTAATTATTTTCTACTGAAATATAATGAATATTTAGTTTCCATGGGTTTTATTTTACAAATCCTGAGATAAATACAGAAATAAATACAATGATGCCATCATGTGGTCACTAACCTGTACATCTGTTACTAATGAATTTAATTGCATCACCAATTATGAAGGGGCCCAGGATGCCTTCCCTATAGAGAAGGCATGAATTTAAAATGCAACTGGTGGGAAAAGAACTATATATTTTTAAACAGTGTCATCAGGAAAAACTTCACATACAGAATACTTCAATGATTGATAAATCCAAGAAGACAGAAAAAAATCTACCTGCATTTACCTAGGGCTGTCCACAGGAGAGAAACATGACTTAGTGACTTCTAATCTCTGGAAAAGTGCATCTAACAGAGGAGGAGAAATTCACACTCTGCCACAGCCTAGATGAAGCAAAGGGCACACACACACACACACACACACACACACACACACACACACACACTGGACTGCACTCAAGAGGTACAAACAGGAAATGGCTTTGTCTAACAATGTCTTTTAACATGCCTTACCGGATCTCCTTTTTAAGCCCCTGGACAACCAACATCCCAGGAAGATCTGGAAGTTTTCCAGGATCTGTGGAAGGATTATAGGAACAATTTCATTTGAGGGCCTTAAAAAAAATCCAGTCCATAGTAAACAAACAAACAAAAAAAACCTCACATTGAACTCAATACTTCTCCCCACTCCTCAGGTCTGACTTGTGGCTGGAGAATCCACATTGGGTAAGAAGGCATGTGTGGTCTGCAATTTCTCTTTCTTGCTACCTCATCCACCTCTCCTGGCTCCTGCAGGATTGGCTTGTAGAAAGGGAAGGGTCTTTTTTTTTTTTTAAGTTATTTGGGGTTTTGGGGGGGGGGGAGCAGAGAGAGGGGGAGAAAGGGAAAGATCTTTTAACTTAGAAGGGTACAGTTTGTGATCTCTTGACTAACATCAGCCGATGTTCAAGTGTTAGGTCCCCCTTCCCTCCACCCTTCCCTTCCTTCCCCCCCTCCCCTCCCTCCTCCTCTCCACTCCACAGGTCACTGCCACAGATTGTCCCCCACTGGCAGGAAGGTATTCAGAGACGCCAGGGCATGGAGGTGGGGTGCGGTATGAGCAAGCCTAGGGCATCGTGATGCCCCGTGGTGCCAGAGGCCTTCCCTTTGCCTCTCTCGTCTCCTCGAAGTTTTACCGAGCACCCTGTGTTGCCCGGAAGTTCGCTTCTCCGGCAGAAAGGGAAGCGAACCATACACACATATCCGCCACACACCGTAGCTCCCAAAGATGGCCAAAGCGCCATCTTTGGCTGGCTCTGCCCACCACCATCGCTCACACAGCCGCGTGCAACCCGACAAAGGTGACACGTGGTGCGCCCGCCACCTCAGCTCCCAGCGCTCAGTGAGATGACTGAGATGACGAGCACCGCCCGCCGGGCGGGACGGGCGTGCCTACCTTACTTACTGCTCCCGGCTGCTCGGACACCGTATCGCCGCGGCCGCCTGGGGGAGGGGTAGCTGGGAAAAGGAAACCACGCGTTCGCTGGGCGGGCACCTGAGCCGAGACCTCAAGCGCTCGGGGTCACCACAGAGGGCAGAGAGAAACACGCGGCCCCGCCAAGGTTGCGCGCGTGGCTGCACGACCCTCGCCACCACACACCGCCGGGAGGTCGACATAGGGTCTAGAAGCCAGGGAGAGCGCTGCGAACGAGCACAACGGCCCCCGGTGAGGTGGGGGGGAGGCGGAGGGCGCCGGGTTCCCCACACGCTCCCCCTACCCCCAGCCCCACCCCCCCTTCCGTGGGCTACCCATGCGCGGAGAGCAGAGGCGAGGGGTTGCGGGCACAGCGAGAAGAGCGGCCCGGTTCGCCTGAATGGCCGTCCCTCCTGTGGTGTGGCTTAGGCCCAGCCGGGGAGAGCGTAGTCACGTCCATGAGTACTTGATGAGAACTTCAAATACTAGGTCTTCTAGCGAGGAAGCGTTTGTGGGTTCTTCGGGGCCCTGTGGTACCTTGGCAGTGCATGGTTCCCTGATGTGGATGAGGTCCTCTCTAATTTATTGTGATCCACCCCTTGGCTCCTGACCCCCGGAGGCAAACCTCCCTCCCCACTTTGTCATACTCCTAGAGTCCTGGCAGATAGCCCTCTAGGACAGGACCCCGTCAGGACAGCTCAAAGCCCACTGCTTTCCGCTCACTCCGTTTGGCCGAGGACCTTACACATCCGTATGCCACCAAACTGCTGCCCTCTCTCCTTGCCCCTCCATCACCGTCTGCTCTAGCCTGCCTCTTACTTTCACAATACTCCCAGCAGCAAGCAAGCACCAATGTTTATTTCATTAGGAACACCCCTAACCGCACTACCACCCTCCCCCTCAAACTCTGAACTCCGGGGGGTCTGTATGTCAGGCTCCCCCAAAACTCTCTTAGTCTCCAGCTCTGGCTGCCGAGAAGCACGGGGGCTGTGATGACTTGTCAGCCCATCACTTAATCACATCACACCCTCATAGGCAGACTCTGAAATAAGCCACCTTTGAAATCCCGATTTCCTAAGAGGCTGGAGATGGAGGGCGAGCTGATAGTCAAAGCACCAGCTCTGTCTTCTTTTAAGAAGCTCTGAAGGTATGTATAATGACATTCTTTAGAAAGGGGGAGGTACTTATCACAGCTTTGGGAATTTGGCCAAACTTCTGAGACACTAGAAAAATTCCATTCCATATCCTTGCACATTAACAATTCAGTTCTGTTTCTTGACATACTTGTTGGTTACTTGGGTGTATTCACATAGGGAAAAACTCATTGAGTTGTGTGTTTATTTTGTGTACTCGTCTTCATATAGGTTTTACCTGCATGAGGAGTTTATTTACAGGAAAGGATCCTGAATCCCCTGTACATTGAATTCTGTGCCGGCATTTTCTATATCTTATTTAATCAGGCTGACTAACATTTATTAAGCTCTAAGTAGATGTCAGCACTTTATTACATTATTCCTTTAAATTTTTATTGTGATGTATAATATACAGCAAGAATATGTTTAGTTTAACAAATAGTTATAAAGTGAACATGTAACCATCACCCACATCAAAAAATATATTGCTAGCACTCCAGAAATCCCTCATGTACCCATTCCTAATCACAACCCCCTGCAATAGTCTTCATATGTGCATAACTTAATTTAATCCTCTCAAGAATCCTGGGAAATTAAAATCAGTGGTTACCACCTGAAAAACTCCCAGAGCTTACCCAGATCCAGGATACATTTGAGTTTTGATCAGTCAGGGTGCAGAAGCCTCACTGAGCACCTGAGACATTCAGTAAAGAATCCAAAAGGGTCACATCTCACAAGCAGAACTACACTAGTCCTAGAATAAAGGCTACTCTAGACCTATAATAACAAAACTTCAAAATAAGCTTCAAAAGCATCAAACTGATCTTCCAATAATTCAACTGCTTACCAGAACAAAGGCTGGTAACCAACATTCTCTAAAGGAAGAAAGAAAAATCCAATGCTCAACAAATGTCAAAATGTCCAACATCCAATCAAGTATTACAAGATATGCAAAGAAACCTTTAAAAAAATTGAACCATGACAAGGAGAAAAATCAGTCAGTTAAAAACAATTTAGAAATAACAGAGGGGATGGATTTGTCAAATATGTACACTAAAACAAGTATAGCTATGTTCAAGTATTTAAAATAAAAAGGAGTATAATACAGAGAGAAATGGAAGATATAAGAAGAACAAAATCAAAATTCTAGAGATGAAAAATACAATATCTGAAATAAAATTTACTGAAAGGGATTAACAAAAGATGAGCAGTGCAGAAGAAAAGATCAGTGACCTTGGTGACATAATAGTGAAAGCTATCTAAACTAAAGCACAGAGAGAGAGAGAAAGGCCCAAAAAAACCACAACAGAGTCTCTGTGACCTATAATAGCAAGTAGTCTAATATATATATATATATATATATATATATATATATATATATAATAGGAGTACAAGAGGAAAAAGTGAGAGAGTGAGAGTGGCAGAAAAAATATTAAATGGAAAAGTTGCTGAAATTTTCCAAATTTAATGAAAACTCTAAATTCACAGAGCCAAGAATCCCAACAAACCCCCATGCAGGACAAATACACACACACACACACACAGTAACCCCTCCCTATATACACACACATTTAAAAATATATAAAAGCAAGGCATATCATAAATTGCTGAAAAAAGGTGATAAGAAGAAAATATTAAAAGTAGAGAGAAAAAAAAAAAGTAGAGAGAGGTACTTGGCTGGTTCAGTCATGAAGTGTGAGACTCTTCATCTCAGGGCCATGAGTTCAAGCCCCACATTGGGAGTAGAACTTACTTTTAAAAATATAAAAATAAAAAATAAAAAGTAGACAAAGAAGCACACATTTTATCCAGAGGGGGAAAAAATAGAGTGACCACTGACTTCTTATCAGAAACTAAGACATCTATAATGTGCTGAAAAAAAATTTTTTTAAGTCAACCTATTAATACCAACAGCATTTTTCATAGAACTATAAAAAGTAATGCTAAAACTTCAATTTCAATCACAAAAGACCATGAATAGCCAAGGAAATCTTGAAAATGAAGAACAAAGCTGAAAGTATCACATTCCCAGATTTCAAGATATACTACAAAACTATGGTAATCAAAACAGTATGGTACTAGCACAAAAATAGACACATAGATCAATGGAACAGGAATAGAGAGTCCAGAAATAAACCCATGTTTATATGGTCAATTAATCTATGAAAAAAAAAGGCAAGAATATATAATAAGGAAAAGACTGTCTCGTCGATAAATGGTGCTGAGAAAACAGGACAGCTACATGCAAAAGAATGAAACTGGACCACTTTCTAACACCCTACACAAAATTAACTCAAAATGGATTAACGACCTAAGTGTGAGACCTGAAACCATAAAACTTCTAGAAGAAAATGGGCAGTAATCAGGGGCACCTGAGTGGCTCAGTTGGTTAAACATTCAACTCCGACCCAGGTCATGATCTCACAGCTGGTGGGTTTGAGCCCCACGTCTGGCTCTGTGCTGACAGCTCAGAGCCTGGAGCCTGCTTCAGATTCTGTCTCCCTCGCCCTCTGCCCCTCCTCTATGTACACACTGTCTCTATCTCCAAAATAAATAAACATTAACAAATTAAAAAAAAAATAAAATAGGTAATAATCCCTTTGATATTGGCCTTAGCAGCATTTTTCTAGATATGTCTCCTCAAGCAAGGGAAACAAAAGTAAAAATAAACTATTGTGACTACACCAAAATACAGAGCTTTTGCGCAGCAAAGGAAACCAAAAAAATAAAAAGGCAACTTACTGAGTCAGCTGCCCCTCAACTCCAGTTTTAAAATAGGCAGAGCAGGACACGTAACAAGCTTTTGAAGCACATAAGGGACAGAAAACTAGCCAAAATGATGAAATGGAAGAATTTTCCTCAAAAGAAATTCCAGGAAGAAATGACAGCTAAAGAATTGTTCAAGGGGCGCCTGGGTGGCGCAGTCGGTTAAGCGTCCGACTTCAGCCAGGTCACGATCTCGCGGTCCGGGAGTTCGAGCCCCACGTCAGGCTCTGGGCTGATGGCTCAGAGCCTGGAGCCTGTTTCCAATTCTGTGTCTCCCTCTCTCTCTGCCCCTCCCCCGTTCATGCTCTGTCTCTCTCTGTCCCAAAAATAAATAAACGTTGAAAAAAAAATTAAAAAAAAAAAAAAAAGAACAAGAATTGTTCAAAACAGATACAAACAATATAACTGAACAAGAATTTAGAATAATAGTCATACGATTAGTCGCTGGGCTTGAAAAAAGCATAGAAGACAACAAAGATCTATTGCTTCAGAGATCAGGAAACTAAAAATAGTTTCAGAGAACCTGGGGCACCAGGGTGGCTCAGTCAGGTAAGCGTCCAACTCTTGATTTCAGCTCAGGTCATGATCTCACAGTCTCACAGTTCATGAGATCCAGGCCAAGTTGGGCTCTGTGCTCAACACAGAGCCTGCTTGGGATTCTCTCTCTCCCTCTTTCTCTCCTGCTCGCTCTCTCAAAAAAAATGAAAAATAGAAATGTCATACAATCCAGTAATTTGGGGTGCCTGGGTGGCTCAATCAGTTGAGCATCCCACTCTTGATTTCATTCAGGTTGTGATATCACAGTTGGTGGGATTAAGCCCAGCATGGGGCTCTACACTGACAGCATTGAGCCTGCTTATGATTCTTTTTCTCCCTCTCTCTCTCTGCCCCTCCCCAACTTATGAGTGCTTTCTCTGTCTGTCTGTCTCTCTCTCTCTCTGTCAAAATAAATAAATAAACTTAAAAAAAAAAAGAAAGAAAGAAATCTCATACAATCCAGTAATTCCGTTACTGGGTAGCTACCCAAAGAAAGCAAAAACACTAATTTGAAAAGATATATGAACCTCTATGTTTATTGCAGCATTACTTACAATAGCCAAAAAATAGACGTAACCAAAGTATTCACTGAACAATGAATGTATAAAAAAGTGGTGGTAAATATATACAATGGAATATTACTGAGCCATTAAAAAAGAGAATGAGATCTTGTCATTTGCAACAGTGTAGGTGAAACTAGAAAGTATTATTGCTAAGTGAAATGAGTCAGAGAAAGACAAATACCATATGATTTCATTTGTATGTGGAATCTAAAAAACAAATGAACAAACAAAAGCAGAAACAGACCCATAAATACAGTGAACAAACTGATAGTTGCAGGGTTAATGGGGGTAGGGGAATGGACAAAATAGGTGAAAGGGAGAAGCACAGGCTTCTAGTTACAGAATGAATAAGCCATAGGGATGAAAGGTGCAGCATAGGGAATATAGTCAATACTATTGTAATAGCATTTTATGGTGATATATGGTAGCTATACTTGTAAGCATAGCATATAGTTGTTGAATCACTATGTATTCCTGAAATTAATGTAATGCTGTGTGTCAATTTAAAAAAAAAAAAAGGCAAGGGGCCCCTAGGTGGCTTAGTTGGTTATGGGTCCCTTTCTTGATTTCAGCTCAGGTCATGATTTCGAGGTTCTTGGGATTGGTATGTGCTCCCAATGCAGAGCCTGCTTGGGATTCTCTCTCTCTCTCTCTCTCTCTCTCTCTCTCTCTCTCTCTCTCTCTCTCTCTCGCAGAGCCTGCTTGGGATTCTCTCTCTCTCTCTCTCTCTCTCTCTCTCTCTCTATCTCTATCTCTATCTCTATCTCTCTCAATCTGCCTTTGTCCCTTCCCCATGGATATGCATGCAATCTCTCAAAATAAATAAATAAACTTAAAAAAATAAAAATAAATTTAAATAAATTTAAAAATAAAAAGGCAAGCAAAAAAAAAAGTCAACCTGGAATTCTGTATCCAGGAAATTCTATATTCTGTATTCTGTACCCTGAAAATGTCCCCTCAAAATTAAGTTAAATAAAACTTTTTTAGAGAAACAAAAGCTGAGAGAATTTTCCACCAGTGGGCCTGTCATAGAATACATGTTAAAAAAAAAAAAAGTTCTTCAAACAAAAGGAAAATTATACCAGAGGAAACTTAAATTGACATAAAGAATAAGGAATGCCAAAAATGGTAAATATGTGGGTAAATATAAAAGACTCTTTCATATTTTAATTCTTATAAAAGATAATTAATTATTTAAAGCAAAAATACTCCCCAAGATATTGTAGAGTTTATAATACATGTAGAAGTAAAATGTATTATAATAGCACAAATGACAAAAAAAGGGAAATGGAAGTATACTGTTATAAGTTTCTTACATTACACATGAAGCAGTGTAATATTATTTGAAAATAGACTGTTCTAAATTAAAAATGTGTATTGTAAATCTTACACCACTAAAAATAAGCCAAAGAAAAGAGATGTAGATAATAAGCTTATTGTGGAAATAAAATACTCAATTAATCCAAAAGGAAACAGGAAAAGATGGGGAAAATGAGTAAAGCAAATGGGACAAATAGGAAATCAATGGTATATTGGTAGATTGAAACACAGCTATGTCTGAGGCACCTGACTGGTTCAGCCTGGAAAGCATGCAATTCTTGATCTCAGGGCCATGAGTTTGAACCCCACTTTGTACAGATTACTAAAAATAAATAAACTTTAAAAATAATTAGAGCACAGCTATATCAAATATTACATTAAATGTAAATTATCTACCACTGTACTTAAAGGATAGAGATTATCACATTGATAAAAAAGCAAGACTCAACCCTCAACTGTATGCTACCTACAAGAAACTCATTTTAATTTTTTTTTTCAACGTTTATTTATTTATAAATAAATATTTATAATTTTTATTTATATATTATAATATTTATAATAAATATTAAAAATCCCAATATTTATATTTAATATAAATATAAAATAAATATAATATATTATAATATTTATAATAAATATTTATTAATCAGATAGATTATACCTCAGAACCTCAGAATGAGATAAAGAAGAACATTTCATAATGATAAAGTAATAATTTTTTCAAAAACACATAAAAATACTTGATGTGTCTACAGCTAACATAGCTTCCAAATACATGAAGCAAAACTAATTAAACTGAAAGAAGAAAGATAAATCTATAATTATATTTGGAGGTATAAATACTTCCCACTCAAATATTGACAGAACAAGTAAATAGAAAATCAGTGAGGATATCAAAGATTTGAACAACTATATTGATTAACTAGGCCTAATTGACATTTGTAGAAAACACCACTCAGCAACAGAAGATACGTTCTTTTCAAGTGTACATGAAACAGTCACCAAGATAGACCGTATGTTTGAGTTATCAAACAATAATGGGACCACTAATATTTTAAATCCTGCTTTTTGGATCAAGCATCTTTTTTAGGGGGAGAGGGGAATTCCATAGCTTAATGAGGCATATGTTGTGTCACTCTGTCTATACAACAGAAAATTAAATTGCCAAATACTACAAATTTTTGGATAGTTTAAATGATGTTAAACACAAAAATACACCACAAATATCTCTTGCCCAAACCAATAGGAAGTCCCAAGTCCCAGATAACAATGTCCAAATTCATGGCCACATATTATATATACATTTTTTTTCTTTTTATCTTTTGACTTCCTTCACCCATTTTTCCCACCCCACCCACCTCCAGCAACCACTAATCTGTTTTTTGTATGTTTGAACTTGGGTTTTTATTTTGTTGGTTTTGGTTTTTCAGATTCTACATTTAAGAGAGGTCATACAGTATTTGTCTTTCTCCATCTGAATTATTTCATTTCACATAATACCCTTGAGGTCCATCTATATATAAATCAATCATCTTAATCAGAAATAGAGCTTTAGTCCCTGCTCAACTTCTATGATATGGGGTTCTGCCCTGTTCTCCATATCCCAGAGGGTAAACCAAGCTCCTCAGGTCCAGTACTTGTACCTATAATTCCTGCAATGCTCTGCCTCTCTCCCTGGCACTAAATTCCTAGACTTGCCTGGCCATTGGCCACTAGAACTTATTCCCTTTACCTGCCTCACCCTCATGAGTCACTAGGCTCTGGTTCCAATTACCCAGGGTCTAGCTCACTCATCCATGCAACAAGCATTTATTGAGTACCTATTATGTACCAGGTATTGAGCAAGGCCCTGAAGATACAACCATGAACAGGACAGATATAGTCACTTTTCTAAAGTAATTACAGATATAGACAAGTAATAAGACAATTACAGAACGTTGTGATAAGTCCTATGAGCAAGCAAGCCCAGGAAGCCTTGAAAGTACAGAGAATAAATGCCTAATTTGGACTTCAGGTTTAAGAAAGACTTTCTAGGGGCACCTAGCTAGCTTAGTTGGTAGAGCATGTGAGTCTTGATCTTGGGGTCATGAATTTGAGCCCCACATTAGGTATAGAGATTACTTAAAAAAATAAATAGTTTAAAAAGTACTTTCTAGAGGTAATAAAAATCAAATCTGAGACTTAAAGGATGAGTAGGAGTTAACCAGAAGGATAGGAGAGTAATAAAATGTTTTAGGCCGGCACTTCTCAAAATGTGTTTCCAGACGAGCAGCAGCAGCAGCAGCAGCAACTGAGAACTTGTTAGAAATGCAAGGTCCTAGACTCTTCACCAGACCTATAGAATCAGAAATTCTAGGTAATCAGGCCCACCAATATTTGTTTAACAGATCCTCCAGGTGATTCTGGTTCCTGGTAAAGTTTGAGAATCACTGTTCTAGGCTGTAGAACAAAATGTCAAAGGCGTAGAGAAAATGTGTAACCTTCTTGTCATACAAGTCATACTCCAGTTATTAGAAAGATGATTCCAGTGCCTCATTTGAGATGCCAACTCCAGACCCAATCTAACCCCTTCATGATAGAAAAAAAGAATAGGGAAGGACTATTACTTGTTAAATACATTGTGTACACCAGGCCATATGCTTCACATTGTTGGTTTTTTTGTTTTGTTTTGTTTTTTTAATGTTTGTTTATTTTTGAGAGAAAGAGGTCATGAGTGGGGGAGGAGCAGAGAGGAAGGAGACAGAGGATCCTATGCTGGCTCTGTGCTGACAGCAGAGAGCCCGATGCTGGGCTTGAAATCACACACCATGAGATCATGACCTGAGCAGAAACCAAGAGTCAGTCGCCTAACTAACCAAGCCACCCACACACCACCATTTTCTCTTTTATCTAATCCTCACTACGTCCCTATTATCTTGCCCATTCCACATATATGGAAACTGAAGTTCAGACACATCAAACAACTATTGTCCAATATCACTTAGCTAGTAAGTAGCAGAACTGGAATTTGAATCCAGTTCTTTCTGACTCCAGAACCCAAAGATTTTTCTATAGCCTACTGCTTCCAGGGAAAAGAATTCAAGTTTAAAAGATTAGGACACTCTCTGTCCCAAAAATAAATAAACGTTGAAAATAAATAAATAAATAAATAAATAAATAAATAAATAAATAAATAAATAAAAGATTGGGACAAGATCAGACATGGGCTGGGCTCTTGACCAAACAGCACCAGATAGGGTAGAGGAAGGAAATTCCAGTCTCTTCCTATGTTTCTTTCTCTCAGACTCTCCACTCCACAGAGAGGAGATGACAACAGGCAAGAGCAAGGAGGCTGAGGAGTGCTGTGACTCTTGATCTTGAAGTCATGCATTCATCCCCATGTTGGATATAGAGATAACTTAAAAAGGCAGGGAGCACCTGGGTGTCTTAGTCAGTTGAGCACCCAAATCTTGATTTAGGCTCAGGTCATGATCCCAGGGTGGGGTTGAGCCCCCATCAGTCTCCGAGCTGGGAGTGAAGCCTGCTTAAGATTCTCTCTCTCTCCTCCCTCTACCCCTCCCTTGCTCCAGCGTGCATGCACCTTCTCTCTCTCTCTCTCTCTCTCTCTCTCTCTCTCTCTCTCTCTCTCTCTCAAAAAAAAATTAAAATTATTCAATTTCATTTTTTAAAAACCTGATCCAAAGCTATAGGGCTGTGACCTCCTCTCAGGGAAATTTGAAAATTACCTGATGCTATCTGTCCCCCAGCCTCCATTTCTGCCTTCTCCATTCCTCTGGTCCAGAATCTCTTTGTAAACCAGAGAACCTGGCTTCCCTCTGAATGTTTACTGATCTGATACCTCTTTAGGCCCAACGCTTGTCCAGATCCTGTCTGAGCCTGTTGACCCAGCCCTTGGCTTCCACCGTGCCTCTCTCCTTGGCACTAATTCCTTGCTCCCTGCCCCTGCTGGCCACCAACCGAGCCAGCACCCTCACAGCAGCTCTTGGTCATGTCTTCAGCACATTTTATAGACACAACATTCGTTAGCGAAGGTTGCAATCCAGAGGAGAAGTCAGATTTTATTTCTGGTGGTGACATCAGCAGGAGTCAGAGTAGCTCCTGGCTATAGTTAATAGCACAGAAACTAGCTCAGACAATTTGAGTGCTCTCTATTTTTGCCATTTCTCTTTGTCTGAACTTGCTGCTGCTTCTCTTTTCCCACCAAGCTTTGCTGCTACCATTAAATTTGTCTCATATAAAAGTTCTCTGGTTAAAAAAAAAAAAGTTCTCTGATTCTAAATGGGGTCAGATCCATCAATGGACATTAAATGCCTCAGCTCCCAATGGTTCTTTTTTTTCTTTTCTTTCTTTCTTTCTTTTTTTTTTTTTTAATGTTTATTTTTGAGGGAGCATGAGCGGGGGAGGGGCAGGGAAAGAAGGGGACAGAAGATCTGAAGCAGGCTCTGGGCTGACAGCAGCCAGCCCACCCTGGGGCTTGTATTGACGAACTGTGAGATCATGACCTCAGCCGAAATTGGATGCTCAACCGACTGAGCCACCCAAGCGCCCCCCAATGGTTCTTTTAATAAAATGTGGGTGGTTATGAAATAAGCAGAAGGAAATGTCTCCAGCAGCACTGCCCAGCTCCCTATTCTGCAGTGCTTTAAACTCTACCTCTTCTAGGCTGCAAATCCAGCCTAATCTTACACTATAGGGCAAATTTCCTTTCTGGGCAATCTGAGGTACCTGGACTAATAATTCAGCCTTCTATATCCTAGTCTGGTGGCTGCTTCCATTCTGAACCTACTACAAGAATGGGAATGGCTTGTATCTAAGCCCCTGTCTTAAAACCTCAAGCGACCTTGATCCCCTGCCTGGGTCCCCAAGGACAAGCCAGCCTGGCATCCCAGTAACTTGAAGATAGTTACCTTACAGGAGAGCCTTGTCCTCCTCAGGTACCATCTCAAGAGGAGTGATGTGTGCTGTTGTGAAATGTTGTGAGCAGAGGTGAAAGGACCCAACCTGGGCTCTTGGCTCAGCTCTGGCCCAAGGCAAAAAGGATGGACTTTGGGTGCTAACCAGGGAGTGTCAGCCAGACCTCAGCAGGAAGGGAGCCTTAGAAGTTGGTCCCAAGCCACTGTATGCTAGGGCTTTGTCCTGTTTCCTGCCAGACTCTGAGATGGCTCCTAACTTAAGTTAGGCTTAGTCAGCAAAAGACATCTAGGGTGACAATTCAGAGGGATGGAATCAAACAAAGCCAGACTTTCCTCCCCTCTGTTATAGTCTGAGTTTCCCAAAGAAACAGAACCAATAGGAAAAAGTAGGTAGGTAGGTACATTAGAGAGAAAGAGAGAGAGATAAATAGATAATAAGCAATCAACTCACACAATTATGGAAGCTGAGAAGCCCCAATATTTGCAATTGGCAAGCTGGAGACCCAGAAGAGCCAATGGTATAGTTTCAGTTTGAGTCTGACCCAATGGCAGGAAAAGACCAAGGTCCCATCTCAAAGACAATCAGGCAGAAAGAGAATTTTCTTTTTCTTCATCTTTTTGGTTCTATTTAGGCCTTCAACCAATTGGATGAGGCCACCCACATTAGAGAGGATATTCTGCTTTACTCAGTGTACAGATTCAAATGTTAATCTCATCCAGTAACACCCTCACAGACACACCCAGAAATGACGTTTGACCAGATATCTGGGCAACCCATAGCCTAAACAAACTGACACTTAAAATTAACCATCATACCCTCCGTGGGCCTCAGTTTCCTCAATTTTACAAAGAGGAGATAGGTTCTGGTGATATTCGGTTTTATTTCTGGTTCTATGAACTTACCAGAAGACCTAGCCTATTCTGTAATCAGTATAATAATATTACCTGGAGATACGTGTTGTAAAAAGCAAATTAGATATTATGTATGAAAGTGTAAAGCAGTGAGATTATTATTTTTTGAGATTATTGAAGTACTCTGTAAGATTATAAAATTATTATTGCTACTAATTATCATAATTATCATGCCCTCTCCTTGGCTGTTACCCATGGTAACCTGTAGTCAATGCCACTATTACTGTCAGTTACATCTTGCAGCCCTACTGTTCCCCTACATTGTCACAATGTTTCAGCCATTATCTCAGTCATTGTCAATTTTACTACTCTGCTTGAAGATGTAGATTTCATTATTCAAGTATAGCAAGACCAACATATGAGCAGTTGACTGTCATTGAAAAAATAGTTACTCATAGTTCCCAGCAAAGGAGGTACACCGTGCCACATGGGGCCGCATGCGGAAGCACTAGAATCCATCAGGAGGCAGAGGAAGCAAGAGAAAAACATGGCCAAGAACAGAAAGGAATAGGTGAGGCAGGGAAGCAGATTTAGAATTGGGTGGTTTGAGTAATTTCAGCAGACTCTAGGACTTTGGGGCTGTCTCTAGTAGCCAGGTACGTAGCCCCGGGGCAATGAAGGCAGGGGAACAATGACCCAAAGGTGAGAGCCCAGTGAGAAGCACTGGTTGGGATAAGGTCTTAGATTGGTTGGTTTACATATAAAAGATACTCTCCTAAAAGAGTTGTTTGCTATCTGTAGGAATTTGGTAACCCCAGGAGAGACAGCACCTTCTAGCAGGCAAAGCCCCAAAAGCACCAAAATAAAAACACTTAATAGACACCTCAGTACTTAACACATACCCTAACGAGGTATTGATCTTTACTATCATAGTTTAATTTCATTGAAACTGAGAGTTCACAGTTAAGAGAGTTCTTTCTCTATTTTTCATTTGTTCACTTGACAAGCGTCTGTAAAGCACTTACTATGTACAGGACATTATCTTAAGTCCTGGGTACAAAGAAGGAAAACAAACAGTGCTTTTCTTTAAGTGGGAGTAACATGATGAAACAAGTTAAAATGCCTGTGATAAATGTTTTGACAATAAGAAGTCCTGTAACAGGAGAGACACCAAACACAGCTTGAAAGGGACAAGATTCCTCAGTGCCATGTCCCCTACCCCACACTATGAAGTTGGGGGGCTCAGCTCAGAGCGTGTGGCAAAAGAACTGAATAAATTCTCCTTGTCTTCTCCCAACAGCTCCTCCAATAAGGTCCTTTTGAATAAAAAAAAAACATTTGGGGGGGGGGGCGCAGTAGGGGCAGAGGGAGAGAGAACAAGTCTTTTTTTTTTTTTTTTCCCCTGAGAGAGGGAAAAAACACTCACCAGGAAGGGGCAGAGAGGGAGAGAAAGAATCTTAAGTAGGATGTGCTTAAGGTTGTACGTATAGTATTAACTCAAATATGCAAAAAATATGTATAAATAGCTATAGATGTATTAATATATCATGACCTGAGCTGAAATCAAGAGTCGGTGTCCAACGGACTGAGCCACCCAGGTGCCTCTTGAATAAGTTTTTTAATGTTCATTTATTTATTTTTGAGAGGGAGAGAGTGTATGTGTGTGCAAGTGGGGGAGGGGACAGAGAGAAAGAAGGAGAGAGAGAGAGGGAGGGAGACACAGAATCTGAAGCAGGCTCCAGGCTCTGAGCTCTTATCACAGAGCCTGATGCTGGGCTCAAACTCACAAACCGGGGGATCATGACCTGAGCCAAAGTCGAATGCTTAACGGACTGAGCCACCGAGGCACCCCTTGAATAAAATTTTTGGACGAAATGATTTTCCCTTTTACATTTCTGAGAATTCACCATAAGGATATCCTGCACTAGAAGTAAAAGTTTATATGCAGAAAGATGTCCATTGCAGAATTATCAAAATTGGGGGAGAAAAAAACTAGATGTAATATAAGTATCCAAAAACAATGGAATAATTGAACAAAGTAAGGCACAGCTACCAATGCACATTATGAAGGACAAAGAACTATATAATGGCTCAGAAGGAGCACAGACCCTAGAGTCAGATTTTCTAAACTTCATCCTTTGTGCAAAGTAGTTAATGTTCCTGTTTCTCAGTTTTCCCTTGTAAAATGGGGTTAGCTAATAATAGTTGCTATCTTGTACTGTTGTTATGGAGATTGAACAAGATACTTTAAGTAAAGCACTTAACAAACACCTACAGTAGTGCTTAGAAAATGTTGCCATTACTGTTTTCATTATTAATATGAAGTTAATTGAGTGTACTTAATAAAGCATAGAAAATGTTCCCAGTACAGTCTTAAATGAAAAAAATATATAAAATAGTAAGTATGTAAACAAATGCTGAGCCTGTGAGAAATACATGTGAAATAGTGGTATTGATAGCATAGTGACATTGTGAATTATATTTTAATGAAAGATTTTAATCTTATTTCAAACTTCCCTCTTACTAGAAAAGGAGAGGGAGGAATAAAAAATAAAACTGAAAATATTAGGTAACACTAAAGTAGTTGTATGGTAGGAGACTCAAAAAACATCAAAAATAGGGGCGCCTGGGTGGCGCAGTCGGTTAAGCGTCCGACTTCAGCCAGGTCACGATCTTGCGGTCCGTGAGTTTGAGCCCCGCGTCAGGCTCTGGGCTGATGGCTCAGAGCCTGGAGCCTGTTTCCGATTCTGTGTCTCCCTCTCTCTCTGCCCCTCCCCCGTTCATGCTCTGTCTCTCTCTGTCCCAAAAATAAATAAACGTTGAAAAAAAAAAACATCAAAAATAAAAATGGGATTCATGTTTGCAGAGTTGATGAGCCTTTATCACCTTCAATTTGGGGAAAGACATCTTTTTTTAACATATAAAACTCCAACTGATCTCAATTATTTAGTTATAACATGTTGATGCAAGCTAATTCCAGGCTACAGGTCAGTGTCATTGGGACTGCCAAGAGGTTGAAGATGAAAACAGATTAGAGAGAAGGAAATAGAAAACTGAATATTAAATGTTGATATATAAGAGTTTATTTTGTATGTATAGTATTGACTCAAATATTTAAAACTATGTATAAATAGCTATAGATGTATTAATATAAACATAAAGTAAAAAATTGGAAATGTATTGCTAAGAATAGCTATCTTTGGGTAGCAATCTCTTCTTTTTCTTTTCTAAAGTTGTCTACTCAGCATATAATACTTTTAAATTGGGAAAAAGAGAACTTTAAAAAAATATTCATTTCTTCTTTTTACAGGAAGGGATTTTTAACGAGAAGGTAAGAGGGAGAGCACAAGCCAGTGATGTCGTAAATTCCCTAGTGCATGTGATTGTTTACTCTAAAAAGTCCCTGAGTTGGGAGCTAAAAATAATAAGAGCGGGGGGCTGAATTTGGGGAGGCAACAAGTCCCACAAGAAAGGCTGTGAGCGGGGCAAACTGGGGTTCGGCACAGGAGCGGGGTGACTAAGAGAAAGGGAAGGTTAGCTCAGTCTCTCCCTTAGGAGTGGGGACTGCATAAGGAGTTGGTGCTCAGCCAGGGATGCAGCTTGGAGAGGCTTTGTGGGGAGCACTACTTCATGAATGGAAGAGTCGTTTTAAAGGTTCAGTGGAGGAGCCACGTTCAGTTTATCCTCCCCAATCTCATTAGCCTGTCAAGCAGGCTTTCCTACTCCCAGACCTGGAACCTGATTTCTGGTCATGTGTAGCCTCTGATCCAACCAATTCCTTTCCAAAGAATTTTTTGTACCTGCAGGTATGTTCTGATTTAGGTGCTTCTTTAACTAAACGACCTTTTCCAATGAAGTCCTTTTAACAAAGAAAAACACAGACTTCCCGTACTTCAAAAACTAGACAAGCCTTTGGAAACAGTTTAGCCAAATGCCCTCATGAGTGCAAGGCACTGTGGCTTTTCTAAAAGCCGGGGGGAAACCGGGGCCCAAGGAGATTAGGTGATTTGTCCAGGGTGACTGGGTAAGGTATGGCAGGGCCCCCCATGATCCCTCTTTTTTCTGTGTATTTGTTTTCTACTACCCTATGTTAAACAAGAAGAATCTTTCTTTGCCGGGATACATCAACACAAAGTTAGCTCCTGTCATAATAGGATTTATCATAATATCTTGACGAATAATGCTTACCACTATGTCCTGACTGAATAACATCCTTTATTGAGGCCTATGTGCTTTTTATAAGCTGTCTTTTAATTCTCATAATAAAAAGGTATTATTAGAATGCATTTTCAGACAAAGCATCAAAGCAGTTAAATAAACCATCCACCATCACCCTGTTAGGTAGCAGAGTCAGGATCTGAACCCAGTCCATCTGAATCCGAAGTTACCTTCTTGAATATCCATAAAAATGTCCTGATGCATGTGTGTATGTGTGTGTGAACACTATACTATATATATAATGGATTATTACTCAGTCTCAAAAAAGAAGGAAATCCTGCCATTTGGAACAACATGGGTGAATCTGGATGAGCTAAATGAATGAGCCAGACACAGAAAGACAAATATTGCATAATCTCACTTATATATGGAATCTAAAAAAAGTTGAAGCTGTAGAAGCAGAGAACAAAATGGTATTGCCAGGGGCTGGGGGCTGGGAAAATGTGAAGATGTTTAGCAAAGTACAAAGTTTCTGTTTTGCAAGATGAATTAAGTTTGAGACCCTAATGTACAACAATGTGACTATAGTTAATAATACTTTATTGTATTCTTGAAATTTCCTAAGAAGGGAGCTCTGAAATGTTCTTATAAAGAAAGAAGAAAACAGTGGGACCCTGGCTGGCTTAGTCATGGAACATGCAACTCTTGATCTCAGGATTGTGAGTTCGAGTCCAACACTGAGAATAGAGATTACTTAAAAACAAAATCTTAAAAAAAAAAAAAAGGTAACTATCTGAGGTGCTAGATATGTTAATTAGCTTGATTGTGGTAATCATTTCACAATGATTTCAAATCTTGAAGTTGTATACCTGAAATATATACAATTTGTTTTTTATTTATTTATTTATTTATTTATTTATTTATTTATTTATAGACAGAGCATGACCCAGGTGAGTTAGAGAGAGGGAAGCACAGAATCTGAAGTATGCTCCAGGCTCTGAGTTGGTAGTACAGAGCCCAATGCAGGGCTCAAACTCACAAACCCTGAGGTCATGAGCTGAAGTAGGACGCTTAAGCAATGGAACCACCGAGGCACCCCTATATGATTTTTAATTATCAAATATATTCTAGTAGAAATTTAAAAATAATTTTAAAAAATACCTTGACTGTACAAAAAAAGAAAAAGTTACTCTGATGTGGCTAGCCTTTATTAAAGTAAATTCATCATTCTCTAAAGTTCTCTCATTAGTGAAATTGTTTTTTCTTTAATGAAAATGGCAACATTTAAGCATCTTGACATTATATGAGAACTAAATTCCTAAAATGTATTATTTCTAAACACCTTCATAAAGCTACCAGGATAAAAATTTTCGCCCTCGACTTATTTTTATTTCACTTGAGTGTGCAAAGTATTACTACAGTGTATTGCTATAATATGGTAATGCTTTGCATACTCAAGCGAAGGGGAAAAAAAAGGAAGCCAGGGTAAAATTTTTATGAGAACTGTAAAGGAGAAATCTTAGATACTTCCTGTGTTTTATTTTATTTTCCATTAATATGGCAATCTTCACAAGTTTTATATTATGAAACATTTACTCTGGCACTTGAATTAATAAATAAAAAGCAAGGTGCCCTCCAATTCCTTACTAGTCTTCAGGACAAAGATCATTCAGAGTTCATCCTGAAAAGCATCTAAATTTAGAGATTTGCTGCAGGAGCAAAACTTTCATGTACCAGTAATAGAACCAGACTGGCTATCCAAGGTATGTCAGGCATGTGTTTGCGATGCTGTCACAAGCAGGGTCAAGAGTATCTGTCCCTGTGCACTGGTGACCTAGGAGGCCTGCTGTTTCTAGGCCAGTTACAAAGAGATCTGGGGCTGGAAGGAAAGGAGATTGCAGTAGTGACCACAGGAGCTTATTTGATCACATTTGTCAGGCAAGTGTTTTTTAAAACATTTTTGTTTCATTTGCAAAGTGTATATATGTACATAGTTGTTTTTTTTTTTCCTTAGTGTCAAAAACTTACTGAAAAAAACATAGATCTCCCTCAACCCTTGACTGCTAGCCCCTTGATCTGCAACTCAGAGGAAATACATGGCCTTTGAGTGTGGATATTTTAAAGCAGAGGCAAACTGCTTTCCTACATCTGGTAGTCAGTCTCTTTCTATTTTTTTAATCCTCCGAATACCCACCGGAAAAGACAAAAGAAGTTAGAGGACAGGACCCTGGTGAATATTCAGACAGGCTGCTTTGGCTTGTTTTTCAAATATAGATAACAGAGGTTATAAGTTCTTTTACATTTCCTTTCTTTCAGTCTTTACCCCTCATTTATTTTTTTAATTTTTTATTTTTAGGGAGAGAGAAAGAGGGAGAGAGAGGATGCACACTTGCACAGGGGAGGGGCAGAGGGCAGAGGAGAGAGAATCTCAAACGCGAGGCTTGATCCCAGGAGCCTGGGATCATGACCTGAGCCAAAATCAAGAGAGTCAATGGATTGAGTCACCCAGGCACCCCCACCCCTCCTATTCTTAAATCAGAGGACAAAGCATATAGGATTTAGCTAGAATTGGTGGGTAACAGCTTTGGTTGTTATTGAGCACTTGCTATATTCCAGGCCCTATATATAGTTTTTGTTTTTCTCAGTTCATCTTCATAATAATTCTATGAGGTGGGTATTTTTATCCTCATTTTTACAGATGAGGAAACTGGGAAAGAGTAAGTAATTTACTCAAGGATATATAGCTACTAAGAAACCGAGATAAATTTTGAACCTAGACTCTCCAACTCTGAAACCCCACTGGAAACATTTAGATTTTCAGTCTTCATAGGGAGACAGAGGACATGACCAGCAGAGTGCCGAGCCTATGTAAGGAGTGAACAATGGCATAGCACAAATTAGGGTGGTCCCTGGCCTATCTATCACCGTGTGGGAATTGCTCTGAGATCTGCATTAGAGGATCTGATGAGCAAGCATCAACTGAGCTTACTAAAGTGAGAATTCTCAGGCTGGAGATTAGTGTGCCAGCCTCAACAGATGCAGTTTCTTAAGAAACTGGATGGGGTCTTTCAAGAACAGGAATGGTCTGCTGCAGATATTCTTGGGCAGGTCCAGCCCTTTCATACCTGCCGAAGAATTCCTGGGAAGGCTTCCAATCAGGCAAAAGGGAACCACAAAGGGACAAGACACTCTTAGAAACTGCAGTCATTTGGAAGGAGAGCAGTGCTAGGGACCGCAGAGAAAGATCAAGTTGGAATTATATATGCCTCTTAAATGTCACACAGGGTAGCAAGAAACTGGAGATGGCGTCAAAGTCCACGTGGCCAGCAGCAGGAATTCTATATGGACTCACAGTCATCTGTGGGACAGATTGCTGAGCAGAGCTTAAAGTGGGAAGAGTCATTTTTTAAACTGGCCTAAGCATGGGACCAGATGCCAGGAACAAGAGAAAACACTTTTCATATATGTTCATACCTGAGAGGGTTTCACAGCAAGTCATGTGAAAAGGTGCTAGGGGGTGTCCATTGGAGAATCAGGTCCACCTAGGGCAATCAGGGCAGGAGTAATTATGACAAAACTTTTCCAAAATGTCAGGTTTCCTCTGGGACCAAAGGAAACATCTGAATTCTCACTACTGAGGAATTAAGGAAGCAGAAAGGGAGGTGAAATCAGATGTCCTCAGGGCAGAAGAATGAAAAGCAGAGTAGGGACTGGCATCACAGAGCAGGGAGGGTGCAAGTATGCCTCAGCCCCCTGAAGTCAGAGCCCAGGACTCACGGTGACCAGTCACCCTTATCTGCACTAGTGTAGCAAGTTTGATAACAGGATCACCAACCCTTGGCATCTCATTGACGTCAACCTGGGACAGTTTCAAGAACAAAGCAAGGAATGCCACCCCACCCACCAGCAGAAGAAGGGTTTGCTTCAGCTCTGAGGAAAGACACCTTATGGCAGACTGTGCTCATGAGGGGAAAACTCAGGGAAGGGGAGAGGGAGCTCACCTACCAGGTGGCAGACTTACCTCTTTTCCCAGATCTCAAAATGGAAAAATTTCCAGCTGTATCTTTCCTTGTGGAATCCTAATGCTTCTATGTTTGACCTTAAGTTTTAACTGGTCTAGTGGGACTAGACTGTCTGGGTTGGGATTGGAGTAAGAATCTCAAGAGGACAATTCAAACCTTTCCTGGTAACTATATAGCCAGGGAGAGTCGGATCTCTGCATTCAAAGGACTTCAGAGATGAGTCACATCTAAACTCACCAGAGAAAAAGGGAGGGAAGGCGTGGGCCTCAAGACTGGAGAGACTCAGGTGCCAAGAGCAAATAGTGTGCTGTGTTTACTCTCCCCTTCACTCAACACTCCGAGGTGGTATTGTGTAATAGACTTGCTAAGACGTTAAATAGTCTATGGAGGAAAATGGGGTGGGAGTGGGGTGGGCAGACATTGTTTGTTATTTATGCTATTCTCTGTTTTTTTTTTTAAGGTTTTTTTTGTTTGTTTGTTTTTATGTTTGTTTCTTGTTGAGAGAAAGAGAGCATGAGCAGGGGAGGGCAGAGAGAGGCGGGGACAGAGTATCCGAAGCGGGCACTACGCTGACAGCAGCGAGACCAATGTGAAGCTCAAATTCACAAACCATGAGATCATGACATGAACCAAAGTCCAACACTCAACCAGCTGAACCACCCAGGCACCCCCCCCTTTTTTTAAGTTTTATTTATTTAAGTAATCTCTATATCCATCGTGGGGCTCGAACTCACAACTCTGAGATTAAGAGTCACACACTCCTCCAACTGAGCTAGCCAGGAGCCTCAATATTCTCTCTTCCGAAGAATGGAACTCTCCTCTTTGAAAGATGATGAGTGTGAAAATACGAATTGCAGAAAAGGAGATGGAGGGGGGGTGTATCTAGGAGGAAGGTTGGCAGAGAACATGGAAAGGGAGGAAGCCCAAGTTTGTGGTTGGAGAGAGGTCCAAAGAGAGGGTGCCTGGTGGGGAAAAGAGGAGTAGCTAATACCAATAGAGAAGCTAAGATGAGGGAGAAGAGATGTTTGAAGGGAATTGTTATGGAGTTTTGTGGTGTGAAATGCCTTATGATTTTCTCTTTATGAAACCTTCAGTAAAATCTCCATTCATCAGTGTTTTGCAACTGGGATTTGTTACAAGGGAGATCAAAGGACACAGCTACATTCAGAGACTGGATATAAACACAGTGTGAGTGTCACTTCTAAAGGACCTGAGAGGTATTCACGGCTTCACAGCAGGTCAAGGAGAGAGGAAACAATCAGAGGAGGTAGCACCAGAGATGAGCCTTAACCAATGACCAACATTTCTACTACAATAGTGCACAGGGGCTTTAAGTGTGAGAGGCCAAGAGGGGAGGCAGAAAGGTCTGAAAGTGTTTCATATTATTTAGAGAATGGTGATTTACTATGTCCTGACAGTTGTCTGCATGAAGAAATGGAGCAGGCTGGAGAGAAAAAAAAGAATGCTGGAAGAACTATGGATGATAGGCCATACCTTAAAGGTTGTCGTGGGGGGCGCCTGGGTGGCTCAGTCAGTTAAGCATCCGACTTCAGCTCAGGTCACGATCTCACGGTCCATGAGTTCAAGCCCCACGTCGGACTCTGGGCTGATGGCTCAGAGCCTGGAGCCTGCTTCCAATTCTGTGTCTCCCTCTCTCTCTGCCCCTCCCCCATTCATGCTCTGTCTCTCTCTGTCTCAAAAATAAATAAACGTTAAAAAAATTTTTTTTTTAAAAAAGGTTGTCGTGGATGTGCTGGAGAGCAGAACAGAGGGAAATGGGGTATTTGCAAGAAAAGAATATGGCACAGTATGCTATATCCCTGAAAGGAGAGAAAATAGGTCTGAAGACCCTCTGATTCCCCTACTCCACGTAGCTGCCTCCTTCAAATGACTAAGCCAACCTGAATTGTAAACGTTGTATAAGATAAATCATGTTTCAGCTTAATCTTACTCAACTTCAGTAGATTCCCCCTGGATTTGACATCTCTGCTCTGCTCCTATTCCAACCCTAGCTGAGGAAAAGACTGCCACCCGGCCATGCTCATTGATTTGTGGGAGAGGTGTAATTCCCAGGGCCCTCCACCAATGCTGAAACTACCTGTATTCTGGTTGCCTGAGGAGCTCCCACACCCACCAGTAGGCCTCTTCCTGTCTACAGAGCTGCCTATTCTATGGGTCCCCTCAATCTCTTCCACTCTCAGAACTCTGATTGATTAGATTACCCTGCACAACTGCTGCAACAGAGTCTGAGGACCTCCGTATATAGATGAGTCCAGGGTGTCTGGTGGCAATTTTTTTTTTTTAACAAATTTTTTTTTTTTTTTTGAGAGAGAGAGAGAGAGTGAGTGAATGGGGAAAGGGGGTAGAGGGAGAGAGAATCTGAAGCAGGCTCTATGCTCAGTGCAGAGCCCCTATGTAGGGCTCCATCCCACGACCCTGGGATCATGACCTGAACCAAAATCAAGAGTCAGACACTCAACCGACTGAGCCATCCAGGTGCCCGTGCAATTTTTTCACTCTGATCCCTATAACCTCAAGAAGTAGAGCTCATTCCATCAGTTAACATATTGAACATCTACTAGGGAATCTATGATACAAAATGAATTAAGACATGATCCCTGGGACACTTGACTGGCTCAGTCGGGGGAGCATGTGACTCTTGATCTCAGGGTTGTGAGTTCGAGCCCCACATTGGGTATAGAAATTATTTAAAAATAAAATCTAGGGGCGCCTGGGTGGCTTAGTCGGTTAAGCGTCCGACTTCAGCTCAGGTCACGATCTCACGGTCCGTGGGTTCGAGCCCCCCGTCCGTGGGTTCGAGCCCCCCGTCGGGCTCTGGGCTGATGGCTCAGAGCCTGGAGCCTGCTTCCGATTCTGTGTCTCCCTCTCTCTCTGCTCCTCCCCCATTCATGCTCTGTCTCTCTCTGTCTCAAAAATAAATAAACGTTAAAAAAAAAATAAAAATAAAATCTAAAAAAAAAAAGAAAAGTCTTGATCCCTGACCTCAGGGGTCTAAGTTGAGAAAGACATGTAAATAAACATGGATAAGTAATGTGTTAACTGCTAAGAAGGAGGTAAGGAAGGGCTGCTGTGGAAAGACAGAGCAGAGGCAACTAGTACAGAGGGTATTGGGGAGGAAAGAAGAGTTCCCCAGGACTCCTGGAAGGAAAGGCAGGAGTTAGCCCAGTGAAGGAATGGAGGTGGCATAAGAGGCATAGGGAGCAAGCTGTGGATGCAAATGGTCTGGAGACAGAGAAAGTCCTTTGGGCAGCTGTGGGTAGTTCATCGAAGCTGGTGTTCAGGCTGCATAGGTAGACCCCAGGGTGCATCAAGAAGGATCTTGTATGCATTGCCAGGGAATTGGGACTTTATAAAGGCAGGGAGAGCCATGGGTTCCTACTCCAGGAAAAACAAAAAGCCATATGAGACAGGAAATTGTATATTATTTGAGTCAGCACTGAATAATAAATACACAGTCTTAATAATAAGACTTAATAAACATTAAATAACAATTTAACCAGAAATTATAATATTAGAAGGATGGCGGGAACAGGCATGACAGCTTCCTTATTAAGACATAGCCATGTTATGTGAAAATATAGATACAAATAACCAGAATAGCTCAAATAATTGTGGTTTGCTTCTAAAGAATGAGGAGTATAAAGGATGGGAGATGGGACTGCTGTTTTACCACTAGCCTTGTAATATGTAACTTTGTAAATAAGCTTTTTAGAAAGATAACTATGTACCTATATTAATATAAATTAAAACTCTTTTTAAGTATCTATGTGTAAACCTCAGCTTCATCACTCAATAAGTGAGTGACCAGGGGACAACTCTTTATCCTATCTGTTGTTTCTTCATCTGTAAATTGGAATAGTGACACTTATTTTGCAGGGTTATTATGAGGATTAGAGAATATATGTGAAGTGCATAGCACTTAGTCTGAAGCTTAGTAAATAATTCAATATTTATTAAATATTTAATATGTAAACATAATAAATTGCAGGCATTTTCTTTTTAAGTTTTTTTTAAATTTAAGTAATCTCTACACCCAAGGTGGTATTCAAACTCATGACCCTGAGATCAAGAGTCTTGGGCTCTTCTGATTGAGCTAAGCAGGTGCTCCCTGAGAATTTTTGTTTTTAATAAGAGATGGAAAAGAGGCCTAAAAAGTATATTTAGAAGGACTGGAAACATGCCTTCTTTATTTATTTCCACCTCCGGTCATTGGAACACATTCCATTATTTAACAAAAAGGTATGACTGTATTCATAAAGTATAGAAGGGAGAGAAGTTATCCCAATATTAGAAGCCAAAACCTAGTTAAATGTTTGAAAAATCAGGTGGTTGAAAAAATATTTGCAGAAACAAAAGGAGAAAATGCTGTCCTTTGAGGTATCTATCTGCCTGAGAAAAATAAGGATTTGTGACAACGTTGTTCACTTGCACTAGGTTTAAAATAAAAGGTAGGGGTGCCTAGGTGGCTCAGTCAGTTAAGCCTCGGACTTGGACTCCGGTCATGATCTTAAGGCGAGTTCGAGCTGCCTGGGGTTCTGCTAGACAGCTCAGAGCCTGGAGCCTACTTGGGATTCTGTGTCTTCCTCTCTGTCTGCCCTTCCCCGCTCATGTTCTGTCTCTCTCTCTCAAAAATATAATAAACATTAAAAAAATAAAAGGTAACCTAGCATTTGATATGACTGATATGAGTGAAATGAACAGATTTGCAGAGAAAGGTAGTTTCCCTGACCTGTCTAGCAACCAGAGCTAGTCCCTTTCACCCCTCCGGTCCTCAAATTTCCAGGTTGTGTATACAGGGGTCAAAAAAAAGATCTCTATGCCTAGGCCCACGCTCTAAGGTTCTGAGAATTGTCGGCAACGCGCTTTTGCCTGGGGACGTGGCAATAAACAAATGACTCGGGGTTTCTCACTAGGCTCCTAACACGGATGGATTTCCTTAACCCGTTTCTACCTAAAACAAAGTATTTCCGAATTAGCACCCTTAGATTGCTAATTGGGTCTCCTCACATTTGGCACCGACCCCCCCCCCCCCCCCATAGCGGGAAACCCTAGTGGCCCGGAAGGCGCCCCAGGAGTGGGAACTACATATCCCAGGGTGCCCCAGGGCGGGGGGCACCCACTCGGATTGGCCAGGGGTCGGTGACGCTCAGTGTTTTGGCCCGGACGGTCACATGTTTCCTTTGTTGTGAGCTACAGCAGACACTGGTGGCTGGAGGGGGACGCCGGCGCTGGGGAGAGCGCTGCGCCGCGGGCCGCTGAGGGAACGCAGGGGCCGCCGCTGCTGGCCGTTTCCAGCCTTCGCCGAGAGGTACCAGGGTTGACAGCTCCGGACTAGCCGAAAGGCGACGAATCGGCCAGAGCCGGGAGCGGAGGGGCGGCCGAGGTCGCGACCACTGGGGTGTCTGCAGAAGGAAGCCAGTGTTGGCCGGCGTCTCGGAGCCAGACGTGGGGCCTGAGGGGAGATTGAGGCTGGTATTGCAGGGCCTCTGTCTGGGGTGCAGCGTCTCCAGGGCACCCTGGGGGGGGGGGGGTTGGTCTTCAATCCCGGCACTGTAACGGCAGCCCTGAAGGGAGGGCACCTCCGCCTCCTGGCACTACCCTCCCGGAACCGCGGCGCTGCTGGCGCGCCCCGCCGGGGGCGGGTTGGGAGGAGCATGGCCGCCCGGGCTGGGGGTAGCAGGTGTGGGTCACCCCTTCGCCTCGAGGGCAGGAGCAGCTGGCGGACAGGGCTGGGCAGATGGGCCCCGCATGTTGCTGATGGGCTTTGAACGAGGCGCTGCTCTTTTTCAATCGAAAGAAGCACTGAGAATGAGAAGGTCTCAAGTCTTTTCGTTTGGTGGGAGCCACCGTTGGTCCTGTTGGGGAGGACTGACGGGGTCAAGGTGGGTCCCAGGGCAACGGGCCAGAGAAGCCCCATTAAAGCGGTTACGAAATGTGCTCGGCACTGTCACCTGACCGTTACCCCCGCCCCCACCCCCACCCCCCGCGAGCCTTTGTTTACCACGGACGGCGGCTGAGCCAGCGCCGGGAACCCAGCCCTGGAGCGACTGTCCCCGGGGAGTCGGGACGGGCGGGGGCGCCGGCGTTCAGCCCGCGGAGTCCCCGCCTAACCTCCCCACCTTCCTACCAGTCCAGGACTCGGTTTCTTAATTTGGTTCCTAATGTCCCCGCCCCCCAAGTTCTGGACACTTGGGGCTCTTGACTGTTATCACAGCTGGGATTGGGCGCCGGCGGCTGCCTGCAGGCGGGACGACTGGGCGAGTTCCGAGTGTTTATTGGCGGTTGTCCTGTCGCTGTGCCCAAGCAGCTCTTCCCCGCCCCCTTGAAGGTGATCTGGAGGACGCGCGGGAGCGCGCGCTCTCGGCTTCGGTGCTCCTGCGGCCCTTTTGGAGCTAGCGGCGCGCGTTCCCGCGCGGAAGGACTGGAGCGAGAGACCCAGCCCTCCCGGCGGTCACGACTGTCCCTCGGTGACCGCCGCAGCTTCTGCCAGAGCCTTAGGCAGTTCTGGGACTGCAGAGGACGGCAGCGCGGGCGCCCTTGGAGGACCGGAAAATTAGCCCTATTTAACTAGTGTCGCCTTATTACCGAGATGGTGGGAAGGAAATCCTTATGTGAATTTGTGCTTGCTGATTCTGTAAACAACGTATGAGTAGCTAAATAAGGACCATAACGCCATATTTTAGGATGCCTCACTCACCCCTGAGGCAGTGACTGAATTCACAGCTGATTTTAGTAATTAATCACTTGCTTTCAAGCAGCTTTTTAAAAATTACTTTTTAGTATTTGCAGCTACAGCTTTTTAGGTCCACCAGCCGAGCTTGATTTCTATTAGGAATGTAAAATAGATTTAAAATCTACCCGGTATAGACTAAGATTAAAATTAGAATTCTACTTAAAATAAATAAATAAATAAATGATAGCTTAGGGATATCGTTCTAAAAGTTAAGCGCCTTGTATACCCCGGTTTAGATTGTTTTCCTTGTTTAGAGGACTGTGGCACACTCCTGTATTTATCTCCATTGTAATTAAAAATTTTGAGTGAATTACAAATATGTTGTTTTAAAATTGTAAATTTAGGGGCGCCCGGGTGGCTCAGTGGATTAAGCCTCTGACTTTTGAGTTTGGCTCAGGTCATGATCTCATGGTTGGAGAGATCTAGCCCTCCTTGGGAGGGACACCACGGAGCCTGCTTTGGACTCTCTCTCTCTCCCTTTTTCTCTGCCCCCCCCCCCAAATAAACATTAAAAAGTGTAAATTAAGATGACAATAATAAAATCTCCAAGAACAATCACGTTAGCCACAGTGTATTATAGATGCGGTTTGCCTAATTTCATCAATAGGGTACTTGAGTTTTATCATGTTTTCTTTTCCTGTAAGTTTATAGGAATTCACCCAAGAATAATGCATTTCTATAGGAGATAAATTGAGTTCCCTGGCTGAAGCAGAAATTGAATATGAACAGTTCTCATTTGTTATGCATTCTTTTTTTTTTTTAATTTTTTTTTCAACGTTTATTTATTTTTGGGACAGAGAGAGACAGAGCATGAACAGGGGAGGGGCAGAGAGAGAGGGAGACACAGAATCGGAAACAGGCTCCAGGCTCTGAGCCATCAGCCCAGAGCCTGACGCGGGGCTCGAACTCCCGGACCACGAGATTGTGACCTGGCTGAAGTCGGACGCTTAACCGACTGCGCCACCCAGGCGCCCCTGTTATGCATTCTTAATATATTTTTAAAATTCAAGTAGAGATGGCTACACCAGAAGGGCAGCTTCTGAAATCCCACACTCCTCATCACTTGTGCATTGAGGGCATTTAACGTATCTAAGTACAAAATGCAATCTTTAAATCAGCATTCAAAAGCTTGCATATCTAGACAAAACCTGTGACTTATACCTGAACAGAAAAAAGAAATATTCTGAGTTAGGGCTATAAGCTTTAATTTAAACTTTCTTGACTTCTGTTCAAGTTGCTAAAACCTTAATCCTTTTTCAGAAAACTTTCTTTTAACTTCCTTGTTTTTCTGCCATTTCATTAAAACCCAAAGGTCAAGCCTATGACAAATACATACTATTAAGTGACTGCAGTTATTTTTGTATATACTTTTACCTAGAAATTTGGGACATCCTTTTTCAATAAATATTTAGGTATGGACTGTATACTGAAAAACGTAAATAAAATAGCCTCATAAGTGTATCCATATAAATATATGAAAAATACGTTTTATATGATTCTGATTGTGTTGTGATTAAAACAAAATGTGGCCACCTGACAACTATTGACATTTTAAAACCCTTATTCTTGGGGCGCCTGGGTGGCGCAGTCGGTTAAGCGTCCGGCTTCAGCCAGGTCACGATCTCGCGGTCCGTGAGTTCGAGCCCCGCGTCAGGCTCTGGGCTGATGGCTCAGAGCCTGGAGCCTGTTTCCAATTCTGTGTCTCCCTCTCTCTCTCTGCCCCTCCCCCATTCATGCTCTGTCTCTCTCTGTCCCAAAAATAAATAAACGTTAAAAAAAAACAAAACAAAACCCTTATTCTTTATCCTGTTAAAAACAATACCTGGGGTTCATGGGTGGCTCAGTCAGTTAAGTGTCTGACTCTTGCTTTTAGCTCAGGTCATGATCTCAACGGTTCATGAGTTAGACACCCCCCCCCCCCCCCCATAGAGCTCTGTGCTGACAGCAGGAGACCTGCTTGGGATTCTCTCTCTCTCTCTCTCTCTCTCTCTCTCTCTCTCTCTCTCCCCCTCCCTTACTCTCATGCTCTCTCTCAAAGTAAATAAAGTTAAAAACAAACAAAAAACACAATAGCTGAACTAACTTTAATTGATGGGTTTGTCACTGTAAATTCATCACCCAAGGGCTTATAATTTTTCAGCATTTGGCACATCCTAAAGTCTACCAACTTGATGTTTAAAAGTGATTAGGCTTTGTACTCAATAGTTTCTAAAACTTATTCTGTAAATAATTTGTGTCACCACTAAGGTAAATAAAAGTCACTAACTTACAAGTACTTTTATACATAGAGAAGTTGCTTGAAATACTGGATCTCAAACCTGTTTGAGTGGCAGAGCAGCAGGTAGGGTCCTTGCAGATTTAATTTGATTTTAAAATAAAATCATGCATTAAATACCTAAAAGAAACATGTTAGGATAAAACCAAATGACATTAAGTTTACATGTTAAGTCTAGTGAGAAGCATGAGTAGGCTCAATAAGGCAGCTTGATAGCAGGTGTGATTTTACATATATATACACATATATATATACGTATGTGTATATATATACGTATATAAGTATACGTATACATACTTATATATGTATATATATACACATACGTATGTATACGTATATAAGTATACGTATACTTATATACGTATATATATACACATACGTATATATATACACACGTATATACACATACGTATATATATATATACACATATACATACTTATATATGTATATATATACACATACATATATATATATATATATATATATATATATATATATAAACTGGAACTCATGAACTGTGAGATCATGACCTGAGTCAAAGTTGGACACTTAAAGGCCTGAGCCACCCAGGCGCCCTAGGTGTGATGTTTGATAATTAGCATTTTTTTTTTCCTTTGTGGGTTGGGAAATATTAGTAACCAAAAGTTTTAAGGCAAGGGAGAAAAACACTGAATGGAGAAATCTGATTTTTTTGTTCTGTGATTTGAGAGAAGAGGGTATTCTTTTTTAATTATAGAACTATATTGTTAAGTCTGACACATTAAGCACTGCTAAAGTTTTCATCATTAGATACCTCTTACTTTTTTTCTCTCATTAATCAAAGTCAGAACATATTGACCATTTGAATTCTAGTAAACAAGGGATAATCCCTAATTGCTATAAACCTAGAGAAAGAAATTTAAGTGTTAGTTGGTTTCTGGTGTCTTATGGTGGGTAAATGTGTTCTTGGTGGATCCATTAAGAAATTAGAAACGCTAGGGGTACCTGGGTGGCTCAGTTGGTTAGGCTTCAGCTCTCGATTTTGGCTCATGTCATGATCTCATGATTTCTGTGTTCAAGCCCTGCATCGGGCTCTGAACTGATGGCATGGAGCCTGCTTAAGATTCTCTTTCTCTCTCCCTCTCTCTCTGCCCCTCTCCCAGTTGCATGCACTCTCTCTCTCTCAAAATAAATAAACTTTAAGGGGCGCCTGTGTGGCTCAGTCAATTAAGCGTCTGACGCTTGATTTTGGCTCAGGACGTGATCTCACAGTTTTGGAGTTTGAGGCCTGTGTGGGGCTCTGCACTGGATGTACAGCCTGCTTGGGGTTCTTTCTCTCTTCCTGTCTCTCTCAAATAAATACACTTTAACAAATAAATACATAAATAAACTTTAAAAGAATAAAAAAGAAATTAGAAATGTTGAAAATAATATATTGTTTATTTACTATTTCTTGAATTATTTTTCATTCAGTTATGTAAAATAAACCCTTTATCCTCCTCTCAGGGGAAAAAAAAAGACAGAAAGAAAAAATAATATTTTTAAGACTGGGCTTTAAATACTGGATTTGTAAAACTTGGTTTAGGAACCACTCACTGCTCCAAGAGTAAAGCTTTAAATTAAAATTTCAAGAGTGTAAATTTATAGTTTTTAACAAGCCATTGAATAGAATGGTTCAAATAAATAAGCTTTTAAGAAAATAGGGTGAAAATATTTGAAATTTATAAAAAGTATACGGTTGGTTTTTTTTAAGTTTATTTATTTGGAGAGAAAGAGAGGGAGAGCACAAAAGGAGTGGGGGGTGGGCAGAGAGAGAGAGAAAGAGAGAGTCCCAGGCAGACCCAGAGCCACAAACATGACCTGAGCCGAAATCAAGAGTCTGACACTTAGCTGATTGAGCCACCTAGGTGTCCCTCTAGTCATTTTTTAATAATGGATTTACTATGTTGCACTTTTCTGGCTTTCCTTCTTTTTTTTTTTTTTTAACAATTTTTTATTTTTAAATTTACATCCAAGTTAGTATATAGTGCAACAATAATTTCAGGAGTAGATTCCTTAATGCCCCTTACCCATTTAGCCCATCCCCCTCCAACAACCCTCTGTTTGTTCTCTATATTTAAGAGTCTTTTATGTTTTGTCCCCCTCCCTGTTTTTGTATTATTTTTGCTTCCCTTCCCTTATGTTCATCTGTTTTGTATCTTAAAGTCCTCATATAAGTGAAGTCATATGATATTTGTCTTTCTCTGACTAATCTTGCTTAGCATAATACCCTCTAGTTCCATCCACGTAGTTGCAAATGGCAAGATTTCATTCTTTTTGATTGCCGAGTAATACTCCATTGTATATATATACCACATCTTTATCCATTCATCCATCAGTGGACATTTGGGCTCTTTCCATACTTTGGTTATTGTTGATACTTCTGCTATAAACATTGGGGTGCATGTGCCCCTTCAAAACAGCACACCTGTATCCCTTGGATAAATACTTAGTAGTGCAATTGCTGGGTCCTAGGATAGTTCTATTTTTAATTTTTTAGGAACTTTCATACTGTTTTCCAGAGTGGCTGCACCAGTTTGCATTCCCACCAGCAGTGCAAAAGAGATCCTCTTTCTCCACATCCTCGCCAACATCTGTTGTTGCCTGAGTTGTTAATGTTAGCCATTCTGGCAGGTGTGAGGTGGTAGCTCATTGTGGTTTTGATTTGTATTTCCCTGATGATGAGTGATGTTGAGCATTTTTTTCAGGTGTCGCTTGGCCATCTGGATGTCTTCTTTGGAGAAGTGTCTATTATGTCTTGCCCATTTCTTCACTGGATTATTTGTTTTTTGGGTGTTGAGTTTGATAAGTTCTCTATAGATTTTGGATACTAACCCTTTATCTGATATGTCATTTGCAAATATCTTCTCCCATTATGTCGGTTACCTTTTAGTTTTGCTGATTGTTTCCTTCACTGTGCAGAAGCTTTTTATTTTTGCTTTTGTTTCCCTTGCCTCCAGAGCTGTGTTGAGTAAGCAGTTGCCATGGCCAAGGTCAAAGACGTTTTTGCCTGCTTTCTCCTCGAGGATTTTGATGGCTTCCTGTGTTACATTTAGGTCTTCCATCCATTTTGAGTTTATTTTTGTGTATGGTGTAAGAAAGTGGTCCAGGTTCATTTTTCTGCATGTCGCTGTCCAGTTTTCCCAGCACCACTTGCTGAAGAGACTGTCTTTATTCCATTGGATATTCTTTCCTGTTTTGCCAAGGATTAGTTGGCCATACGTTTGTGGGTCCATTTTTGGGTTCTCTGTTCTGTTCCATTGATCTGAGTGTTTGTTTTTGTGCTAAGCTTTCCTTCTTTGGATTTACTTTGTAACTTTATATATCTTTAAAGATAAACCTCTTCTTTTTAGTCTTCTGGTTGTCTCTGCTGTGTTTTTCTTCACTCAAAGTTAAATTTGAGAAAATGGAGTAGTGTAGAGCATAGTATGTGGCAAGTCAGTACTGCTAGTTGTAGAGACCACATTAGTGAAAATATTGGTTTCCTTTACTATTTGGTATTTATTAGTCTTTAAAGCTCCTCATTAATCCACACTATCTTTAAGACTGATAGTAATTTCTTTCTTTGTATAGGATTCCTGCATTCTAAAGGAAAATTAAGTTTGGTTGCAGCATAGCTACACTCTAGATCAACTGTGATATTGTAGCTCCTCTCGACTTTACATTGGCCTCCTCTGTCCCTTGCCCTTACTTATTAGGGTGGTAAGTATTACTTTAAAACTCTGTTCAAAATGCCCTAGCGAATTGCCTTGTGATTCTACTCCTTAAGGTAATAATTGTAGACCAGATCAGTCATGAGAAAAATCTATTCCAATTTGTACCTGTGTTTTCTGCTGGTGAAACACTGAAAATTTGAATCTATTTTAATGTCAGTCTTAGAGTTCTTTTTTGTTGTTGTTTTAATTAATTAATTAATTAATTAAAGTAATCTCTACACCCAATGTGGAGTTCAAATTCACAACCCCGAGATCCAGAGTTACATGCTGTACTGACTGAGCCAGCCAGGGACCACAACCCTGCAGAGTCTTAAACTGGATCTCAATTCAATATTTGCAACTCAAGTGCCAGACAGAGAGTAAGCGCCCAGAAACCTTTCTTCATCTGACCCAAATCCCAACATTGGCTCAGGATCTTACTGTCCATTGGGAAAAAAACATTTAACTTAGCTAGGATTAATGATCCCCTAATTTGACCAAGTTGAAATATTTTTTACCAAGGGTACACACAAGTTAGACTAACTTCTGGGAGTAAGGAAACTTCAAAATAACATTCACTTCACAATCACAACATAATCAGGCATAGAGATGTGTGTGTGTGTGTGTGTGTGTGTGTGTATAAATCAACAATCCATTTCTTCATTTTCATGATCAACTTTTGTTATTTGCCTAAAGTTGTTAAGACTTTACAAGTTCTGTTTGTAGATATCTGGGCAAGAGACCAGAACCACTTGTATTTAAATAATATTGCTATTCTGTGCACAGTTCAAGGTTCTAGTATTTTCTCTTAAGAGAAAATTCCTCTCCTCCCTCACTTCCACCAAAAAAAAAAAAAAGAATTGGGGCGCCTGGGTGGCGCAGTCGGTTAGGCGTCCGACTTCAGCCAGGTCACGATCTCGCGGTCCGTGAGTTCGAGCCCCGCGTCGGGCTCTGGGCTGATGGCTCAGAGCCTGGAGCCTGTTTCCGATTCTGTGTCTCCCTCTCTCTCTGCCCCTCCCCCGTTCATGCTCTGTCTCTCTCTGTCCCCAAAATAAATAAACGTTGAAAAAAAAAAAAAATTAAAAAAAAAAAAAAAAAAAGAATTGTGCTGAATTAGTTGGTTTCCACAGGTACTAAGTTTATAAGGTTTAACAAAGCAGAAAAAATATGTATTTCTGTATTAAAAGATTTTAAAATAATTATTTGAGTTTCTGTCTGGATAATCTAGATAACTAAGGATTAAAAACTAAAAATTTTTTCCTGAATTACCATAAATTTTCTGATTTTCTCAAATTGATGCCATAGTTTTATATTACATAATGACTAAACTGTCAATTTTTGGGTTTTTAAAAAAATTTTTTTAATGTTAATTTATCTTAGAGACAGGGAGACAGAGCACAAACGAGGGAGGGGCAGAGAGAGAGGGAGACACAGAATCCAAAGCAGGCTCCAGGCTCCGAGCTGTCAGCACAGAGCCTGACCCGGGGCTCAAACTCATGAACCTTGAAATCAAGACCTGAGCTGAAGTCAGATACTCAACCAACTAAGCCATTCAGGTACCCCTAAACTGTCAATTTTTCTAATATTGATAGACCAACTCTATTATTTACTGGCCCCAAACTCAGATGAAACATCAATTACCAGACACTCTTCAAATATCCATTGCAGAATTATCACAGGATATATATTTTTGTCATCTCAGTGCCACCAGTTAGCTTGCTGTTGACACAAATATTTGTTTACTCGTCTTTGAAGAAACTTTACTCCAAGATAATATTGTCAAGTAAGGAAGCTGATAAATAAGGAAACTAATGAATATGTAAAATAGCACAAAATTATTAATTTGTTTTAGGGAATTGTTATTCAGTAATGACTTTCTATGCAAAACTTTTAAACTGTGCGAAAGTCAGAAACTGAAATCTAAAAACTGTTTCAATATATTTGGTTTTTTTTTTTTTTTTAATGTTTTATTTATTCTTGAGAGAGAGTGAGAGACAGAGCATGAGCGAGGGAGGGGCAGAGAGAGAGCGGGACACAGAATCTGAAGCAGGCTCCAGGCTCTGAGCTGTCAGCACAGAGCCCAACGCAGGGCTTGAACCCACAAGTGGTGAGATCATGACCTGAGCCCAAGTCAGATGTTCAACCAACTGAGCCACCCAGGCACCCCTCAGTATATTTGTAAATAATGCCAACTATGCATGATGTGATTCGTATCTTATTTATAAATTGCTGTTCTCTGTTTATTTTAGGTGTGGAAATTAAAATAACACACGTATTTTTACCGGGGCTTTGATCAAGCAAATGCTCAAAAGGTATTATATTTATAGTATTTATAAACTCCTAAACATTGCTATTAGAGAATCTAAGCCATTTTTCTTTCTTTAACCAGGGACTACTTAGGCCAATCAGAGTAATGGGGAACAAATTATATCTATTCTCAAGATCAAAGGAAGGCAGTGTCACAGTCATTTCTGTTAACAAATAAAGTATTTATCTACTTGTTTCAGCTCCTCCTTGATATCCTTAGCCCCTCTTCTAATTTTTCTCTAGTCTTACAAATACTAAAATAAGTTATCTCCCCTCATGTTTCTGTGACATAGGCCAAAAACATAATTTTAAATCTACCTAGCAATCAGGAGCTAGGTCTACAACATGCATGAGTTCTACAGTTGGAAATAAAACCCTAAAGTACCTTTAGTTATTTTTCTTTTTAAGTTTATTTATTTATTTTGAGAGAGTGTGAGAGAGTGAGCAGGGGAGGAGCAGGGAGAGAAGAAGTGAGACAGAATCCTAAGCAGGCTCTGCATCACCAGCATGAAGCCCAACATGGGACTTGAACTTATGAACCCTGAGATCATGACCTGAGCTGAAACCAAGAGTTGGGCTCTTAACCGACTAAGCCACCCAAGTGCCCCAACGCTAGAGTACCTTTAACCAGAAGAATCTTTATGTTAAGAAAAGTCTCTCAAGTGTAGCATCAGGAATAAAGATCCTGAAGAAATGAGGGAGAGAAAGAAAGGGATCTAGCTTTTCTAGACAAATCATGTGACTCTGGCAGTCAGTTGCTGACTTGGCAGTCTGATCACCCTTGTATTCACTACCTTTATCTAGATAAAACTTCCTGTCATTATATTCCTTTGGAACAAACATCTTCCCCTCTTATTTTATCTAGAGATGCTTATTTTTTTTTTCTAATATTTATTTATTTTTGAGAAAGAAAGCATGTGAGCTGGGGAGGGACAGGGGGGTGGGTGGGGGGGACAGAAGATCCAAAGCAGGCTCCGCCCCAACAGCAGTGAGCCCCAAGTGGGGCTCGAACTCACTAACCGTGAGATCATGACCTGAGCAGAAGTCAGATGCTCAACTGACTGAGCCACCCAGGTGCCCTGCGATGCTTATTTAGTTGCTTGCTTTTTCCTGAAAGGAATGATGATGCTTTGATATTTGCTCAGTTTTTAGAATTCAATCTATAATTTATGTTTTGTTTGCTTGATTGTGTATGAATTCATTTATTATATCACTTATTATAAATCTTGAACCTATATTAGATACTCTACTTTGAGATGTGATTAAACGTAACTTTACATTTTTAACCATTACTAGTTAAAATAAAACACTTTGTGTAAAATGGGAAAACAAAAGCTATTAAAGTATACCTGGAAGCCCAAAAGATTCACTTTGAAATGCATCTCATATTTCTAAGACCCCTGTGTAAATTATTTACCCTGTCATCAATAGGAAGAATTTATATTTTGTGTTGTGCAGACTGGTTAATGGGAGACTTTCTCAGAAAGTCTAGAGAAAGTGAAGATGTGCAAAAAGCCAGGCCAAAACTTCTTGGAAGCAAACAGCTCAGATCTATGAGATAGTCTCTCTTACATACAAAGCAGTAAACAAGTATCTTTTTGCTGCTGAATACTTTGTAATAGCAGGTGATTTTATAGCTGTTCTAATACGAAATTTTCAGTTTTACCTTGGGTGAAAGCAGTGGAAGACCTCTTGTCAGTCAACAGTCAAGGAACCAGCTATAAGAATAAGAGGCAGAAAATAGCATAAGAAAACAAATCCTTCTTAACTCCTGTAACATCAGCCTTATATTAATACTTACTCAATCTACTATCCCTAAATTTATCAGTTACAGATACCAGTTAACAAATACCAGATACAGTATGATTACTAGATACAGAAAACAGACTATCTTTTCATTTTTCTTGTCCCTTTTAGCCAAAAGGAAATTCTTAGTTCTTACAGTGTGTTATTTTGTTTTGCATTTTGTTTGCATTCTGTTGCATTGTTTTTGTATTCATTTAAAGATTGAGAGAACAAAAATGTAGAACAGAAAAGGCATAAAGTCCAAGATTTTTTGTTGTCGTTGATGCCAGTCATTATATCACCAGTCAAAAACAAGTTTGTGAATTTTTTGAATCTGAAATACAATAAGAATTTAAACTAAGTAAGCAAATTTATAGATAAATTCTTGATTTGGGAAGCTTTAACTTGGTAAAGCATTAAGATTAAAATAAGTTATATTCCATATCGTATTTATGTTTATCATAATTGAATGGTTATCACTTGTGATATTACATGCTTTGAACTTTTTTCAGTTTCAACAACAAAAAATTGGCATTCAGGCACAGTAGTGATCTCTCATCTATGGGAGATAGGTTTCTGTGTATTGAACCAATACTGAGATAACTTCAGATTAAAAGCATATTCGAGATATGTGCTACTGTCCATTTGGAAGTGACTATATGTATTATAAGTGAATTTTTCATGTATATGTAAATGTACATGGTATATGTATATGTACATGGTATATGTATATGTACATGGGTTCGTGGATGGCACACATATGAGTGGGCAGCCATAACCCAAGAAGTTGTGTGACCTGCAAGGAGGCAAATGTGAACTCTCTAGTCAGGAAAGTCTCAAAGAGATAGAAGAAACCTCTCCCGGTTTTTTTTGGTTCTTGATTATACATTTTAAAACTGATAATAAAATATTTTAAGCCTATGTAATTTTATTCATTTAGGTATTAGAATTTACAAAATGAAGATTTTTATTCTTAGGCAAATCTGTTACCTGAAACCTCCAAAGCATAATGAGATTTCAGTTCAAAAGCTAGCTTTCTTGGACTATAACATGTGGGTAAACTAATATTCTCTCAAATTTAAGAAAAGCTAATTTTACTAACTAAATATCTGGTATTTGACATTGCTCCAAAAACCAGTTAGTCATAAACATTCTCTCAGGTTTATTTTTACTTGTTTATTTAAGTAGGCCTTCTAGGGGCGCCTGGGTGGCTTGGTCAGTTAAGCATCCGACTTCAGCTCAGGTCATGATCTCACGGTCCGTGAGTTCGAGCCCCGCGTCGGGCTCTGTGCTGACAGCTCAGAGCCTGGAGCCTGTTTCAGATTCTCTGTCTCCCTCTCTCTCTGCTCCTTCCCTGTTCATGCTCTGTCTCTCTCTGTCTCAAAAATAAATAAATGTTAAAAAAAAAAAATTAAAAAAAAAAAAGTAGGCCTTCTACATCAGTTTCTATGGCTATAACTGTTTCATTACATTACAAACTTTGTTACACAGTTAGAAAATAAATTGCATGTATATTTGAATACTTAAAATTTTGTTTGTTTGTTTTTTAACTTAGAAGTGAGGGTAAAGTTTATCCCTATCAGTCTTTCACTTACTTTGTAAATAGCTCTTGCCTATTTAGAAAAATCTGTCTCAATCCTGTATATAAAGTCCTAAGGCTATAAAACAACTTTTTGTTAATTGTAATAACAACCTCATAGGGTTGTTAGGAGGATTACATTAAATCTGTATGAAGAATTTAGAAAGTGCCAGGCACATGGCAAGCAGTTTAAAAAAAAGATTAGTGTTGTTGTTCTGTTTTGTTTTTTAATGCATACAAAGAAATATAGCTCCCGTGGTATTGTCAAAACAGTTAATAGACCATTATTACGCAGGTTTGGCTCTTACTTGTTCCTACAGCCTAACCTGATAGAGTTCCAAGAACTTCCTCAGTTTTTGCCAGAATTCTTAGAGGGACCAAAATGGCCCTTCTTCAGTTGTTTTATGAATTTTAAAATCCACACAATCTACATGAACACAGCAGGGATTTCCCTATCAGCTTACTGCCTCTGAATCCCCACCTGCTGATCCCAAATGAAAATAGTTACTCACATCTTTATTCCATTTGACTGATAAAATTGCTTGAATTTTTTCTGACTTTCCCTGCAAAATTGGGAGATGAAGAGAGGAGTGTTTTGAAAAGATTCTGCACTTGGGGCGCCTGGGTGGCTCAGTTGGTTAAGCGTCCGACTTCGGCTCACAGTCTGTGAGTTCAAGCCCCGCGTCAGGCTCTGTGCTGACAGCTCAGAGCCTGGAGCCCGTTTCAGATTCTGTGTCTCTGTCTGTCTCTGCCCCTCCCCTGTTCATGCTCTGTCTCTCTCTGTCTCAAAAATAAACGTTAAAAAAAAAAAATTAAAAAAAAAAAAAAAAAGAAAAGATTCTGTACATGCAAACGTTTAGGTGTCCTTCAAATGTTGTTATAACCAAGTACTTTTTCCTAACAATCAGAATAGCCTGGCATACATCTGCCCAGGGAAAACTCTATCATCTGGACTTCAGGAAGATTAAATGCTAATTTATATGAAGAGGTAAAAAACATTCCCATTGTAAGTGGGAACTGTGCTGTCTGTACCAGTGTGGCATCATATTGCCTATGCTCCCTTATTATTTATCTTTGTGTGAATATGTGTTGTCTCAACTATATTTAAAATAAAAACTTCAACAACAATATCTAGTAATACCTTTAGATCTTTGAAAACCATAGGTGTAGCACAATATCCTGACAAAGGTGGGCACACAGTATTTGTTGATGATAATAGACATGGAACTGACAGAATTAAATAAACTCAGTGAGCGAGTTGATGAAAGTTGGAAGCATCTAGTGAATATTGTAACTAGGATATGTGGGTCATTAGAGTGATGGAGAAAAGAAAGCAAATAGAATAAGAATATGAAAAAGAATGGAATAGATGAGTTGCTTCTTGATTTTGATATTTCATATTTTCTTGGTTATGTCACATGATTTTAAAAATGGGGTACAATTTAATACGTGATGGGGTATATAAAATACAGTCCTAAATTAAGATTGTTAAATCTCAAGTCTCGACTTTATTTGTGGCTTGTGAATGTAGGATGGCATTTCATTTTGGGGTTATCTCTGATGTTCTTAAGCCTTCTTTATGATGCCATAGTTAGGTCTGGATGTCTGACTGTTGAAATATTTCAGAAATAAGCTGGGACCGTTAGAAGGAATTCTGTATGATGGGGTGCCTGGGTGGCTCATTCAGTTGAGCGTCTGCATCTTGATTTAGGCTCAGATCATGATCCCAGTGTTGAGGTATCGAGTCCTATGTCAGGCTCCATGCTGAGTGAGTAGCCTGCCTAGGATTTTCTCTCTCTCTCTCTCTCTCTCTCTCTCTCTCTCTCTCTCCCTCCCTCCCTCCCTCCCTCCCTCCCTTTCCCTCTCCTTCTCCCTCTCTCTCTCTCTCTCTCTCTCCCTCTCTCTCCCTCTCTCTCCCTCTCTCTCCCCCTCTCTCCCCCTCTCTCCCTCTCCCCCCCCCCCCCGCGGCTTCCTCCGTCTGCCCTTCTCCTCCACTTGAGCCTGCTCTCTCAAAAAAAAAGAAGAAGAAGAAGAAGAAGAAGAAGAAGAAAGAATTCTGTATTAGATTATGAGGGCATGGGAATAGTTGAGAGCTATTCTGAGTGCTCTTAGGCCAATTACGAATACATTTTGGATCACATATTAACTTATGGAGATGTGAAAAAAAGTAGCAGTAGAAGAACCACCTTAAAAATCAAAATTTAAAAGAATTGATAGCTACAGCCCCCTTCCTCAATCCATTAGTTTACCTATTCATAGTCATTTCTGAGAGAAGTTTAGGGATGTTTCTTACTAGCAAAAGAGAGAAGGGCATAGATACATGTGTTTTAAAAATCTGAAAACAGGGGTTCCTGGGTGGCTCAGTTGGTTAAGCATCCAACTTCAGCTCAGGTCATGATCTCACAGTCCGTGAGTTCGAGCCCTGCATCAGGCTCTGTGCTGACAGCTCAGAGCCTGGAGCCTGCTTCAGATTCTGTGTCTCCCTCTCTCTCTGCCCCTCCCCTGCTCATGCTCTGTCTCTCTTTGTCTCAAAAATAAATAAAAACATTAAAAAAATAAAAAATAAAAATCTGAAAACAAAATACTACATATTTATAGTTGAAATTGGGGGAAATAGAAAAAAACAGAAGATAAATAAATTGCTTACCGTTTTGGCATATGTGTCTCCTTTTTTCTTTCCCTGAGACCACTGATACATAATTTTTTTCTGTTTTTTAGCATATATTTTATGATCTGCTTTCCACATACTACCTAATAAATACTTGCCCGTATTGTTAAATAGTCTACATAATTTTATTTTTTAAAGTTTTTTAGGTTTACTTATTTATTTTGAGAGAGAGAGAGAACACATGCAAGTGGGGGAGGAGCAGAGAGAGAGAATCCCAAGCAGGCTCTGTATTGTCAGTGCAGAGTCCCGCACAGGGCTCAAACCCACAAACTGTGAGATCATGACCAGAGCCCAAACCAAGAATCAGACACTCAGCTGATTGAGCCACCCAGGCATCCCTAGTCTACATAATTTTAAATGGCTGCATAGATGTCTTCCATCCTTAAGATGTACTGTGGTTTAACTAATCTCCTATTGTAGGGCATTTAGATTGTTTTAAGTATTTTCTATTAATACATCATTGAACATCCCTGTAAATAAATCTTTCCACAACATCCTGATTGTTTCTTTAGAATAGATTGCTAGAAAGGGACTTGATGGTCAGACAGTTTCCTTTTTTTTTTTCTTTTCAGTAATCTCTACACCCAATGTGGTACTTGAACTTACAACCCTGAGATCCACAGTTGCATGCCCTACCATCTTAGCCAGCCGGATGCCCCAGTATACATATTCTTAAAGGCCATTGGTAGATAAAGCTGAATTCCCCTCTAGCAATACTATATATTAAGATAATAAAACATTTATATTAGGATTCTGAATGTAGTCAAATTCTTTGTCTTGCAGCATTCCTTCTTAACTCTACAGTAAGTAGATGGAACCCATCTGTGTAATAGGGGAGGCAGAGGTTATTAGTAATTCACAAATTGCATAATACTTTTAGAGGGGATGGGCCTAAGGAATACTATTGCAAATTATACCCATAATGCAAATTTTTATTTAGCATTTTTTATTAAAATGAGATCGTATTCTATGTCCTGTATAAGATACATTATGTGATTTTGTCGTAGTGTTTACATCAAAATGAAACTATGTAGAGTGCTGTTTATATATTGAAATGTTTTCATTTTTTTTTACTTGTAGCCATATAAAGAAGATACTTAACAGTCATTTCTCAACAATTATATAGTCAACTGATGTAACAATGGTACTAATATTGGGACGAAGACTAAACAGAGAGGATCTTGGGGTGCGTGATTCCCCAGCTACTAAACGTAAAGTTTTTGAAATGGACCCTAAATCTCTGACAGGCCGTGAGTTTTTTGACTTCTCTTCAGGATCATCCCATGCTGAAAACATACTCCAGATATTCAATGAATTCCGAGACAGCCGCTTATTCACAGATGTTATCATTTGTGTGGAAGGCAAAGAATTTCCTTGCCATAGAGCTGTTCTCTCAGCCTGCAGTAGCTATTTCAGAGCTATGTTTTGTAACGACCACAGAGAAAGCAGAGAAATGTTGGTTGAGATTAATGGTATTTTAGCTGAAGCCATGGAATGTTTTTTGCAGTATGTTTATACTGGAAAAGTAAAGATCACTACAGAGAATGTACAATATCTCTTTGAAACATCAAGCCTCTTTCAGATTAGTGTTCTCCGTGATGCATGTGCCAAGTTCTTAGAGGAGCAACTTGATCCTTGTAACTGCTTAGGAATCCAGCGCTTTGCTGATACGCATTCCCTCAAAACACTCTTCACAAAATGCAAGAATTTTGCATTACAGACTTTTGAGGATGTGTCCCAGCATGAAGAATTTCTTGAGCTTGATAAAGATGAACTTATTGATTATATTTGTAGTGATGAACTTGTTATTGGTAAAGAGGAGATGGTTTTTGAAGCCGTCATGCGTTGGGTCTATCGTGCTGTTGATCTGAGAAGACCACTGTTACATGAGCTGCTGACACATGTGAGACTCCCTCTGTTGCATCCCAACTACTTTGTCCAAACAGTTGAGGTGGACCAATTGATCCAGAATTCTCCTGAGTGTTATCAGTTGTTGCATGAAGCAAGACGGTACCACATACTTGGGAATGAAATGATGTCCCCAAGGACTAGGCCACGCAGGTGAGAAAACTGTTTGTAAATGAACTACAACAAAATCAACACAAGTTTTTATTTGTTTATTATTTTTAAACCTCCTGAGTGAAATCTCAGTTAGTCATTTTATGTATTGTCTACATGTAGCTTTATATGATTTAAGATTTGTTATGGATTATGTAAATCATTAAAATGCCCCCCTCCCCCCAAAAATAAAATAAAATGTCTCTGCCAGTGAAGGCTAGATTCAACAGTAACATTTTTTTGTTATTGTTCTGAGCTATGAAAGGGTATGGCAAAGGGTCTTTACAACTCTGCACATCTCAATATATTTCTACTTATTTCTCTTAACATTTATAGGGTCCCAGATCATTTCACTTTTCTTTCCAGAGGGCCTTTGGATATAAAGTCGACTAAAGACTTTGGTAGACTGTCTTGGATTGCCTCTACATATAAAAAACAATCGGCCAATTTACAGACTCCCTTTTTTCCAAACAGACAACTTGAAATATAAATGTGAAGTAAATAAGCTGCTATATATTGAGTGGATTCTTAGATGTAAAACCCATGTTTCAGATCTCTTCTTATTGCCATGGTTACTATATTTAATGTCAATCTCAATTTTTAAATTTTTTTCTGAATATAAAAATTGTATCATCAGAGAGAATTTAGAAATTTATGTTTGGAGGTGGGAATTCAATTCAGTATTATATTTGTATCATCTGATAATGTGTATTTATAAAGCACATATAGATTTCAATTCATAAACTATAGAAAAATAATATCCATGCTTTAATAATTGAAGGAATAATACTAAATGTGCCAAACTGTGAATAAGCAAGAAACAGCTATTGTGAGAAATATTACAGTAAAAAATATTTCTAATATCTTTCTAACAAAGCTAATTTTTTTAATTGTGGTAAAAAAAAAAAAAGCATATAACCTAAGTTTACCTTCTTAACAATTTTTAAGTGTACTACTCAGTAGTGTTAAATATATTCACATTGTTGTGAAACTGGTGTTTATTTTTATTTTAACATAGCGTCTCCACTTTTCCTATAAATTTACTAGAGCATAGCTCTTAAATCAAATTTTTAGACTTTATTTTGATTATTATTGTTTTATATGTGATTAAAATTCAGCATATTAGGAGATAGCATGTCTTTAAAATCTACACTAGTTTGGATATAGTAAGATTTAAACTCTTTCCTCATATGTAAAATGAGAATGATGATTTAAATAGTGCTTAGTTAACTATTAAGTGCAATAACTCTTAAGGTACTCATCATCAGAAGTGGTGTGCAGAAGTACTTAAAAATTATTAGCTATTATTACTTATGTAGTATAGTATAGGTCTGACCCACTTTAAGAAAACTCCCAGTCTGGACTTTTTTGGATACAGTATTGGGTAATTAAAACTACAAAAAAATAATGTAATATTTCTTTGTATTAGAGTTAGAGTGCACTTTTTTTCTTCAAAGTCAACTGAGTTTCATGAAAAGTAATTGCTTTATAAGAAAGAAATATAAAATATTTTACTCAGTTTTTTAACAAAGGACAAGAACATGCAATTTTTTTATATAATATACTGATTTTTTTAAGCTGTTATTTTATTTAAGGACTGTTATGAAACTTGGGCTGAGCTTAAAAATGTAAAAGACCAAGGTTCTTCAATGTATTAATTAAGAACACTGGGGATGCCTGGGTGGCTCAGCCAGTTAAGCACCAACTCTTGATTTTGGCTCAGGTCATGATCTTACGGTTCATGGGATCAATCCTCACGTCAGGCTCTGAACTAACAGTGCAGAACCTGCTTGGGATTCTTTCTCTCCCTCTCTCTCTGCCCTCTCCTGCTTGTGCTCACTCTCTCTCCCAAAATAAATCAATAAACATTAAAAAAAAAAACAAAAAACAAAAACACTGAACAGCTTTGGGGCTGTTCTAGAACTTTTCCAGATACACAGTATCCCTCCAAGGGGAAAATCGTGTGCTTTCTTTTAGAGAGAGAGAGAGAGAGTGCACGGAGGAGAGGAGCAGAGGGAGAGAGAGAGAATCTCAAGGAGATTCCACACTCAGCATGGAGCCCTACATGGGGCTTGATCCCACAACCCTGGTATCATGACCTGAACTGAAATCAAGAGTTAGATGCTCAACCAACTGAGCCACCCACGTACCCCAAAATTGTGTATTTTTCTAAACAGAATGCCCTTATAGCAGAGAGAATGGTTTTGGGTCACATAGGGTTAATAATACCTTTCCTGCATATCTCCTATATACGCATAAGATTAGAATTAGGGACCAAGGAATATACGTTGTAAAATCAAACCAAGTTATTTTATTATTAACATTATAAAAATATGACATAAATGAAATCAGATTGCAGCCTAAGGATAATTAAGCTTAGAATGTAAATAGATAATTTTCCAATTCACTTAATTATTTGATTTGTAAAAATGTATTTTACATCCAATTTTTAAGGGAATCAATCCATTTCATACAGTGAAATAATCTGTATAAGGTTGTAATGTCATCTTTATTTAAGGGAAAAGTAGGAAAAAACAAACTGTAGTTACATTGAATTTACAGAATATTGTAAATGTAATAGAAGATATTTATTTTATGTAGTCATTACATGAGGAATATAAAGAGAAATGCTTTATTTTACAACTCTACCATCACCTCCTGTTCTTTATATTCTTTCACTTATCTGTTACTGCATATTAGTACCAATCACTAGGAATTTCATTATCTGAACAATGTGTATTGTTTGTACAGGTTCTCATCTTTCTGAGAAACTCCAAACTTCTTTGAAAGAGGAGTGATGTCTCCACTTCAAGTACAGTTCACTCCTCTGACTTCTGCTCCAGTCCCTCTACTGAAACTCCTCTCAATCAGGTCATTACTGACCTTCTATTTGTTATTTGTTAGCTTCTTTGCAGTCTTTATTCACCTTGATCTCTCACTAGGATTTGACATTATCAATTGTTTTACTTTTTCTTGATGCTCTCTCCTCCACAAACTTCTGAAACACTATTTTCCTTATGGTCTTCTTCTCCAGCTGCTCTTTTCCAATTTGATGGTTCTATGTCTTATCTTTGAAATGTTGATCATCCCCTTGGTTCACACCTGTCTGTCTTGCCTTATATTACATCTTCCCAGGTTATCTCATCTATTCTCTTCATTTTAATTACCATATATGCTATTGGCTATCAAACCTATATCTCCAGCCCAGACTTCTCTCTTTCTTTTTTTTTTTTTTATTTTTTTTTTCAACTTTTTTTAAATTTATTTTTGGGACAGAGAGAGACAGAGCATGAATGGGGGAGGGGCAGAGAGAGAGGGAGACACAGAATCTGAAACAGGCTCCAGGCTCTGAGCCATCAGCCCAGAGCCTGACGCGGGGCTCAAACTCACGGACCGCGAGATCGTGACCTGGCTGAAGTCGGACGCTCAACCGACTGCGCCACCCAGGCGCCCCTCTTTCTTTTATTCATCCATTCATTCAGCCAATTTTTAAAAAATTATTTGTTTGTTTATTTTTACTTCAGGATGCATCTTTAAAACAATAACATAGGCGTACCATGGTGGCTCAGTCAGTGAGCGTCTAACTTCAGCTCAGGTCATGAGCTGAAATGTTAATTTTTTTAATGTTTATTTATATTTTGAGAGAGAGAGAGCGCGCGCAACAGCACGATGGGGAGGGGCAGAGAGAAAGGGAGACACAGAATGTGGAGCAGAATCTCCAGGCTCTGAGCTGTCAGCACAGATCTGACATGGAGCTTCAACCCATGAACCGTGAGATCATGACCTGAGCCAAAGTCAGACGCTTAACTGACTGAGCCACCCAGGCGCCCCAATAATAATTCTTTCATATTAACTAATACCCAGTACATATCCATATTTCCCCAATCCCTAAACTGTTCCATAATGAACCTTGATCCAGTCAAAGACCACTCATTGCATGTAGTTATTTCCACCAAGTCTTTTATTCTAGAACAGTTTCTTTTTCATAATTTTAACTTGTTGATGGGCAAGTTGCCCAGGAGAATATTGCACCTTCTGTATTAGGTTGCTTCCTTATGGTGTTACTTAGTTGAATTTAGCTATGTTTACTGGAAACTGGAAGTTAGCTCTACAAGCTCCAGCTTGATGGAGACAAGTTAAATATTTTTGGCTAGAATTCATCCTAGGTAATGTGTATGTATTGTATGGCATTACATTAAGAGACATAGTATATCTGGTCGTCCCACCTTTAGTGATGCAAAAGTTAACTCTGGATTAGGGTGATGACAGTCTGTTCCTACCACTGTACAGTTAGGTTATAGTCCTCACATCAGCCAGTATTTCTTCAATGCTTATCCTGTGCCAAGTATTCTCTGGAGCTCAATCCATACTGGATATTCTACCTATATATACCCACGTGTCTCTCAAATGAGAGAGAAAACCCCAACATACGTTATATTGAAAACAGTATGATAGGGTTACTTAGAAAGAAAGTATGGGCCAATCTAAGAGCATGTAAATTCTGACAATCTGTACTACCAGTTGTAAAGCCCTGGTAGAAAAAACAATAGAGACCAATCATAGGAATAAAGCTTAGGAATAGTTGTCTTTTTATTAATATATATTATGTAACTTCAAATCTCTGTACTAATACATAATGCTGTTTTTTAATAAACAAGTACAAGCATCATTATGTGTTCAGAATACTGGCTTCAGAATCAGGCTTAGTCTAGGATCTGGCTCTGTACAAATAGTTAGTTCCATGACTTTAGGCAAAGCATTTTCACTTCTCTATCAGTTTCCTCTTCTCTAAAATAAGCCTAATGCCACTTTGTAATATTGTGAGGATTGGAAATACCATATGAAAAGTGTATACGCTCGTATTTGACACAAAAATACACAATAAAAGTTTTTACTTGTTTTATGAATAATAAAAATACATTACAAATTTGTGCTATACTTTTACAGAATAGGAAATATTGTTTGAGAGACAGAAATGCTTAATGTGGTTTATTTTAAGCATAGTTTGTTCATGTCTATGGAAAAATTTGATGCTCTTTGTCACATTCCATTGAAGAATAGGGATAGCTAAGATTTAATAACTTATCATTTTGAGTTTGGAATTAGTTTTAAGTATTTTTCTAATAATTGTCTATCTTGCCTAATAATCAGTTACTATATAATGAAAATTATGTGCATAAGGAAGACAAGGTTCAAGTTCCTGTTGGAAACCAATGAGTAGACAAAGATATGATTAAGATTTTGGGCAGGGGGTAGTGGTGCCTGGGTAGCTCAGTCGGTTAAGCAGCCAACTCTTGATTTTGGCACAGGTCATGGTCTCACAGTCATGAGATTGGCCCCACATCCAGCTCTGTGCTGAGCGTGGAGTCTGTTTGGGATTCTCTCTCTCTTCCTCTCTCTCTGCCCCTCCCCCACTCTCACTATCTCTGTCTCTCTCAAAATAAATACATAAATCTTTTAATTTTTGTTTGTTTGTTTGTTTTTAAGAAATTGTATTTTCGGGACATCTGGGTGGCTCAGTCGGTTGGGCATCCAACTCTTGATTTTGGTTCAGGTCATGATCCCAGGGTAGTGGGATCGAGCCCTGCATCAGGCTCCATGCTGAGCATGGAGTTTATCTCTCTTTCTCACTCTCTGCCTCTCTCCCCCACTTGTGCTCGCTCTCTCTCTCTCTCTCTCTCTCTCTCACAGAAAAAAGAAAGAGTATTTTAAAATTCAGTGTTTTCAATTTTTTCCAGTCCCTCTTAAGAATAATAATCTGTTATACCATAGTATGCATAGTTTACCATTTTTCTCCATGTTAGTTTCTTTATTTTTAACTCAAACATTTTTACATAAAAGTATACATGTAAGTCTCCCTCTACCTGACCCTTGATATATCAGTTCTCCCCAAAAGATACCTGTTGCCAGTTTTTTGAACTCTTTAGAAATATACTTTGCATATAGAAGTGGGCATGTGAATATATGCACACATACCTGCCTATTTTTTTTATACACTCCACTCTGCACCTTGTTTTTATCACTTATAAGTAGTATCTTGGAGATTATTCTATATCAGCACATATAGATCTTTAAGTCAGTCTGTTTAGAGTATTCTCTTACTATGGACAGGTCACTAAGTGGGAAGGTTTTCAAAGGCTGTTTGGGCAAGCATGGAATCCAAACAAAGGGAGTTAGTAGATCTTTAGAATCAGAATCCTCTCAGCTAGTATAGCTTGAGCAAGTCTCCACAACCACAAAAATATTCTTACCAAAGAACCAGTAATGTTCAAGTTAGCTAACCTAAGATTTTTTTTCCCTTAGAAATAACTTGAATGAGCACAGGAAATGTTTGCCTCTGTGATTATTATACTTTTTCATTCATTTACTTGTTGCTTCTATAACTGACCAAACCCCTCTTTTGATATGTAGGGTTTTTTTAAGATATATTAATACATTGAGTTTAGTAAGTGTCATACCTTATGGACTAAAGAACCATGTAGTCTCATATCTCTATTTTAGTTAATTATTTTGT